>NC_090759.1:62082703-62265203 GCF_036898095.1 Palaemon carinicauda
ATATTATTACTTGGTAACCTACAATCCTAGTTGAAAAAGCATTATCTTATAATCCCAAGGGCTCCAACAGGGAAAAATAGCCCAGTGAGAAAAGGAAACAAGGAAAAGTATAAACAGTGGAAGACCATGGTACATAGGCTATGGCACTATCCAAAACTAGAGAATAATGGTTCGATTTTAGTGTGCCCTCTTAGAAGAGCTGCTTACCATAGCTGAAGAATCTCTTCTTCCCTTACCAAGAGGGAGGTAATGAAATCTCTTAGCAGTTAAGTCATCATTTGATGGAAATTATTCACGTTTCCCCGATTTTACGAATGAAACATTTTTTATGTAGTTTTCATTTATTATTTAGACGTACAAGAAATATGCATACTGTATCAAACTATGCACAAATTAAAGGAAATTTATTACGCTAAATAGGAAAATTAAATTCAATCTTCTATCTATGATACTTTTTATGTTTAATTGAATTGAGTGAAAACATTTACTCAAAGTTAAATTTTTCGATATGCAGCTCTCAAGTTTTAGACTATATATATATATATATATATATATATATATATATATATATATATATATATATATATATATATATATATATATATATATATATATATATATATACGGGGAATATTCATGGTTGTAAAATACGATTCAATTTAGAAAGTAAAACCAAAATTTGGTCTTCAACGTAGAAACCCCCACCCCCACAAAAAATTTTGAATTTTCAATGGTGAGACATTATTTGTTCGGCTTGGCATAAAAAAGGTTAAAAAGAAGAGCAATACCTATTAGAAAAGGCCTTATTGGGAATCCTATTGAAATAATTGAATCAAACTTGTTTACATTGTGACCTGTTACTTATCTACTCCATCCAAGTATTTCATGTTTCCATAACTATTTATTATTATTATTATTATTATTATTATTATTATTATGTAAGCTACAACCCTATATGGAAAATCAGGATGCTATAACCCCAGGGACTCCGAAAAGGAAAAATAGCCCAGAGAGGAAAGGAAAAAAGGAAATAAATAAATTATAATGAAAGTAATGAACAATTAGAATAGATATTTTAAGAACAGTATCATCATTATAATAGATATTTTAAGAACAGCATCATCATTAGAATAAAATCATTTATATATAAACCATAAAAACTTCGAATAAACACAAGGAAGAGAAATAAGATAGAATAGTGTACTTATTCATCGTTCAACTATCATGATCAGTTATGCTATGGTCAGCTATTGAAAGCTGAAGGAACTATAAACCTAAAAATCAACAGCTTAAAATGGTAGGCCTACCAGGCGTTAATTTTATTTTTGACGGAGACACTGCTCTGAACTTTACAAAAGATATACTCCTTTTCTTCAAAGCAATATGATATATGAATTTCAAATTATTTTTTTTGTTTGTAGTATATATATATATATATATATATATATATATATATATATATATATATATATATATATATATACTGTATATAAGAAATATTGGGGAAAAATAACCAGGAATAACTGCCAGTAACTTTGATCTCAGGTTTACTCAATAAACAGTTATCTTTGATATATAAAATGTTTCATATAAGTTATATTTACGTTTATGTTTATATCACATTGATAATAAATGAACTTAAGATGAGTATTGTGTAGCAAAGATATCACACTCACAAATAAAACCAGAAATCTTATAGGTGTTTTGTTAGTTTGGGAAAAGATGCAGAAATTCGTCTGCATTCTATTTTACCAATCATGATTGTTAAAAACCCTTAAAGATTTCTTGTTTTTGGTTGAATAAAGTATCATTTGTATATCACACTTATTTGTTTATTGCTATATTTATAGTTTAGATGGTTTGATTAGTAAAAATTTGTTTTTTATACTGATTTGAAATATTTAAACAATAGCTGTTTTTAGGATGGCTTTGACTTTTAGAGTGGCTAGCTAATCTAATAATTCTGATTAACTTTCATCTGTTTTTGTTATAGGAAATAAACCAATTTGTAATTAGAGCAAAATAAAATTTACTTTCGATACTCATCTATATATCCCTTTGTTGAAAATCTCCATGCATTGCATGCAATTCACAGTAAAATAGTTGCCAGTTACCACTTATTAAATTATTCTGACACTTGATAGATCCCCTCAGCTTAGATGTTCTATTACCGATTTAAAAAACTAAGCTTTAATTGAGATTATAAAATTCTTAAACAGCCTAGATAGTTAATAAGTTTAGGATTTAAACATGAAAATATATGTAAAAATTTCTTATATGAAGTATTTTATCAACATCTATTTCAATTTAGATTTTCAGGTTTACATATTTTACTTTTTTCTCTAAATTCAAGTTAAATGTGAAAATAGACAAAAAAGACTAAAATTAAGGATTTTAGATTTTTTTTATTAAAGATAAATATTGATAACATTGATTTTGATTCAATTTGAGCTTATTCTATCACTTATTAACCTTGATTTAGTAGTATTTTCTTTTGTGTGTGTTTTTTGCCACGTCACCTTACAGGAGGAAAATTAATGCTCTGCTACTTGTGTTACCATACTATAAGACCTTCACACCTTAAAGATTTTTATTTTTTTTTTACAATCAAACCAAATATTAATGCACCTAATTAAAATTTATTATAATAATAAAACAGTTTTGTAGCACAATTTTACAAAAAGATATATTTTAGATAAAGATCTTTAATAATAAGACAATAGTTACTTTTATGAATACTATAGGAAAGACAAAAGTTGCTTACAGTTTTTAAAAATGTATTTATATTAATTATTATTTAGAAAATTCAATATATTTTTCACTACAAATAGAATTAAACATACTTTTTTTATCACAGGCATACTATTGCAATGCTTAAATAGACCTTGTCTTGCACAAAATAACTTCACCGGGTATATAAAGTTACTAATTAGTATTATTTTTTCTTTTATTTCTAATAGTTCTTTTTACTGTCCATAGATGTCCATACCATCGAGGTGTCCACATTTTTTTTTGAGATTACAAGCCTAAAATGAATAATAAATGTGGCGAGATCCTTTATAATTCAGACTATCAATATTTCATAAATCAGAAGGAAAGTTTACATAGTATGCTTATATAATGTATGCTGTTTTATTTTATTAATTTAGACTTTTGTCCTATAGTAATTCGAATGCAAACAACAAATCTCGATTTTTAAAGGTTTTCAGACAATTGTAGCTATTATCAGTACTGTAAATTCGTTATTAATTGATTATATTTAATTTCTGTGGACCATACTTTGCCTTCATAAGGTTCAGGGATTGTTTTCAGTCATTTTCACATGCCTTACAATGAATTCATGCATAATGTTGAAGATATATCACCAAATGTAGTATCCATGTGGTTAAAAAATACATTTAGTTATTTCGAATAATGTATTGATATACTAAAGTAAATGAAAGAAAAATAAATTAGTTTACATTTTCTTTGGGCATTATTGGAACCTTTTAGACTCGTGAATCAACTGTCTTTGCTCGTGAATGGATATGGAGAGTCGAGTGACGAGTACCGACCGTCAGTTGTCACTTGTCAGTGTCCTTCACTCCTTCAGACAGTATATGGTGTTTGGTTACCGTCCTCCCAAACTCTCCCTGGTCATCAACGATGAACAAGTATTCTCCGCCATTGTACCCCATCCTCGAGTCCAGAATACTTTATTTCGAAACTCCACTAGAAGATTATTGTAAGCTTAGTGTGGTTCCATGCCAAAATGAAAGTTGACTTTTGCTTGTGTCAATTAATATTGAAGGTAGGTTTCCTGTTTATATAATAGTGATTTATTTAGTAGCATTTTTGCTCTGACAAGTGTCGATTGGTTCATTACATGGAAACAATCTTTTCGACGTAATTATTGGCTTACAGTAAAGTACTTTATATTACATTCGTGTTCGTGGAAATGGTGACTGGAATTTAAAGAGGCACAGACTGCTTAAATTTATGCACCCTGTTGAAAATGTAAGATGTCATTCGGGAGGCTACCATAATGTAATGCATCGGCTCTCTATCTAGTATCCTAAATACCTTTTATTCAAGCGTAGGCTTAAGAATTTCAATGCCAGCCTAGAGTAAAGGGTATTTTTGGGCTCAGGCCATGTCGTCGTGATGGAAGTTCCTTCAAAGGTAGCTTCCTAGGTATATTTGACTATAGTGATGTATCCCAGAGAATTTACTAAAGGTATCCAGAATTCTAACTCCTGGAGCGAATATCCCATAAAATTATTCGAAGGGATATCGCGTAATATCAGAGGACGTATTCTTGACACGTCTCATGGCTATCTACGCCCCCAATAGAGCTTTCACTTCGAGGGGAAAGAGAGGCAAGAATAAGGAGTCGTTAAAGAGGCGACACTCCCTCTGTACTGTAATATATATATGTGTATATATATATAGATATATATATATATATATATATATATATATATATATATATATATATATATATATAATAATTTCCGAAACTATTCATTTGCGACGGGAACGAGTGTTATTTTTGAAGAGCGTAAATTTTTTCTAGGTAACATTGCCCTGTAATACAGTAAAATAATACTGTATTATTTGGTAATGTAACCTACGGGAAAACTTATATTTTCTGTTCGAAATGATAGCCTGTAGTACTGTAAAACTTTACTGAGTAAAGTACTTAGTTTGGTATCTATTAAGTGCAGTACTGTACAGTAGATATTGCAGGGCAAGGTTGGATGAAAATTGTGGTATTTTAGGTAAATGTCTAGGAGAAGGCCGCACCCGTTTTTCAAGTATTAACAACGAAAAACGGCAAAAAACAACCAGATTATTGTTGCACAGTGCATAGAAACATGAGGAATAAAAACGAAACTAAGACGTAACTCTTACACACAAAATGTAAGCATAAACCTACTACTACAATTATGGGGGACCCCAGTGAGAAGCAGGGTTTTTGGGTGGGGGGAGGATGAGAAAAGTGATTTTTCGGGGCACTACCGAACCTAATACAACCAACTAACCTACCCTGGGGGGCCTGTACCCCTACCTAGGCCTACCGGGGGGGCCTTCGCCCCCCCTGCGACCCCCCCTTAAGGCCACAGTGATTTTCAGGGCACCACCGAACCTAATACACCCACCTAGCCTAATAGCCCTGTACCCCTACCGGGGTGGGGGCCTCCGCCCCCCCTGCGACCCCCCCTTAAGGACACTACCTAACACATCCATCAAACCAAATCCAAAGTGATGGTACTGCTGTATACATCGCTATACTATCACCATTATAATATACTCCATGAATTAATGAAGCTTACCTTAACCTGTTGGTTGATAAAGATGTGCTGCTGCTTTGAGGAAAACTTGAAGCCGTTGCGAAGGTTCCCTGACATGCAGGACAATTTTTATTTTGTAAAATTAAATTGTGTGTCTGGCACAAATCCACTAGTTTTTCAATATAACCCCGAATAAGTAAGAACAAATTCATTGTAACTTAGGAAACAGTCAGGACAAGAAGATGGAATTTCAACTTGTGCAATATCAGATGACGTGCTTGCTACGGCCTCCATGTCAAGGAACGAAATCAAATGGCTGGGTAAGAAAATGTATTGTCGCACTGTGATGGGTAAGAAAATGTATTGTCGCACTGTGATTGGCCAGACGTGAAGACGTCATAGTGGACTAGTTTGTCTGCGGATTATAGTGGTTACAGGGCTCATTTGAGCAAAAATAAGACAGTCAACAATAACAGACTTAGAAGAATCTGGGAGGAAGACAAGAGTAGCGTGAGTTTCATCGTCGATATTTCGACTATTATTGATTTTCACTAAATTATCTCACTGGTATACCATTATATACATACATTCCTACATATTCTAGTAAAAATAAATTGAATATCAGTGATATCTTCATGCGGCCCTCTCCTAGACACTAACCGTATTTTAATATTACTGTGTTGCTTTTGATAGTTTTGCATGAACTGCTTCCAAATGATCTATGGCCCATCTGTGTTAAAGGTTAAGCTTTCGAATACCTGAAAGACTACTTGATTGACCGAAATTACCCTGTGCTGATTGGAAACTTATTCGTCCTATGAAGCTTTAAACAGAGGGATACCTAGGGAAGTGTACTTAGCCCAATCTTAGGTACTATTGCATAAGTTACCATTGTTTGATAGCTCAAATTACTACTGTATGCACAATCAGTTAAAGCATTAAAAAAATCTATTTTTAATACCATAAACCCAGGTGCAATAAATACTATGTAATTATATAATTCTTAAAAATTTAAACCAAAGTAAAGCCTGAAAGTGTTCGAACAGTGTGCTAACCGTACCCCTCTACTTGAAGATTGTTCATTGGGTAAATATATACTTTAATTTTTAGCCAAATACATAAACCATATAATTTTCCTACTTGCTATCTTGTGTTTTATGCATTTATGACAATGATTATTAGGACAAACTACCTGTTCATGCATTTTTGGACCCCCCTTATATAAAAACAATAATATAAAGGAAACCAGGTTTTTTTTGGGTGGGGAAATGTCATAAACAAGTGATTTGGACCAATAACAATGGTCAGAAATGTAAAATAAGCTCAAGATAACCATTTGGTAAAATATATGGTTCATGTAAATGGATGAAAGTGGGCCAACACGTGATTATTTAACTTTTGATTTGTAAAAGGGTACAGAACTTGGCAAACCTACCTAACCTAACCTAGTAGTTCCCAGGTCCCAACCCCTAGGGGGGCCACCCCCCTGACTCCCCCTTCCCAGGTCACAACCGTAAGCTGGACCCCCCTTCCCAGGTCACAACCTCTAACTGGAACCCCCTTCCCAGGACCCAACCCCTAACTGGAACCCCCTTCCCAGGACCCAACCCCTAACTGGACCCCCCCTTCCCAGGACCCAACCCCTAACTGGACCCCCCCTTCCCAGGACCCAACCCCTAACTGGACCCCCCCTTCCCAGGACCCAACCCCTAACTGGACCCCCCCTTCCCAGGACCCAACCCCTAACTGGACCCCCCCTTCCCAGGACCCAACCCCTAACTGGACCCCCCCTTCCCAGGACCCAACCCCTAACTGGACCCCCCCTTCCCAGGACCCAACCCCTAACTGGACCCCCCCTTCCCAGGACCCAACCCCTAACTGGACCCCCCCTTCCCAGGACCCAACCCCTAACTGGACCTCCCTTCCCAGGACCCAACCCCTAACTGGACCTCCCTTCCCAGGACCCAACCCCTAACTGGACCCCCCTTCTCAGGTCCCAACCCCTAGCCAGACCCCGCTTCCCAGGTCCCAACCCCTAGCCAGACCCCGCTTCCCAGGTCCCAACCCCTAGCCAGACCCCCCTTCCCAGGTCCCAACCCCTAGTCGGACCCCCCTTCCCAGGTCCCAACCCCTAGCTGGACCCCCCTTCCTAGGTCCCAACCCTAGCTGGACCCCCCTTCCCAGGTCACAACCCCTAGCTGGACCCCCCTTCCCAGGTCACAACCCCTAGCCGGACCCTCCTTCCCAGGTCACATCCCCTAGCCGGACCCCCCTTCCCAGGTCACAACCCCTAGCCGGACCCCCCTTCCCAGGTCACAAACTAAAAGTCAAATAAATCCTTAGATTATGATAAACTAAATCTCAAATAAATCCTTCCATTATGAAAAAGTAAATCGCAATTAATTCCTTACCTTATGATTGACATTGTCGCCTTTTTTTTTTTTTTTTTTTTTTTTTTTTTTTTTTTTTTTTCTTGTTGATCTTTACAAATGCTTTGCAGTAGAAAATGTGCTGGCCTTCCCTGAAAATTAAGTCGGAATCGGACCTTTGATGCCTTATTTTTTTTATATTTTTCAATTTCACATGAGTAACAATAGCTTTACATTGAACGGAGAGCATTTCCATCATAATCAATTGCAGACATAAACGAAATTGCACTAAATTTCGAAATCGATTGATGTGCTTCCCTAAAGTTCACTCTTGGAGACTTCTTTACGAGAGGGTGCCTAGCAACAGAAGGCGAAGGTGGGGGAAAAATTGGCTGCTGCAGACCAACATCCAGGAACTTATGAAGTAAGCTGTTAATTGGTTAAAAAAAAATCACCTGACAAATACTTCATTGTAAATGGACTAAGAGTGAAAAATATACTTCACATTTTAATAGACAGTTATTCAAGTTGTGCCCCAGCCCCTATTTAACATAGAGAAAAATACCAAACTAGCCAGCACTCGTCCATTTCTTATAGCTAATTCCAATTTCGCTAGAAATTAGAGTATCATATATTAACCAGTCATTGTTTTTTCACGTGACCTGACTTGCTCTCTGATTAGGTTAGCGACCTAGTTTTTTACTAGGTTAGGTGTGGTGTGGGGTAGTTAAGTGTTGTGGTTAGGTCAGTTTTTTATTAAATATTTTAAATTAAGGTGTAGTCCTGGGAGAACCATGCATTCGAACAGTGTCTGTGTTGGTACGTCGTAAGTTGTAAACATTGTTGATGGTTGTCATTACGTTTTCACTTTCGTGAGTAATTGTTTTCTCAGTAAAGTTAGATAACAATGGTTTGCATGACTCATTTTCACGTGTTTTGAAAGTATTTCATAGTTTTTCTTGGAAATCCATAGGTTGTGGAGTTAAGGCAGTCAACACTTAACTACACACCCATGGATTTGCGCCAATAATCATCATCAGATTCGTTCAAAACATGAAAATTTGCCAGAAAAACCCTTCTGTTGTCCACTGGGAATTATCGGCAACTTATGCAAATTTATCTCTTATTCTGCATCTATGCCATTAGTCTATTGATTTTACTAAAAAGGCATGGTGCGAAGTTCAAACTATTTGCGGATGATACACAATCTTACTTCTCCATAAATGATGTAGACGACACAAATGAAATTCTAAACGGAATCCTTTAATGTTGGAGAATGGACGTCAATCAAAGAACTAAAATTGAGAACAAAACTGAGCATGGTGGTAAGAAAGAAAAACTGCGTAATAAACTTAGGTGATATTCAAATAAACATAAATAACGACTGTCCCGATATCTATAGTAAATTCGTTTTAGTGAGGCAGATTTGCACCGACTCGCAGGGGTGCCCTTTTAGCTAGGAAAAGTTTCCTGATCGCTGATTGGTTGGCTAAGGTAATAATAACCAATCGGATAGCAGGAAACTTGACCGAGCTAAAAGGGCACCACTGCGAGTTGGTGCAAATGCGCCTCATTAATAAAAATGAGTATAGTATAGTTCATGACCTGGGCGTATTTCTTGACTGACTACTCTTGATGTACAATTAAACAGTATAGTAAAAACTGCTGGTTATTGTCTCGGATACGTTGCTTTCATAAAAAAGTACGGTAAATTTGCATAATTCGCCAATAATTCCCAGTGTATAACAGAATGGTAATTGTCATTTTTTCATGCGTTTTGAATAAAACTGATTATGATAATCGGCGCAAATCTGTAGGTGTGGAATGAAGGTACAGTACTCATGATAGTGAAAACGCATTGACAATCGTCAACAATGTTTACAACTTATAACGTACCGACATAGAGACACTGTTAGAACGGAGGGTTCTCAGAGAACTTTGCCTTTAATATTTTTCAATATTCAGTAGATAGCTAAACTAACCACACCTAATCTAACCTAATAAGAAAACAGGACACTAACCTAGCTGGGGGCAAGCTCGTTGCCTCCTGTTGCAGGTCATATGAAAAAATGAGGAACAATCTTCGAACATTCGGATTCGAATTTTGCTTAAATTTTTTAAGAATTACAGCATATAATTATGTTAGTATTTATTTGCTCCTGGCTTTATGGTGTTCAAAATATTGCTTTTTTAATGCTCTAACTGATTATGCATAGTATTTTGAGCTATTGAACAATGGCAAGTAATGCAATAATATCAAAAGTACCTGGATGAATATTCTGTAAAGAAACGGGATAAACTGTTATTACCAGGATTGACTACTGCAACTTCATCTATTACAATTTACCTAAAGTACAACTTAATTACAAAACCTAATAAAAAGAGGGAGGCTATAAAAGGTGTCCCGCCTAAAGAAAGGATCGCCCCTATACTAATTGGTTTACATTGGCTGCCGATTAAAGCGAGAATTTAATTCGAAATATGTACAATGACCCACTAACTTATCAAAGCAGTTGTCCCAAATACCCAAGAGAATTTCTACTTATTGCGCAGCCAACAAATAGTGTTGATATGGGGATAGTTACAGATACTGTAGTTTCAAACTATTGGAACCTAGATAAATGTCTAATGTAGGATCTAGAGCTTTTAAATATGTCCCGAGACTATACAGTAAGCTCCGAGAAATCCAAATAATTGAAGAAATTAAAGCGTTCTAGAGGAAATTGAAGTTTCTTATTCTGCTAGTCCTTTGACAGTGAAGATTTAACAGTAAATGAGCAATATGTGATATGAAATGTTGAATACTCTGAACAAACAAGATAAAATGACGGAGACCCTGTAGAGAGTAGGGTTCCCCTGCTGTATATGACCAGAAAAAGCCGTCAAAATGGAGAAGAAATAACGGACTTTGAGCGAAGCGAAAAATCTATTTTTAGGTGAGATAGCCATGTCGTCCTGATGGAAGGTTCCTTCAGTAGCTTCCTAAGGGTATATATGACTACAGTAGATATTCCCAGAGAATTAAACTAAAGGTTTCACAGAATTCTACCTTCTGGCGCGATTACCCATAAGGTTTCCCTTAAGGATATCGTATAACGGGACGTATGCTTGACACGCCACATCGCTATCTGCACCCCACAGCGTTTACGCTTCGAGGGGGAATAAGTGGCAAGTTATGGGAGGAGCCGTTGCAAAGTTCTCCTCCTCCGTTACTGTTTTGGTACTCGGCGACGTCAACATCCGGCCGCTATGTTGGCCGCCCATCTTGGATGACGCCGCCGGAGCGTGCCTTCTTCATTCCTTTCGGCGTTTATGCCAGCCTCCATGATACAATAAGATTGGGAGGGGTCTGTCAAGGCCGAATAGAGAACAAGGGCGGGTCCATCAGGACGACATAGCTATCTCACCCAAAAATAGATTTTACGCTTCGCTCAAAATCCGTTTTTGGGTTCAAGCCATGTCGTCCTGATGGAAGTGTACCAGAGAATTAATGTATCATTGATTTTTCCCCTTTTTTGTAGTGCCTTTCGACTACTAAACAATATTCCTTTGGTCTGATGACCACAGAAACCTGTTGCATATCAGTCACATACCACCTCAGATAAGCATATACAGTACCATGTTACTGCTTCCTGCCCCCCTGGCAGGGAAGTCCTAAATGGACTGAAGGAATATCTCGAAGTTGCTTGATAGAGGAACTCGCCTAGTCTCTGAGATACCTGCCGGTCCCAGGGACAGATAGAGAAGGTAAGTATACTAGTGTTGAAACAAGTTACCTTAATCTAGATGAGCATGCATCAAGAGAATAAGTTTATAACATTGTTCATAAAATATCAAAACAAAGGGTAATAAAGTCTGTAACAGTAATTTTATTTCATGAGAAAGAGCGGGCGAAATGAGACCCACATGCTAACCTAATACTCTTTTATTCGTTAAAATGGGATTAGCATGAAATGGGTAAAAAAATCTTTTACAAAAATCAATGCAATTAATAAGACTAAAGACATCAAAGAAGTGGGTGTGGAATCTGAAAGGGAAAAACTTGCCATAGCGCACACAAGTTCCAGAGGAGCTATAAAGTCTTTCTAGAAAGTTTTATATACTGTACACTAAATGTTAAACATGTGGCACACGTGTTAGTGTGTGTCAGGTGGCACTTAAATTCACCATGTTTCGCACTGGGGTCAACACAGGCACCCATGGAGTTAGTCCCGAATAACTGTGTTCTACGGAGCACTAAGCAGCAGGTTTTAGCACACTACCTGCTGCCGCCACCATGGCATCGCAACTCTTGCACCTGCTTAGTGTAGTGTTTGAAAAACACTTTCGATGATTTCCAGCCCGTGAAGAAACGAAGACTCTCGAAGTCCCTCGTCTGGAAGAAATTCTGGGAAGAGGCGACTTTCCTGGGATCATGACCTGCGGGTGTACTGTCAGGTTCCGCTCTGCGAATAAAGTAAGTGGTCTTCGCCCTTAGTAGTTTGAGTGACAAATCAGACCTGATGTTTCTCCTTTAAAGAGCTTTCCTCCGCCAAAGTCTGAAGTTCTTCGAAGATAAACCTTTAGACTCTCTACTGGGCATAGAGAGACATCTTCCTTCAGGGGGCAGATTCTCCAGGGGCCCCACCGTTTGGTGGGAAGCTCGTTTTTGGCGAGAAACGTTGGGTCGGGAAAGAGGGTAAGTTTGCCTGTGTCAGCAAACTGTATCTGGCCCAATTCTTGATAAAGCACAATCTCACTGACTCGTGCTCCCGAGCCGAGAGCAAAAAGATAAATCAATTTTTGAGTCAAATCTTTCAGAGAGCAAGACTCGTTGTCCAGACTTGAGGCAAATTGGAGCACCTTGTCGAGAGACCAGGAGATAGGTCTCGGAGGAGGTGCAGGACGGAGTCTAGCACATGCCTTTGGCAGCTTGTTAAAGATGTCTGACAGGTCAATCTGGAAGGCATAGAGTAGTGGTCTTGCCAAGGCTGATTTGCAGGTAGTAATAGTGTTGGCTGCCAAGCCCTGTCCATGAAGGTGAATAAAGGACAGACAAAATTCTATAGAGATTTCCGTAGGATTCTTAACCTTGACGAAGGATGCCCATTTCTTCCAGGAAGAGACTTATTGCCTTCTGGTAGATTTAGTTTTGTATTCCTCTAGGAAGTCCAAACTTTTCTTCGAGATCCCAAACCTCTTCTTAATTGCTAGGGAGAGAAAATCATGAGCTGTAGGTCTCTGGTTTTCCTTGATGAAGCGAAGACAGTTGACTTCTGAACTTGCTGGGATAGAACTGGGTCCGGCAGGGGAATTATCTTGGGTTGTAACTCCAGGATTAGGGGGAACCAGTTGCTCCGTGGCCACTTAGGTGCCATTAGGGCTGCTGTGCCTTGGAAGGTTCTCAGCTTGGTGAGGACTTTCAGCAGAAGGTTGGGTTGAGGGAACTGGTAAATCTTGGACAATCTGTTCCAATCCAGGGACATAGCGTCCACTGCTTCCGCTCTGGGGTCCTCGTAAGGGGCCACGTAACGAGGAAGTTGTTAGTTGTCGCTCGTCGCGAAGAGGTCGATCTGCAGTTCCGGGACTTGGCGAGAGATGGAGGAGAATGAGTCTGCGTCAAGGGACCATTCTGACTATCGGGGTTGTCCTTGATAGAGCATCCGCCGTCACGTTGCGGAATCCTTGAAGGTGAACTGCTGAGAGGTGCCATCTCTTCTATTCTGCAAGGCGGAAGATAGTCAGGAAACACTTGGTTGAGTTGGGGCGATCTTGAGCCCTGACGGTTGAGACACCTGACCACAACGGCGCTGTCCAGGGTTAGACGGATGTGGGACGAGGGTCGAGGAGACAGCCTTTTCAGAGAGAGAAAGACCGCCATGGCCTCCATGAAGTTGATGTGGAATGTCTTGAATAGGGGAGACCATGTTCCTTGAACTTGTCGTTGAGGGGAGTGACCCCCCCCATCCTTCTAGCGATGCATCAGTGTGGATAACAACTGACGGAGGTGGAGGTTGAAGGGGAACTGATCTCTTCAGGTTCTTTGCCTCCGACCATGGCTTTAGGAGTGAGCGAAGCCTGGTTGTTAGAGGTCTCTTGATCTCTTCGAGCGATGGATGCGTATCTTCTCCAGACTCCCGATGCATCCTTTAGCTGTGCTCGTAGCCCTGGGTCTGTCACCAAAGCGAACTGGAGGGAGCCGAGCACCTGCTCCTGTTGACGTCTTGAAATCCGGTTGGATTTTAGGAATCTCTTGACAGATCCCGCTATTTCCTTCCTTTTCTTCGGAGGGATGGAAAGACGGTGTGACTGAAGGTTCTAATGGATTCCTAGCCATTCAAACTTCTGAGTTGGAGAAAGTCGAGACTTCTTGGTGTTGATTTTGAAACCTAGATGTTCCAGGAATTGGGTCACTTTTCTTGAAGCTTGCAAGCATTCTTCTGAGGATGCTGCCCATACCTGCCAATCGTCTAGGTACGCCATCACCTAGACTCCTTGGAGGCGTAGCTGTTGGACGATCGTGTCTGCGAGCTTTGTGAAGATCCTTGGAGCTATGTTGAGTCTGAAGGGCATGGCTCTGAAGGCGTATTGCCTTCTTTGAAGCCTAGGATTCGGCCTGGCGATTCATTGGAATGTGCCAGTAGGCGTCCGCCAAGTCTATCAAGACTGTGAATGCCTTTTGGGGCAGTAGGGCTCTGATGTGCTGAAGAGTTAGCATCTTGAATTTGTTGTTCACGATGAACTTGTTGAGAGGGGACAAGTCCAGAATGACTCAGTTTGTCGGAGTCCTTCTTGGGAACATAGAACAGTCTTCCCTGGAACCTGGTGGACTTCACCCTCTTGATCACCTTCTTGTTCGAGAGTTCTTGGACGTATTCTTCCAGGACGGGGGTGGAGTATTGGAAGAATTGATGGAAGGTTGGAGGTGGTGAAACCCAGCTCCACCCTAGTCTTTTCTTGATGATGCTGTGAGCCCAAGGATCGAAGGTCCAACAATCCTGGAAGAGGCGGAGTCTTCCTCCCACCGGAAGCATTTCATTGCTTCTGGTTTCCCGAGGGTTTGCCACCTCGGCCACTTGCTCCCCTCCCTCCTCTCCACCTGGAAGAGCGTCGAGAGGAGTCTCTGCCGGAGGCTCTACCTTTGGGACAGAAGGTAGTGGATTGCCTTTCATAGGCAGGGGTAAAAACTGGTGACTGGGCCACCACCGGCTGAGGGACCAACTGAAAGGTCTGTTGGGGCTGAGCCACCAACTGGGGACTAGCGGGTGCCGGAAACTGGTGCTTAGCCTGTCGCTGCTGAGGTCTAGGCTTGAGAGACTACTACTTAGGCTGGGGGTCCTCATCCTGAGAAGATTTCCTTTTCTTGACATGCCCCACTTGTTGAGAAGGTTCCGGTTCTCGGTTGCGGCTCTGTCTACTATCTCTTTCACGAAATCATCGTGGAAGAGGTTTTCCCCCAAATGTTGGAGGAGATCAGTTGCCGGGGTTCGTGTTTGACGGTAGCGTCCGTGAACACGAATTCCCTACAGGCTCTCCGAGCCCTGATGAAGCTGTAAAAGTCCATTGTCAGGGTAGCGAGATGGGTCTTAGCTAAGACCATATACATATCTGGGGTCTGAGTGTCCCCGGCCATGTTTCCAATTGCACTTGGAGGGAAAGGGAGGCGTCCAGTCTCTGTTTTGAATCCAGCTCCCGACTCAGAAGGTATTCGGAGAGCTTAGGGAGGTTCTCGTTAAACTGACGTCCTGCTACGTCAGCCTCCTACCGAGAAAGTTAACAATGTCTTTCCAGTTCTGTCGTCAGGAGGTAGGGCGAGGGAGAGGGGCCTACATTCTTCCAATGTAGGGCAAGGTTTCCCTTCTCCACTGCCTTCAATACTGCCAGCAAGGACTTTTCAGCAAAGGGGAAGACCATGGTGGCAGGAGCAAGAAAAGGATGTTTCTTGCTAAGGGCCGGCACATTGGAGTTGGTGTAGCCCTTGCTCTTATGGTTTTCGGCCAAAAGAGATTGAGCCTTAGCATGGTCAAAGACTATGACCTCCTTAGGCTCGGTTTCCTCCTTGGAAGCTGGCTCGGATTTGAGATGGATGTGACGTCCGGATACGCCTCAAAACTAGGCCAAAACTCCCTCTTCAAGGGGGACAGCGCCTAGCTTGTCATTGACGAAGATTCGTCAACTAGTGATTGGCATGTGCTCGGCATGCCTCCAGGGGTTGGTTACTGAGCAAGGGGGAAGATCCTTGATGTTGATCTTCCTGACCGACTGTTTCGACAGACGGAGAATCTCCCTCTTGAGGTCGTCTTGTCCTCTTCGGTACCTCTCATCCAGGAGGGCCACTAGGACCTGGGTCCTGGTTCTCCAGTAGCGACAGAGTAGGAGTAGGCGTCGATGAAGTAGAGGGGACTGGTTCCGTTACGGCAATGGAAGTGATGGGGAGGTGCGGGCGACCTCGCCCTCGGAGTCCGGAACCTCCACCTGCTCTTCCTCTTCTTGACCCTCGGCCATCAGGGTCCTTTCGGTGGTGTCTGATACCTCCGACATCTGTTCCACCTCGTCAAGATGGAAGTCTTGCAGTGCGTCCGAAACGTCAGGTTCCACCGTCGGCTGGATGCAGGGAATCTCGGCCTTTGGGATGACAGCATCCGCAGATGCCTTTGGGAAGAGCAAAGCTCTCATCTTCTCACTTGGGAGATAGGGCCCAGTGGCGTTCTTCTGGTAACCACGCACTCATTTGCACAGTTTCTCTCGGGCAACGTCTCTGGCCTCCTCAGAGGGAGGGTCCTCGAACGCTTCGTGGAGCAGGTCCTTGCAGACAGTGAAGACCTGCGGGTCCCAATACCGAAGAGTGCCCTTGGTGATAGAGCAGCTGGCATGGGTTCGGCACGCCAGGTGGCCGTAGAAGTCCGGACGCCGAACGCTGCAGAAGGCGCTCTCTCGCCGGACATACTCCTCCTGTAAAAGAAAGGGGGAATGATTCTGCGGAAGTCATATACAATGACTTAAAGTAATCTTAGATTAGCATTAAAGTTATTTACCTTAATATAAGATTCCTTTTCTTGTGTAAGCTTAGGATAGTAAGCTGGAAAAGAAGCAGAAAAGACAAACATGTGGATCCCGCTCAGCCAATTGCCGTGACCCCACACCGAGACTAATTCTAGGGGCTCTTAAATAGCCTAAGAGATGGAAGAGATATCCACAATGGATAAAGCACAGCTTAGGCTTCCTCTGGAGAATTAGTCATGGTGAGAAGGGGGGAAACTGAGTTCATTCAGTTTAGGATAAGAAAAGGGGGGGGGAGAAGTAATCCCTCCCTAATCAGGTGGGTCCCGGCAAGGGACTGCACATGGATGCACAGGGTATGCTGGAAATATTTTTACTGCATAACTATACATCATAGATTTTAGTCTAGGGTAAGCACTGTACCATAGATATGCCAGCTATCATATATAGCTATGCAATAGTCGCTGCCGGCACCAGGCTGGCAGGGGAGGGGTGACAGTCCACTGATATAATATGATTAGGTGGTGCCGGCAGCATGGCGACATGCCAGAAGCGCACCGGGCGCCGGAAAATCTCCATCGAGGGTGGGAACCCCCCTCTCTGTCACAGTCTGTGGCAGAGAGAATAGGAGCTTCTAGGTGATGGCAGATTGCCGGCATCCGGCGGCTCCTGGCAGTCGGCAAGCGACTGGCGAAGGTATTCCAGCACTGGCATCAATCAATGAGACAGTGGATACTAGGGTACCCTGACAGCTGCTGCCGGCAGGGTAGCGTCAGTACCCCGGCACTTATAGGTAGAGAGAAAGGGTAGGGGAAGAGAGAGGGAAGGGTAGTTCGTTACCCCGACCTAGTCTTCCTCCGGAAGGAGTGTTCAAATAAAAGAGAAGGGGGCAATCTTTCATCCAGCCGCAACAGAGCCGGCAGTCGGCAGCAATTGCGTTGCGGGTGGCGGCCCAAGGGAGGACCGGAGAACACTCTTAAGATAGCGAGGTCCCACGCCGGCAGACCAATCACTTAGGCTATCCCATAGTTCGACTATATGCGGGAAGCGAAGCAGCTCGGACTCACCCACGAAGGGACCTAGCCGAACCCACATCCCGCCGGCACACGGAGTTGTAGGACAGCGGACAAGGGTGTTGACGGCTAGGCCAACACAAAAGGACGGGGAGGGGTGAGGGTCCTGAGGGGGAGCGTGGGGAAAAGCGTAGCCTTCACCAACGTCCCAAAGGGGGGGGGGGTTGTTCCGGAACCAGCCCTATCCCAGGTGTAGGAGACTTCATTCTCCAGCCTAGGGTAGGTTAGTTCAGAGAAGGTACAGCATTAGTGTACTGACCTAAACTATAAAGAAACAGAATCCCCTGACCTGCCTAACCTAGGTTAGGGAAGAGAGTCCCGAACCAGGGAAGGCAGGTGTAGGACAGGTCACTAGGCCACAGGGAGGAAAGGGCCGAAATCCTACCAAGTGTGGACTAGGGGGAAAGGCAGAGCCCTTCCACCTTCGTCAACCAGCAAGGCCCTAAAAGGAGAGTTCATTCACCTAGAGGGGGAGCTGGGGGCGAACGACAGGTACTGAGCTTCTGTCCCAAACTCAAAGCTCATGTGCTATGGCCAGGAGTGGGGAAAGAAAATCCTAGCCTAACCTTACTCGAATACGATTAGAGGAAAGGAGGGCTAGGATGTAGCCTAGGCTACCTCAGAGGGAGGGGATACCTTAGGTAATGTAAATGGGGAGGATAAAAAGTATACATGGCCCTACGTTAAGGTGAGGGGCAAGGGAGTAGACTACCAAGATCACCAAAACCCTAGTATACTTCCTCGAAGACGAAAACATATCTGCAATCACTGAATCTTATATGTATAAATGCCTAAAATTTCCATTTCATAAATTAAAACTAGGAACACTTATTATATCATGCATGAGAGTAAACAAACTACTCAGGCTATCAAGTCTAGGGGCTAGGCTAGAACCCTAGCCTACGATCGGCTACCTATGGTCGCCGAAAAAAAAGGATACTATCGGCATATAACTAAATTCTAGCAATGAAGACTAAATAACTAATGCTGATAATTAGTTATAAGACCGGGTAGGGTTGTTCTGGCTAACTAAATAAAGCACGCGAGGCGAACAACCGCGTCTTGACATGACTCCTCCGGTCAAGGCACAGCTCCGCCACAAAACACGGTATTTTAAGATAAAAAGGCGTTACTTTACGGCTAGAGCTTATTTATACTATACAAGAATATGGTACAGTACTCTACTTTCCAGAAGAAGGCGAGGCAAAAGATTGCGACATGATGAATAACTTGGTGAACAACTGGGAAAAAGCACCTGGGCATATACGCTACGTAAGAAGGAATGGCGATGGCGCGCTCTGGCGGCGTCATCCAAGATGGCGGCCAACATCGCGGCCGGATGTTGACGTCGCCGAGTACCAAAACTGTAACGGAGAAGCAGAACTTTGTAACGGCTCCTCCTATAACTTGCCACTTATTCCCCCTCGAAGTGTAAACACTATGTGGGGTGCAGATAGCTATGTGGCGTGTCAAGCATACGTCCTCTGTTGTTATACGATATCCTAAAGGGAAACCTTATGGGTACTCGCGCCAGAAGTTAGAATTCTGTGAAACCTTTAGTTTAATTCTCTGGGAATATCTACTGTAGTCATATATACCCTTAGGAAGCTACTGAAGGAACCTTCCATCAGAACGATATGGCTTGAGCCCAAAAAAGTAAATATTGGCCAGTGGTGTTTTAAGCTAGATATGTCTTAAAGGCTTCATTTTAAGGGGGCCGACCAGTTAATGCCGATTTTAATGACAAGACTTTGACATTCATACCACTTAATAAGGTGACTTGGGACATCTCCAAACTGCATAGGATTTTTTGCTCTGACCTTTTCTTGCGGCACCAGGGCGATTTATCCTGAAAATTGGAGTTTTTTTAAATTCTATCTCATCCCTTGATAATTATTACCAAGATCTGGGAATACTACCCTGATAAAGACCTACAATGAAATGAAGTTTTTCTTCTAAAAGTAATATTTTGTCAGATATGAATTTTTTCCATTATGGTAAAAAAAAATAAACCCTAAAAGTCAGGGGGAAAAATTAAGGAAAAAATAGATTAAACAAATTTGGAAAAGGGGCTTCATTTCATTGTTTTATAATTTATTTCTAAGTTACATACCAAATTTCAATGCTATATCTTTGTATTTTTTCAAAGACTATTAATAAATCATGATATCTGGGTCGAACCTGTGACGGTCGGCGAAAAAGTCCTTCTTTGTACTTTTTCTGATATAAATCTTCCAAATATACCAGAGAAAATTAAAAGCATGGAATGCAGAGGTTACAACCCTCGCGCGAGCACCTTGTTGGTGTCGTATATCTAACAAGGGCGTTTGTAAAACACTATTCACAGGCTGTCTTCCATTTAGATAATCCCTTCATCAAAGGGGGAGGGCCGTGACAGGCCCTAGAGAATACAGTTGGGTTACCCTACCGACACCCACCACTCGCGCTCACTAGGTCATCCTTCTGTGTTGGACTTGCCAGCAAAGTTGATAAGTGTTTTGCCCAGTGTTTTTCGAAGTGATTGTCGTTAATTCAACATGACTGACGTTGATACTTCACCCTTACCAATGTTAAGTACCATAGTTTGTTTTGGCAGCTTTTGACAGTACCGGGCATTTGTTCTGTTTCCAATATGGTGGTTTTTAGTTTTGGAAGCGATTGTCTTGCCGAGGTATCGGCAGCCATTTTGGGTTATGTTCGCTTCGGTAAATATTCTAGTTAATTTTGCCCATCTGGTACTCTGTCATCTTGGTTATATCACTTACGTTTTATGGCCTTTTATTGTTATCATTAATTTTTACTATGGTATTTATTTGCTTGCAAGTCCAATTTGGACCTACGAAGAATAGCGATTTAAAGAATAGCGAATTAAAGTTTAGCGATTTAGTCTGTTAGTTTGTTCTCGCCTCAGAGGCTTCGATTTAGACTATATCCTTGTTTTTTTGTTACGTTATTCTTCGTTCTTGGTTATTACTAAGAAAAGCAATCAATTTTATTAATGTTCTTGTTTTATTGTGTGATGTTAGTTTTTTATTATGTAACCTTGAGAGCGAAAACAGAGACTGCTCGTTCCCTGTTCTACAGATATGAGTTATCCCTTCTCTCGTTTTCTTTGTTAGCTCGAGTAAGAGAGGTAAATTTCCCGTTCTCCGTTTTTATACGATCACGAGTTATTCAAGCCTCCTCTTAGTATCAGAGTTGATGATAGTACGTTTAATATTATAAACGTTTTTATTGATGTGGTTACTGTTAATATAGCTAACACTATTAATAGGTACGTTAGTGTATGAGTCATTAATTGGGGTCGTTTTATACCGACACCCTTAGCTCCGG
Organism: Palaemon carinicauda; assembly: GCF_036898095.1. Classification (NCBI taxonomy): domain Eukaryota; kingdom Metazoa; phylum Arthropoda; class Malacostraca; order Decapoda; family Palaemonidae; genus Palaemon; species Palaemon carinicauda. The sequence continues at coordinate 62,103,731 of NC_090759.1, forward strand.
AGTTATGCTTAGCTCCGCCTTGAGTTATGCTCCGCTATATGGATACTCATTGGGTGAGAACTAGTTAACGTTCAGGAGCAGATTTTTGGAGTGCAACGGTGTAATCCGGCACTCGGACTCCGGCTGAAGCCTTTTACACACGAACCTTTGTCATGTTTGATCATAATTACACCGTTACGGCCGGCTTCACGGGAGATAACACAATCATTCATTGAGGTTAATGTTATCGTACCGGGAACGGTCACGATATCACGGTGACGGGCCTTTGCTACCGGATCTCCGGTACAAACAGAGATCAAGCAGACGGCCAGAACCGGAGTTAACAATGTGATAACGATGAAGACTTCACAGTTTCATTATTACGGTCCCTTTTTCATCGAATCTCCGGCTTCACTGGAGATAACACAAACATTCAGTATTAGAGAATGTTACCGTACCGCTGAGGATCACGTTTTCACGATGACGGACCTTTGTCACTAGTTCTCCGTTACAAACAGAGATCAATCAGACGATCAGAATCAGGGTATGAACCCCTTTTTCATAAATAATCACAATATCGTTATTACGATCCTTTTCATCGAATCTCCGGCTTAACCGGATATCGTACAGGCGATCAGCATTGAGGTTAATATTAGTTTTCCTCTGGTGTTCACGTTGTCACTATGACGGACCTTTGTACCGGGGATTGTTACCGGAGCTCCGGTACAGACAGAGCTCACTCGACCACGGGTGGCCAATCTCTTGTTTTGCTGTAAAGGAAAGGATTTAACATGAATACAAAGTAAACTGTACTTACTTTAATGACACTTTGAATTTGCGTTGGTAATATTCATTAGTTATTCTTGAAAGTCCAAATGAAAATATATGAACATAACTATGCCTATATTTATGCATATATTTAATTCTAACTATGTATAAATATGGATAAATATCCATACAACATCGTGTTCAAATAGAAATAAATTGATTATGCCTTTATTTATGCATTTTCAATTCTAACTATGCCTAAATATGAATAAATATCCATACAACATAGTGTTCAAATAGAAATAAATTGATTGTGCCTATATTTGTGCATATTCAATTCTAACTATACCTAAATATGAATAAATATTCATACAACATCGTGTTCAAATAGAAATAAATTGATTATGCCTATATTTATACATATTCAATTCTAACTATGCCTAAATATGAATAAATATCCATACAACATAGTGTTCAAATAGAAATAAGTTTCCACTCAGTACTGGGAACCAAACGTTGGCCCCTTCTAATGAAGGGCCGGGTCGAGACTAACCATGCCATGAGAGGCTATCTACTGTTCCTTGAAACTCTGGTCAGTGAACAGATGAATCAATAGAATACTAATAGCCAGTAAATAATGTTAGACCCGGTTCTGAACGTCTGAGTCAGGGGTGGCTAACCTGTGGCGGATGCGCCAACAGTGTCACATTTCATGAATACAAGTGTCAAACTATACCCCAAAAGATTGTACATTAAATGATTTTTCTTTAAAATTGATTTTTATGAGTTATACAGCTGATCCCAGCCTGTGAATAGGATCACTAACCAAAGTTCAAGGAACATCCAGACTTATGTCCCCTTTCTTTTACAGAAGGTTCGCCTACATGGTTCCCGTCAGGATGATGATGAATCTCTCTGGCCTGCAAGAGAGGCTCTCCGCCCTTGGTTATCAAGGTTGGGAAGAAATGCTCCATCTAGAGGCCCTATCTCCTCAGAGTGTCCTCTCTAAGGTTGGACGACGACCCCATGGACGGGCAGGTAGGTGGGGATGAATTTTGAGCCTTCAGCTTTGCAATTACCTACTTCACCGACCTAGGACCCTTAATGGATCCTGATGTTCATGTTACCCTGCATAAACCGTGACTGCTAAAAGCAACACATTCTAGGGAAAACCAAGGGGCTATGACGGAGCTCAAAAGTATGGTAGTGAGTCAAATCCGTTCAGGAACTCAGAAGTTTCCCCCTACAGCCCCAGGCATATCGAAGTAACCTCCTTCGATAAAACCAACGCATAGAGATTTGCCTTACATGTTCCATATATAGATGGTACCATAAATCTGGATGGCATAGACATCCTCCCTCTGGGGGACCTAGAATTTACTCCCAGGTACTAGAATTCCCGTTTGGACCAGGATGTTGTCAGTCTGGGGGTTACGATAATTCCAAGATCTGCCCTTCCAATTCGACCTACACGTTTGATGGTCTGATCGGGTTAGTTGTGGGAAATACGTTCTGTCTGAGGCCTCTATCAGACAGGAATCGATAGTCGGTTACCCACTCGTCATCACAGCCTCCCTCCGATTCAACGTCTATGCATCCAAATCCCCCTCATCAGGTGGTCTACCTCACTGATTCCCCAGGTACACAGCCCAACCCCGTTGGGATGTTTTACCTGCATACAGCCCTAGATCCGAACCCTCAGGCTCCTCTCGTGGACACCAGAGAGGAAGCTACAGGAGTAGAAGACAGTCTCGCCATCGAGACGGACCTAGAAAAAAGGGGGCTCGGAGAAGGAAAGTACCTAGATTCACCCCCTCACAACGCGGTGGTCCCGGTAGGGGGTAGACTTTACCACTTTCGAGACCATTGGACCTTCGGTCTGTGGGCTCATAGCATAATCTCTAAAGGTTTGAGGTGAAAATGGCCACAAGGTCCTCCTCCTCCACCAGTGACCTTCTCCTAGAAATCCACTCCCATCCTGGAAGAGTACACCACAGGGTTATTCAAAAAGAAGCAATCAAACGGGATCGATCACTGAAGTTCCAAAGCCACCTGTTCACAATTCCGAAGAAAGGCTTGGCGGCATTGAGAGTGGACCTGGACTTGTCAAGCTAAACTCTTACATTCTCTGCGACAAGTTCCGGATGTTGACTATCTCTCAGGTACGGACCTTACTTCCCCGTAGGACCGTCACCACCTCTGTCGATCTTACCGACGACTATTATCTTGCGCCTTTAGCTCGAAACTTCTCTTCTTATCTGGGTTTCCGCCTAAGCAGGAAAGCCTTTGTGTTCAAGACATGCCCTTTGGCCTCAACATTGATCCCAGGATATTCACAAAACTAGGAGAGAGAGGGTTAGAACAACTCAGGAACCAAGAGACACAGATCATTGCTTATCTGGCCGGTTGGCTCATTTGGGCCCGGCCGGTCATAGAAGGCAACAGAGCTACGAAGGAATTATTCCAATTTCTCGACAACCTGTGATTTCGGGTCAATCTCCAAAAAATCTCGCCTGCAACCATCAGTCCGCTTAGAATGGTTAGCCATTCAGTGGGACCTTTCGAAGCACACGTTGTCTCTCCCTTCCAAAAGGTAAGAGGAATAGTTTCCAAGATCAAAAAATTTTCTCAAACACAAACAGGTGTCCGAAGAGCCTTAGAAAGTATCTTCGGACCTTTCCAATTCACTTCAGTAACAGATCTAATAAAAGCCAAACTCAAAGACCTCAATCGAGTTTGGAGAAAGAGAGCTACAGTACCTTTAAGAGACATGGTCTCGAAGATCCCCTCTGTCTTGAAAATGAGACTACACCCATGGTCCGAACCGAAGGACCTCTCCAAATCGGTTCCTCTACAATTCCCACCTCCACAAGTGACATTCCATACAGCCGCGTCTCTAAGTGGATGGGGGGGATTACTCCGAACATCAGATGTTTCAGGTTCTTGGTCACTCTCCATGAAACAGTCCCATATCATTGTTCTCAAAGCCATGGCAGTGTTCTTGACCCTGAAGAGAGACTCTCCTCCGAGGTCGACCCACATCAGAGTAGTGTCAGACAGCACAGACGCAGTACACTACGTCAACAGGGGAGGATCCAAGTCACCCAACCTGAATCAGATCCTGGTCACTATCTTCGCCTGGACAACAGAAGAGAACTGGTTCCTGTCAGCACCTCACCTAGCGGGAGGCCAGAATGTGAGAGCGGACTCACTATCCAGGACGGATCCACTGGAGTCAGAATGGTCTCTAGACATAATTTCATTCCGGTGGATACTCAGGCTCGTTCCAGGCCTCCAGGTAGATCTATTCGCAACTCAGATGAATCACTAACTTCCTTGTTATGTGACCCCAACCCTGGACCCTCGGGCTTATGCCATGGACGCATTACCCCGGGATTGGAACCATTAGAAGAAGATTTCCCTATCTCCCCCAGGGAATCTTCTAAAAACTTTTACACAAACTACGCTCCTTCCCGGGCGCAGTGGCTTTAGTACCACCTCACTGGCCAAGAACAGTTGGTTTCCTCTCCTCCTCGAGTTGAAACTCGGTCCCATCCGGATCCCGTTCCTCAAACTGACCCGAGTATCCAAACTCACTGTGTCAGATTACTCAAGGATAGCCAAAACTCTAACTTTGTGGACTACAGGAAGTTGGCAGCTCGTAGAGATGCGAACATTGAACCGGAAACGATCTCTTCATCGAATGGGACAAAAAGGGACTCGACAATTCGCCAATATGATTCGGCCGTTAACAACTAGTAGGTCCCCTAAGAGTGCAGACCATACTCGTATGTCCCCGCATTTAGCCATCTCTTTCTTGAGGTTCCTATTTGACAAAGGCCTAACAGTTAGCACTTTAACCACCATCAAGTCAGCTTTGAAGAAGATCTACCTTGTTGGGTTCAACATTAACCTAGCTGATTCCTATTTCTCATCAACCCCAAAAACATGTGCTAGGCTTCTACCTTCGGTTCGGCCACAAAAGGACTCTGGGTCTCTGAACGGTGTTCTCAAACTTGCGATGGACACGGACAATGAATCCTGCTCTTATATCACTCTTCTTAGGAAGACTTTATTTCTAACGGCTATGGCCTCAGGTGATGGAACATCAGAACTAGCAGCTCTCACGAAACCCGGAAAACATAGATTTCCTCCCTTCAGCCGAAGTACTCCTTTCCAGACAAAGCTTCCCTAGCTAAAAAAATGAGGATCCGCAAAATAGGTGCTCCTCTCGGAAGATTATTCTTCATCCCCAGGATTTTTCTCCGTGTACAGTCACACTCTCAAGCCCCTTTTTAGCTAGAACTGCCACCCGCTCGTCTGGCTCCTTGGTTATCAGGGAACAAGGAGGTACTATTTCCATTCACGGTATCAGGCAACAAATCCTCTACTTCATTAAACATACTAATCCGGAATCATTGCCCCAGTCTCATGATATACGGACAGTAGATGCCTCCAACAATGATTTCCAGAACAGGGACTTTGATGATTTTAAAAAATATACGGGTTGGAAATCCCCTATGGTTGTCAAACGCCAATATCTAAAGATCTTACAGGCCCTTAAATACCCAACGATGGCAGAGGGGAGCCTTATCTCTCCCCATTAATCTCCTCTTCTTCCTTTCTTCCATCTCTTCTCTTCTCCCTCCTACCCGCCACTCACACCACGTCGCCGCTCTCCTTGGTAGTTCGTTAGCCCTATGATATTTGCCATGTTTTATTCCTATGGTTTAACTGTTATTGTAGTTACCGTTCCTTTAATGTTTAGATATACTTAGACATGTAAGGTTTGATGCCTTTTGCGATTCGACACTCAGTTGGTTCCTTGTCGTCATTATTATTTAACCTTACGTTCCCTATGTCATTTGGCTGGTTGGTAATTGGATGATTACTTTATTATATCATAGTATTGTCGTACATGGTGATTGTATTCTCCTCATTATGTTATTAATTTATTGGGCTTGGAAGGCATTCTCTGGTACTTTTTCGCCGGCTGTCACAGGTTCGACCCAGAAAAGGGATTTTGATGAAGGAAAAATCTATTTCTGGGGAGAGACCTGTGATGCCCGGCGAAACCCTTCCCGATTATTTTTGTACGGACCCACCCTTTCCTTGCCAAGCCATATGTTCTTGCAGAAGGATGACCTAGTGAGCGCGAGTGGTGGGTGTCGGTAGGGTAACCCAACTGTATTCTCAAGGGCCTGTCACGGCCCTCCCCCTTTGATGAAGGGATTATCTAAATGGAAGACAGCCTGTGAATAGTGTTTTACAAACGCCCTTGTTAGATATACGACACCAACAAGGTGCTCGCGCGAGGGTTGTAACCTCTGCATTCCATGCTTTTAATTTTCTCTGGTATATTTGGAAGATTTATATCAGAAAAAGTACAAAGAAGGACTTTTTCGCCGGGCGTCACAGGTCTCTCCCCAGAAATAGATTTTTCCTTCGTCAAAATCCCTTTATTATGAAATTATTTTTGGGAGGGGTATCATTAAAAGAAAAGTTTTCATAATTTAATCATGATTGAAGATCCTTTTACTCAACATCTTGCTTTCTTTTGGCTCCAGCGAGGCAAGGCGGCCGCTCTTCTATTCACAACAGTCTCTGCACTACTGATATTACCCTCTTCTGAACTCTTGATAGAGCAAATTTTCTTCTTCCTTACGTTAGCAAGATGTTGAATTGTCTTTACCTCTTTGGAATGATGAAATTCTTGCCGTAAAAAACAAGATAATCTTGAAAACGAGTGAATGTCTGAGGCCGTTTAAAGTTTTCCTTTGTATTATTACAAAGACAATATTAATAAATCTTGATTATTATGAATTTTGTTCCTTTTGGATATTAACGAAAAGTTATTTATTGTAATTCACTAATAAACGAAGATAATTTTGCTTAATATCTTGCTTGCTTTGCTTGTCAGGCAAGGCTGGCTCTCTCTCTCTCTCTCTCTCTCTCTCTCTCTCTCTCTCTCTCTCTCTCTCTCTCTCTCTCTCTCTCTCACACATAGAGCGAAGTTATACAGATGCCATTGTTCACAATTTCTTAAACATTAAAATGTAATAATGATCTTTACAATAACAGGAAATACTGCATTTTCTTGTAGGGAACAAAGTTTATGGTTTATTGAGTTACTTTAACTAGTTACCCTGTAACTATGAAAGTAAGAGGAATTTTGACAAAATATTAAGTATACGCATTCTCCATTGCCATACGAAGCTCAGTGTATTTTTTCATGATTTTGTTTTTCTTTCTATACCCCCATATACTGTATTGGCATTCTGGTTGGCCCCCTTAATTTTAGTATACTGTATTAGTTACATCTGAAATTGATATACAGCAATCTAACAAAACCATTCATAGGGTTCCCCTGCTGTATAGGACTGGAAAAACAACTGTCAAAATGGACAAAAAAGTTCATATTGGTCAGTGGTGTTATAAGTTAGCTATGTCTTAGAAGTTTCATTTTAAATTTAGTATATTAGTAACATCTGAAACTGATGTACAGTAATCTAATAGATCCATTCAAATAGGCTCTGGCTATAAGAAAGATTTTATTATACAGTAGTTAAGGAAGGAAGAAGCTTTTCTACTAAAAGATGGGTGTTTTCTTTAGAAAAATTTGTTTTTTCTAAAATGACATTTTCACCACACTAGGATCTTAATTATCTAAAAAACATATTCAATGTGGTTATCAAGCTGTGCATTTACTGCTTGCCAGTATATAGGAGCTTGATGTATTATTTTTCTGCAAGCGCACGGCGCAGGAAAAACCACTGGATTTCAAAAAGAAAAATAAAATCTTTTTTTTTAATTGAGGTTGAAATGGTAAAATTTAGTGAAAGCTCATTATTAACTACGGGGAAAACTTTTTTTCTCTAAAAATATTGTTCTGTTCGCAACTATAATTTTACTGTATGTATGAGTGCTGGCTAGTATGACTTCTCTGTGTGGGGAGGTGGCCTGGGCCATAATAACTTTGGTATTCGTTGATTAAAGTGTGAAGTCTATTTCTCACTCTTAAGTTCAGTTTACTTTTGGGAGACTGATTAGGAATTACTGTGCATGCGTTATTTGCTTTAGCTTCTGTCAGCTGTTCGGTTTTTGTGTTATATAATCATTACCTGGCTTTTATAACCAATTACTGTAAAAGCCTCCAAATATTTATGCACAAGTTCCCCTATGTTCTACAACAGCCATGTTGGTTAATATGATACTTTAATTACTAGTGATAAATTTACTAAGAAATGGACGAGTGCAGTCTTGGTTGATATTTTTCTCTTTAATGGGGTTGGGGCATAACAGGTTACGCACGTCTTTAAATGTGAAGTCTATCACTTGCTAATTCCATCTTTTACATTTGGGAGAATAATGGTGAGTTGTTGCGCATGCGTTGCCTGCGCTCACTTTTGCGAGCTAATGCTTTTTTTTTATTGTATGACTTAATCATTATCTGACTGTAACCAATGTCCTGATTTCTGGTTCATAAGTGTCTCGGTTTATTAAGATTGATTTTGATCCTTCGTTTGGATAGCTTAGAAGTCTTCTCACGTACAAAGTGCTAACAGACTGTGTGTGATCAATTCTATCTTCCCTCGATCTCAGTCCTTGGCATAAGTTCGATGTGGTGTAATGACCTGCTGGACTTATTTAATACACAAGTCTCAACAGCAGAAAACTCTTTGAAGGCTTGTAGGTCCTCAAAGTTACTTCCTGTAGCCCTTTCTTGACTCGCCAGAGAATGGTCGTTGCTTCCTGTAGTGGCAAAGAGACTAGTGACTGGGGTTCCAAGTCAATGGACATGTTGGCCACTCGTCTGAACAACAAACCCCGGTGTATTGCTCTCCAGTCCCGGCCTAAGCTGCAGCAATGGAAGATGGTTTCTAACACCCATGGAAACAGTACAAATTTCTATCGGTCTTTCCCATTCATGAGGACCTAATCTTAAACAGTCCGAACATCACGAGAAGTCAAAGTAATGCTATTAGCCCCAAGGTAACCAATAGCAGATTTGTATCCAGACCTGCTGGAACTTCTCATGCATATTCCAAGAGAACTTCCAGAATGGCCAAACCTACTATGTCAACCACATGAAAGTAAGTTCCATGAAGCAGTGTACTGCCTATCACTTCACGGCTGGAGACTATCCAGCATCTCTTCCGAAAGAGAATTTTTTGGTAGAGCTGCGAAACAACTTTCTGGATACCTCTGAAAGTCGTGGGCAGCAGTCACAAGGCTAAACGAGAAATCTGTGATCGGTGTCGTAGGGTGAATATTGCTCCACCCAAGTACACTATTCCCCTGATTGCCAAAGAAAGTCGCTTTCAGTTACTGGGGTGAATTGCTACCGCTCGTCCTTGAGCCAGGTTATCAAACTGAAAGGGCTTGCTCTCTCCTTGTCATGGGAACTCACAGCTGTCATTAGGGGAATTGAGGTCTTTTTTTTTTTTTTTTCCCCCCCACGAAAGCTCAAACCCTCTCCTTGGGATGTGGCAGTTCCTTGGGTCCCTAAAGAAAGGCTCCCCCCACCTAATGAACCCTTATATAACTGGGATCTTATTTGGAAAACTGTTTTGCCTTGCCTTTGCTTCAGCCAAGAGAGTTGGCAAACTTAAGGGGGTATCTCATCTTATGTCACACTCCAGGTAGTGGAGGGAACTATCTTTTATTCCCAAATTTGTGGCCAAAATTTGGAATTCGGCCAAGAATATGATTTGACAACTTTCACTATTGTCTCTAGTAACTGATGACCCAGGTAATCTGTTACTGACCCATAAGAGAAGATCTAAAATTTGAAAAGATCTGCTTATTTTATACCTCAAATTTGTAACTTCTTTGGGAGCACAGGTCGCTCCAAAAAGTGTCCAAAAATACTATATCCTTTAGGCTAAGGGAAACTATCACAAGAGCATTTAGATCCTTAAGGGGAAGCGTTGCTAAGGCCCACCCTTGAGTACATGACATTCATGTACATGACATTCATGGTCTTGTCACAACCCTAGCGTTTCGAAAGAACCACTCTGTAGCCCAAGTTCTCAGAGTAGGTGTCATGGATCAATACCTGAAAGATTGCACTCGCATATCATTGGACATCTTTTCTTTAGGTCCTTAATCTAAAATCTCATATGGGACACCTAACTGTTTTTGTCTAAGACATCGGTTATTCTTAGCATTACAAGAGTATTAATGTGGATAAAGTTGATGTGATCATGATTGGACCTGAAGCTCTCACTTGGAACAAACCGTGATTCAAGTAAGATTAATATGCCTTGTTCAGTTAATTTTTAAATATAATTTAAATAACACTTTCTGACATGTAGGTAGTAGGTTGGCCAGGGCATCGGCCACCCGTATAGATACTACCGCTAGAGTGTTATGGGGTCTTTTTACTTGCCAGACAGTACTTTATTGGATCCTTCTCTCTGGTTACAGTTCATTTTCCCTTTGCTTACACATACACTGAATAGTCTGGCGAATTCTTTATGGATTCTCCTATCCCCATATACCTGACAACACTGAGATTACCAAACAATTCTTCTTCTCTCAATGGGTTAACTACTGCACTGTAATTGTTCAGTGGTCATTTTCATCTTGGTAAGGCTAGAAGAGACTTTAGCTATGGTTAGCAGCCCTCCTAGGAGAAGGACATGCTAAAATCAAACCATTGTTATCTAGCCTTGGGTAGTGCCATATCCTCTGTACAATGGTCTTTCACTGTCTTGGTTTAGTTATCCTGCTTGTGGATACACTTGGGCTCACTATTTTATCTTATTTTTCTTCCTCAAGTTTTAAAAATTTTATAATTTATATAGGAAATATTCATTTTAATGATATTACTGTTCATAATTTTCCTTGTTTCCTTTCCTCACTGAGCTCTTTTCACTGTTGGAGCCCTTGGTCTTGTAGCATCCTGCTTTTCCAGCTAGGGTTATAGCATAGCAAGTAATATAATTCCATTAACATCTCAGACTAGACCTAAAAGGAGTGGATGTTCAGACCTACCTATTTACAAGACTGCTAATAAAGCCCTAATATATCCACCTTGTGACTTTTACTTGATTATAGTAGGTGTAAATGTCAGAGAGAGGGATTTAAGATCCACCTTTTGACTTTCACTTGATTATAGTAGGTGTAAATGTCAGAGAGGGGGATTTAATATCCCCCTTTTGACTTTCACTTGATTATAGTAGGTGTAAATGTCAGAGAGGGGGATTTAATATCCCCCTTTTGACTTTCACTTGATTATAGTAGGTGTAAATGTCAGGGAGGGGGATTTAATATCCCCCTTTTGACTTTTACTTGATTATAGTAGGTGTAAATGTCAGGGAGGGGGATTTAATATCCCCCTTTTGACTTTTACTTGATTATAGTAGGTGTAAATGTCAGGGAGGGGGATTTAATATCCCCCTTTTGACTTTTACTTGATTATAGTAGGTGTAAATGTCAGGGAGGGGGATTTAATATCCCCCTTTTGACTTTTACTTGATTATAGTAGGTGTAAATGTCAGGGAGAGGGATTTAAGATCCACCTTTTGACTTATACTTGATTATAGTAGGTGTAAATGTCAGGGAGAGGGATTTAAGATCCACCTTTTGACTTATACTTGATTATAGTAGGTGTAAATGTCAGGGAGAGGGATTTAAGATCCACCTTTTGACTTATACTTGATTATAGTAGGTGTAAATGTCAGGGAGAGGGATTTAAGATCCACCTTTTGACTTTCACTTGATTATAGTAGGTGTAAATGTCAGAGAGAGGGATTTAAGATCCACCTTTTGACTTTCACTTGATTATAGTAGGTGTAAATGTCAGAGAGAGGGATTTAAGATCCACCTTTTGACTTTCACTTGATTATAGTAGGTGTAAATGTCAGAGAGGGGGATTTAAGATCCACCTTTTGACTTTCACTTGATTATAGTAGGTGTAAATGTCAGAGAGGGGGATTTAAGATCCACCTTATGACTTTCACTTGATTATAGTAGGTGTAAATGTCACAGAGAGGGGGATTTAAGATCCACCTTTTGACTTTCACTTGATTATAGTAGGTGTAAATGTCACAGAGAGGGGGATTTAAGATCCACCTTTTGACTTTTACTTGATTATAGTAGGTGTAAATGTTACAGAGAGGGGGATTTAATATCCACCTTTTGACTTTCACTTGATTATAGTAGGTGTAAATGTCACAGAGAGGGATTTAATATCCACCTTTTGACTTTCACTTGATTATAGTAGGTGTAAATGTCAGAGAGAGGGATTTAATATCCACCTTTTGACTTTCACTTGATTATAGTAGGTGTAAATGTCAGAGAGGGATTTAATATCCACTTTTTGACTTTTACTAGATTATAGTAGCTGTAAATGTCACAGAGAGGGGGATTAAACTCTTAGCAGAGGCTTCCCACCACCTAAGTCTCCTTTAATTTAAATGAATTTTTTTTGTTTGTTTTCCTTGCTGTACAAACCCAACTCATTTACATGACTTGCAAGTTTGTATCCCCTTAGGAATAAACTACAATTTTTTAAAATCTTGTTTTTCCTAGCTGTACAAACCTATATGATTTGCGAGTTAGTATCCGCTTAGGAATAAACTACAAATTTGTTAATAAAAATGTAATGTAAGCCTTTCAAGCAAAGCATAGTGCCACCTTGCAGTGGTGTTGCCTAGCAACCTATTACGATCGTAATCAACCCCATTTTCTTTTTGATTCTCTGTTCGTAGAAAACGAAAATAGGATTACAGTAACCCATTTGGATGACTCTGGTTCGTTTAGCTAGGAATTTTTTTTAGAGCCTCATAAAGGTATTACAGGAGGAAAATATTTTTTCCTGTTAAATCTTGATAAGTCTTGATTAGTATATTGTATATGTATATATAAAATATAAGAAAATTATTTTTCTCAACTTGCCTAAGAAATGTATATTTTTTTTGCATCCTGATAAAGGTGGCAAATATTTGTTAGTTATAAAATTTATATATCTTTACATACATATTTCTTTAAAGATATGTTTTGTTAATATATTCATTATGAGGATTTGAATAAGTTCGGATATTACATAAACGGTATTTTGTTATCAGTGTTCATATTTTTCATACAGTAGCAGTAGCTTGATCAGTTGAACACAAATGAATGATTAAATTATATCTATTTACATTATATCTATGTACTAAGCAAATTTTCTCTTTTTTCTAGGACTATAGTTGAAGCAAAGTCGACAAGTTCATGTCTGTTGGTGAATTAATTTCTTCAGCTTTCTCCAAACTTGTCAAGAATGGAAGTTGGTTTCCATTGATGCTTCGGCCAAGAGGATTCTTTGAGGCTTAATCAACAGTCCTATTACTTATTGGGTTTGTTTTACTACTTGAACAAGAACAAAAATTACAAAGGTGGTAGATATCCTGAAAGACTAATTGGTAGATGAATAGAAAAACTAATTGAAAAATAATTGATAGAATTATCCAAACTAAAGAATGACAAATGGTTTTTATACTACTATAGTGATTTACATTGTGAAACGTAATGGTTATTAATGGCACAGTAGAGGGAAACTCGTGTGGTCCTACATGAATACAAATCATATGATAATCCTCACAATTGCTTTGCTTGTGAAGAAGTCTGTTAGACTGGTTTTGTGTTGTTAATTGCATCATTTCTCTCTGCTTTCTTGTTGGCACAGCATATGGTTGCTTCAGAGAGACTTATTATGGATGGTTGGGTAGAGTAAGCTTGTGCTCTACCTGTAGCCAACGGGGTTATTGCATTGGCAATAACTCTGAGTTTTGTGAACCCCAGAATGAAACCCATCCGTTAAAACCCTGACTGGAATTTTGAAATACTTCAGAAAAACTTGGTATCATCAGTGTTCTGAAGACTGGAAAAAAACGATAAGATTAGAATTGTATTCTTTAGCATTTAGTTAAGGCCAATATTAGGAGGAGTGCAATTGCTTGCAGGTAGTTAGCAGGGTGGTTTCCGTGCCAACGGAGGTCTCAAAGATGGAACCCTACTGATACAAGACGATGCATTCCACATTGACCTCCTTAAAAGTCGTCTGAGCCTTAAGTAATGCAATAAATATTCTATACAGTACTGTATTACAATAGATTTCAATATTACAGTACTTTTCATACAGTATGCTAGTAACACTAATAGGAAAATACAGTACAGGTATTCAGAAAATAGAATATGAAACCAAAATCATAAAAGTACACTTTAGAGGCTCTTATTATGGATGGTTCGTTAGAGCTTGTGTTCTACCTGCAGCCAACTGGGTTATTGCATTGGCTACAACTCTGTGATTATTGTGAATGTTTTAACCCCCTTAGCTAATGCAGCCACACAGCAGAATGCTGCCAGTTTTTCTTTTGGTCAGTCTCTGCCTCCACCTGTGTCAACGGCAGTATAAAAGAATTGACCTTTTTGGCCTCCAATCATACTACTCTAACACTGTCATTTTACATTTTCTTACTTCAAAATCTTCGAAATATCTAACCTCTTTTGTGTGTCCGCACCCGTTATACAATGATAGCACTTAAACATCACCTGACGGAGAATCTTGAGTGTTTTTGTTCATTGATATTGCACATACAATATATTCATGAAGGTAATGAACCTTTATAGGCAGCAATTTGTTAATGTTCTTGCACTCAATGCAAGAGGGCATTGAACTTTGAGTGGATACTGTGGCTCCAGTGAAAGGAAGTTTGACTGTCATTGTTCTCTTGCTCTTTTATATACCTGAAACTTTTAAGATTTATTCAAACTATCTTCTTGATAATCTGTATCCAGAAGTTATCGGGTGATCTAGCTTAACTTTTTTTTTTTTTTCCAATTTTACACTTCACTTTCTTGGAATGAATTTAGTTACAGTACTTACCAGCTTGTCATCCACCAGTTTTGTCACATTAATCCATATTTTCAATTCCTGTTTGAAATACTCATAACTTTTCATTTTATAGAACACAAACATGTTGGCTGTTTTTTTTTTTTTTCCGCTTCTGCTTTTCTAGCTAAATTGTTCACTCCATATGCTTATTTAATTTCCACTTTGATGCTAATACTCTGAAGAATATCTAATATGCTGATGTATCCATTTTTGTTCTGTTACCGTGAAGGGAAATGCAAGTTGCTTTTCGAAGTGCAACCAAAGACTGGTGCTGCTTACCCACTAGGCTAGCACTCGGTGTGGGACACTATAGGTAATTTTTGTTTAAACCTTCAACTCTAATTTTTCAAGACTATGGTATAGTAGTACCTTCAACATTCTTATAGTACATTCGGCTTTTGAAATTCTTCCCTATTGCTCATCTTGATTCTTTGTTGTAAGAAAGTTCAAGATCTACCTTTATACAAAGTATTGGGTTATATTACGAGCTATAATTGATTTTATTAATTAATTTATTTATTTTACCCTTTTAATCCCTATTTATTTCACATCTAGATTTTATTTGTATTAAAGGTTAAAATGATTAAATGGTGTGAGTATACAGATATGATGGAATGATTTTAGTTATTTAGCACTGAATGGCCTTTGATGCCCCAGTGCTTGGCTTAATGCCTAAATCCTATATTCAATTCAATTCAGTGCAAAATATAGAAAATTATTTCGCACATTTGCTATACAACTGATGGATGAATGGTTCCATAGCCTCTGTGCCATGGTCTTCCACTGTCTTGGGTTAAAGATCTCTTGCTTGAGGGTACACTTGGGCACACTTCTATCTTGTTTCCCTTTCTCTTGTTATCAAGTTTTTTGTCGGTTATGTATGAAAGATTATAGTTCTTAAACTTTTGTAGTTTTTCTTTATTTCCTTTCCTCACTGGGCTACTTTCCATGGTGGGGGCCCTTGGGCTTATAGCATCCTGCTTTTCCAACTAGGGTTGTGGCTTAGCAAGTAATAATAATAATCTTTTTTTACGTACTTCCAAACTTACACATTGGTATTTGGTATGTACACTTCGTGAAGCAGTACTTAGGTGCAACGAGTGTAACTATTTTAAAGGACTCAAGTATTTTAAAAATTGAGAAATATGACGAGAATAAGATAAATTTTCTCAGAAAACCTTTTAATATATTATCATGCAGAATTTCTGTTTTTAGGGTTTTTAATTTAAGAAAAACAAGTTTTATAGATTAATTTCTATTCATCACAAGTTTAATTACCTCAATTTTATTTTTATCCAATATATTTGATAATTATTTAATTTATCATTAATTTGGATATTTTTTCTTTCCGATGTTAATCGGGCTAGTTCTTCTGTTGAGTCCAGTTTGACTCGTTAGGCTGGTTAATCTCTTCCTTTTACTAAATAATCCATACCGAGAATTTTAATATTTGTTTCCAGCCTTTCTTTTATGGTAACCAATGTTTTTGTGATGTATTTTAGCAGTTTTGCCTTCTGCACTGGAGAATTTTATATTAAAGTTTCATTTTCTAAGTATTTATTTTAATCTTAGTTCTCATATGCCATATACTTAAGTATTTGTTTTTGTAATAAGCTGCTTACTCTAGAAGCATAATCCTTGTAATATTTTAATCTTCCATAAAGGTTGCAGCTTTGCTAGTTTTTGGAATGACAGATGTTGGGTCTCCTAATAATATACGCCCATCATGAATCTGTCTTTGTCGTAGTTTATGGCAGTCCATGGTATTAGTGTTCTTGCAACATCTCTTCAATCACATTTGAAATCCTTGTCTTTTTAAGTTGAGATTTCTGGTAGAGAATTATGTACAAGGATTGGGAAGAGTGGAGCTCCCTTACTCTACCCAATGGATTATAGGAAAACAAAGGAGTAACATTTCTAGTTAATTTTGTACTAAAATCTCTCGTAAAGTTGTATATACTGTTTTCGATTAAGCTATTGATACTGTACCTTTCGTATGGATAGCCAGTGTCATTATACATTGCTTTATAGACTGATATGTACATTCCTACAGTTATTCCTTCACCATTGATGACAATTTGTACATCTAGCTGAAATTCAGTGACCAATCGGGGGCATCTCTTAAGGTTTTCTGTATGTAGAACAGGCAATATTCATTTTTTTATCACATTGCTTTATAGACTGATATGTACATTCCTACAGTTATTCCTTCACCATTGATGACAATTTGTACATCTAGCTGAAATTCAGTGACCAATCGGGGGCATCTCTTAAGGTTTTCTGTATGTAGAACAGGCAATATTTATTTTTTTATCCACTCATCCTTTGAATGTTTGCATGGCGGTGTCATATTGACGGTATTGTATACTTTTAGGTTTGGCTGAAGGATGCTAGGGACATCTGATGTAGAACTAATTTTTTTCCTTTAAAGTGGATTTATCTTCCCTGTACATACTGTGTGTACAGGTACTAAAGCATCTTGTTTTCTCATGTCGGAGAAGACTACCTCAAGGTTATTGTATCTAGTATTTGAAGACATGGTTTGTTGATGCTATTATAAGTATCCAGTATATTTTGTATCTTTTTGATACCATTGTTACCTGGAACTTGGTCCCAATGCATGGAAATTGACCAAAATTGAATGGAAATTTACCTAAATTGAACCTCGGAAGTCCCAGTGCATGGATATCGACATAAATTTTGGCAGTCTCATTGCATGGAAATTGTCTAAAATTGAACATCAGCAGTCCCATTGCTTGGAAATTTGGTCAATAAATCTCAGTAGTCTCAATGCATAGAAATTGACCCAAATTGAATTTTGGCAATCCCAATGCATAAAAATTTACCTAAATTGAATATCTTCAGTCCCAACACATAAAAAGTATTTACCTAAATTGAATTTTGGCAGTCAAATTGACCTAAATTGAATCTTGGCAGTCAAATTGACCTAAATTGAATCTTGGCAGTCCTAATGCCTCAAAATTGAAGCTTGGCAGTCCTAATGCCTCAAAATTGAACCTTGGCAGTCCTAGTGCCTGAAAATGAATTTGGCCTAAATTCTATTCATCTTGGACCTCTGTGGTTACTCCATTTTGTCATGCTTTTTGCTATGGAGAAGAGAGGATTCTGCTGTTATGTATTCTATTGCATCTTGGACAAGTATGCTAGCTACATTTTGTAATGCTTTTTGCATTGAAAACAGGATTCTTCACCCCGTATTCTAGACACTGCCTGACCCTAAGTGTTTTTATTGCAATGGGTTGGACATCAGGCCCGATCTGTCTGGACCAGGATGTTGTCGGTCTGGGGGGTACGATAATTCCAAGCTCACCCCACACAATCGGGAATACGCCATATCTACAACTGCTATCATTGTTGCCTTGCCTATTACGGGTAATTGGACAGGTCTTACTATTCAAGCTGACAAAGAAGGTTCGGCCATGCCGGCTCTTAGAGCCGGACCCCACCTCGGGGAGACCCTAGCCTCGGTTTATCCCACTGAGACTTTGTTTCGGATATTTACGAAGAACCAATCTCTGCCCTTCCAATTAGACCTACACGTTTGGTGATGGGGCTAGTTGTAGGAAATACGTTCTGTCTGAGGCCTCTATCAGACAGGAATCGAGCAGGCTGATAGTTACCTCCTTATAGAACTAATAAATGTATGCATATTATTTTGACTAGTATTGTTTTAGCAGAATTATATGTGGAAAGGTTTGTGAAAGGGCTAAAAGTGTTGGTTAATAATTAAGAACTTGAAATAGATCTTTATATGAATTACAATGGTGGCTGGTTTGTTGCTCTATTGCTCTTATTGTTTAATGGATCTTTATATGAATTACTATGTTGGCTTGTTTTGTTGCTCTATTGCTCTTTATCATATTTGGTGTTTATACATTAATTGTAATATTTTGTTATTTTGATATAAAGGTAAAAATTCCATACATACATATGTATGTGTATGTATGTACAGTATGTATATGTATGTATTTATTGGGTACATAAGTGATGGCACTTGGAGATCCATTTGGAATTCCCATCAAACATGTTACCCTTCTAGTAACTAACCAGCCAACTTGTGTCTGAATGTTCATTGGAGGTAGACAACTTCATAATCAGAAAAATACCATTTTGTTTTTTCTTGCAGTAACTGTTAAAACTTTTTCCACAGCCATATTTTTTTCTCAGCTGTCGTCATAAGCTTCTGTTTGGAACTTGGGGTAACATTGTATCTTCTCAGGTGTCCCACATAGCCACCTAATGTGAGTAATTGACATCTTGCTTTCACTTTTGAAAGTGTTCTAAACCCTAAAGTATAGTACTTAATTTAGCATAAACTGCAGTAGAACCTCTTATCTGCTGATATGACTAAACAGTTAAACTATTATACCATTATAGAAATATATACACTAAAGATTAATTCTAGGGTGACTACTTAACTGGAATCGGTAGGCAAAATTTTTCAAGTGTCATTGCATAGCCACTATAGATTAGGCTACAATAAGGTTTTTGTCCCTAAACAAATACAAATCCTCGTACTTTAATAGTGTTTTCAGCGAAGCTGGATACAGCTGTTAAAACTTTTAACGAGGTTACAGACCACAACTTTCATGGGTTTATGAGGGGCCACTGGATAGTACAGAAACTTCACGTTCCCTTGGGTGGCCTTATTGATAATTTGCTTTTCTTTTGGATCATTGTGGTTGCAGATTGTGGTTGATGAGGGATATTTAGAAGGAATAGTGGATTTCAGTGGTTTCCCAATGACTTTAGTTGTCAGTTTTTTGTGAAAACTTACCATTATCCACATTCTTTGTTCCTGTTCGACAGCATTCCAGTTTGCTGTTTCTCTTCATTGTGTAGTATGGTGACGACGACAACATATTCCTTAGGTTGGCAATCCTTTGACGTAAATGTACACTGTTGGAGTAAGGTTTTATGGGTGAAGTGTGCAAAGCAGGAGGGTAGCATCCTTGTCACCTTCCCAGGAAATGTCCTTGTTGTGCAGTCTTTTCATAGATTTTGCGTGACTGATTCCTCTTCGGAGCGTCATCAGCCTGATTGCTCATCTAGTCCGTTGAAGGAACATATCCTGTTGCTCTCCCCCACATCTGTGCAAGCTCCCTCTAGGGCACCCCCCTGCAGAAGTCTTTGGGTGTGGCTCTGCCACGGCCTCTGACTGCTCCAGTCAGGGCTACTCCAAATATTCCCTTGGAGTCTTCTAGTATCTCTTGGGAGTCTTGACCCTAGGAGACCCTCTTTGGACAAGGCACAGAGATCACCTTCATCTCAATCTCATGCTGATGTGCCTCCTTCTGACTTTTATAGGGCTAATCTTCCTTTTTCTCCAGTTAAGGCAAGGGAAACCATGACTAAGTGGCAGAAGAGAAGGACAGAGGCATAACCCCACTTCACGCGCCGATATCATATACCCTAGGATGAGTAGGGACATTGGTTTGCCTTGGGCTCTCAACTCCTGGTATCGCCATCCAGGAGGGTAAGGATATGGTTCTCCATGAGATCTTTGAGACCTAGAACCAGTGCAGCCTTGCCCTGGTCTAAAGGCCTGACGGTCGCCAAAAGTAAGGCTATTGCCCAGATAGCCTGAACTTCTAGTTCCTTGAGGGCAGGTTCCTCTTCTCGGTCTTTACCACTTACTTTTGTCCTCAAAAGGAAGTACTACGAGATTGAAGAAGAACCACATGCGACTGTCCCTCGACCCTTTGGTGAAATCTCTAACGAAGGGTCTTTCAGCTCAAACCCACTCCTCTCTAGGGTCTCCCTCTTTGCAGTTGAGCCCCTTAACGTAGATCCTTAACGTAGAGAGATGAGCGAATACGCCATGCAAGAGGCTTCGTGGCTTGACATATGGTTGGGTTCCTTGGGCTTCATGGTATGCTCCCATGATCTTTCTAAAGAGTCTGCCAGGCAGACTTCGTTCCAGAGGAGACTGAGAGAACTGCTGAACGATGGAGGAAATCGTCGAAAGATTCTCTCCTCCATAAGGCTATGACATAAAGGCCCTATGGTAGACCTGACTAGTCTTCTCGCAGTCAGCAAGTGCCGCCACCTTCTCATCCCTACGCCTCTAGGTCCTCAAGACCTACTGATGTGTCTAAGCGGCCCTTTCAGTTCAAAGGCTAGAAAGGGACAAAGTCCTTTAGAGGAAAGAAGGGAGCAAAGGGCAGAAGACCATGCTGCAGAAGGGCTCTCTAATAGGTTGTGGACAGGTCCCCAGGCTTTTAGTCTGTTTTCTAGTGAAAAATGTGACTGGATGCTGGAGACTAGTCATCGATCTGTCCCCTCTGAATAAGTTCGTTCAAGAGACTCTGTTCAGAATGGAGACAGCACACGGTCATTCAGGTAGTTCGACCAAGGGACTTCATATGCACACTGGATCTAAGGGGCGCATACTTCCAGATCCCAAACCATCCGTCTTCAAGGAAGTATCTTAAGTGATAAGCAGGTATTCAAGAGATGTTAGCTGTTCAACGGTTTATTAGTAACTGACTTAATATTTACACCAGAGGTGTAAGCAGAGCTCTTTGTTAACAACTTAGGATAACAATCCAATTATAAAACAAGGCTACAATGTTAAAGTACCAATTACATCTTTAAATACATTTTGGTGGGAAATGTATATGTATCATGTTTCCTCCCTTCTCTGTTTGCTTGGATTTTACAAAAAGTAAAGCAAAATATAAATATATGAATTGAGAATAAAAAGTTTGTTATAAAAAAAATTGACTTTTCAAAACCGTGACATACAGTGACTTCCCCCCTAAATGAAAGTCACTAAAAAACATATATGAAATGGAACAAATATAGATTACACTAAACAAAAGTAAACAAAATTCTTAATTAACAAATAGAATTTCTTCAACATAAAATTCATGGACTCATATATGGCGTACTCATTAAAGGCTTGGACCATGCAGGTTTCAAATAAGCTATTTACATTTTAGCCTCATGAAATTTTGAACAACTGATTACAAATCAAATAAAGTTTCTCATGCAAATTTCACCATTGACATATGACACCAGATTCTTCTCATTTCTAGCATGACAAAATTTGTTCTCAATAAAGATATTATACACTTCTGGGTTATATTTACCTTCCTTTGTCAAAATATCTGCGATCATCTCTTGTCTCAAGCCAGCTATAAGATTCAACAGAATTATCTTCCAACTTTTCTTTCAACTCTGTTATTGTATTACGAAGCAATCGCTCCTCCACCTGCTTTGTACTACCAATTGATTCCAGCGAAGGCTTAGAATCAGTAAACAATCTGACAGGAAGATTCACTGAATCTTTAATAGCTTTTCCAAAGAGTAATTGCCCAAGCTGTGCAGCAAAGAATACCGAATCATCAACTAATTTAGACAAATTCCTTGTTTCCGCTGCCTTTGCAGAATGACAAACCTTTCGTATTGTTTTTGATTTCCAAAAGATAGGCACAGCATCATACATATTCTTCGATCTTAATAAAATAAGATTTCCTCCTATACTTTTATCATCAGTCCTATAAGAAGCATCCCCTAGACCAAAAATAAAAAGATCCGTTTTATTGCCAACTCTGGAGAACACAACTTTATTTGGTTTGCTATGGATTCTCTTACCAACCTGATTTACCCTCTTAAGATCTCTTATCTTTGCTTCATTATTCTTCATAGACATTAATAAAGCAGTTATTGATAAATCTGGTCTAGTATTTGCGGCTAACCAACTTATCTTTCCTGCATATTTTCTATAAACTTTATTTTCCTGCTTTGTCAATGGATCATCAGGCTTAGTTTTATGAATTTCTTGTATCTCTTCAATACTATTTGCATAATCTTCCATCGAGATTACAATTTCATCTCTGGTCTTTTGTATATCTATACCAGTGAATCTAAATTTATCCTTTTCGACCTTCGAAACTGTCTAGACACTTTGCACTTTTTCTGTGAGTTGATTAACAAACTCCTTTGTTCCTGCTATGCTGAAATCATCTACGTGAGTAATTACCATCCCTATAAGATCGCTTCCATCATGTTGATAATAGAATGCTTCATCACCACTTACATTCCCCAAACCTTCCTGCTTAAAAATATATCTTATTCTCAGCCAAAATTTTCTGCTGGCATCAAGACCATACGAAGGTTTCTTCAATTTCCAAATTACATCTTTCTTCAAATCTTTGGGAGGTTCAGTAAAGACATCTCGATCTAAAGTTTTAGACTGCAAGAAAGCAGCCCTAATGTCAACTGATTGCACATTGAACTTCTCATTTGCTGCTACAGCTAGAAATATTTTTACACTTTCCCTCATAGCAGTAGGAGAATCCGCTTGAGGTTTGCACTCTTCCTGGAAGCCTCTTGCAACCAACCTGGCTTTATAATCAGTCTTTTGACCATCATGTTTTTCCTTTTTAGTAATTACCCATCTACTGCCAATTCTTTGTTGTCCATAATCTTTGACTTCCTCAAAAGAATCATAATCTTGGAGATTTTTATATTTTTCTTTAGCTTCAATCACCTTCTTCATATTTAATGTCATTAAAACTACCCTTTCTCACTTCCGAAGCTTTGATCAACTTATTTTCAAATTCTTCTTCCCTAAATTTCTTGGTTATCTCATGGTGCCTTTCCATGATCTTTGAAATCGCTTCACTGTCAAATAAACTCTGTAGCTAAATTACCTGTTGAGATTCCTGGTAAAGTAATTGATTTCCCGGTAACCAGTCTCATGGGTTCATATCCAAGTATATTTACATTAGTGTTGTGTCCATGCTGCCATATTTGCTGCCATTTTCAAATCAATCTTTTTGTCTGTCTCTAGCATCTTGTTCACAGTAACATCAGCAGAATGATGATTTCTTTCATTTAAGCCATTGCTCCAAAGAGAGTATGGTGGACCAAACTTTACTGTAAAGCCAAACTTACTTGCATATTCATTTAACTCCTCATTCTGAAATTCATTTCCATTGTCAGCCCAAAAACCAATTGAAGGAAAACCAAACCGCCAGTTCCAACCATTATTCAAACCATCGACTACAGTTTCCATTCGCTTATTTGATAGTACAACACCTGAAATAAATCTTGTGAATGAGCAAACCATCCAAAGTATGTACTTATTTCCATTCTGCTTCAAATCAATAGCTACAATCTGGTTGAAATCAGTTACCTTTGGAATTGCTACTTTTGGCCTTCCCAAAGATCTTTTGAATTTCTGACAAACTCTACAATTAATTACTACCTTAATTGTTTTCCTAATTTCATCATTTAACAGATTAGCATTTCTATACGCCCAAATTAGCTGTTCTTCTCCTTTGTGGTTAGTTACCTCATGAATTCTTTTAACTTGTTTATAACTTTGTACATCTTTTTCCTTTTTCATAAAGAAAACTGTCTCATTTGTAGTCCATGTGCCACACTTGTATAGTTGCAAAGCTTGATGTCCTCCATCAGTATCATGCAACTGAAATCTTTTTGACTTCTGTAAATTAATAACCATGATATTATCATGCATAATATCTAAGTTCCATTCCTTCAAATTATTTTTGCCGAACAAGAAAGGAATATTTTTGGCGTCAATCACATATGTTTCAACTTTCATCTTTACAAAACCATCTTCAGAATCTTTTTCTTTCCATACAACTGGAAGACTCATTATTTCTGCACTATGAAGAACAGGTCCATCACCAAATCTAAAATCCTGAGAACAAGATTTACTTTCCAAATCCTCCTTTCTTATATCGTTAATATCGAGATACCTGTCTAGCCATTTCCTTCCAACTAGAGTTTTTGGGCACCCGGTATCAACAATCATTGCTTCCACTTCATAAACTTCTTTCGTGAAATGAACATCCATAGTGTGATCAATTACTATCTCCCTGCTTTCTTCAGCTACAAATCTAACTGTATTTTCCTTCTTTATCATCTCTTTTAACTCTTTCATTTCCTCTATAAGTTTCTCATTGCCTTGTTCAAGATTTCTCAGTCTTTCATCAACTTTCATTTCTGATTGTGATTTAAAGTTCGAAGACGATCTGTCAAATCTCCTTGCTGAACTGTCACGTGGTCTTGAGGCCGATCTAAATGACGTTCTTGATGATGACCGAGACGGTGTTCTAGAAGGACCTCTTCTATAGTTACCAGATGCAGTTCTCCAAAATCCAGGATTTGAAGTGGATCTTCTTTATCTGTTAAAGTTCGGTAGCTCTTTAAACTTTTTCCACTCTTGGTAACGACTCCTGTTATCAGTGTAAAATGTATTAGTATTTAAAGATATATCTGATGTCGAATCTCTATTATTTTCTATTTTCAGCTTCCTAAACTCCATCTTCAATCTAGTAGCAACATCATCTTCATCAAGAGGTTTCCTTTCCACTCCATGTTCAATAACTTCTTTAAGGCGAGTCTTCTCATCCGAGGTTATTTTACCTCCTTCGTGAGCTCTCTTTATCATTAATAAACTCGATACATAATTAAGACAAGCATTTATTTTTTCTCTTGATACTTCAGCCATCAAACCTTCAAACTTATCAAGAAATTTCTCGCAACTTTCTGATTTATCTGTAGAAAAGGCGATAATCTTCTCCATAATGTCATTACACTTTTCAGCCTTAGTTTTCGCATATTTCTCAGCCAAAACCTCTAAAATAGTTTCTACTGTCTTCAAAGTGCTGTTAGCTGTACGATCGATCACAACTGTAATCACACATTCCTTAACCCTCGCATTCTTCTTCAAGCTTTCAATTAAATAGTTATATTTATTGTACTCACTATCTTTGTTATTACTGCTCCAATCCTCAATTTCAATTTTGAATCTTTCAAAAGTTTGTCCAACCCAAATGGGCGGAAACTTGGCTTTTGTAATCTGAGTTGTAGTTGGCAAAGATTTCATTTTTGAAGTGTTGTCCAGTAACTTAATCAGAATATCATTTTGTTGTGTTAACACATCTGTTAAGTCTGGCCCCGAGCTAATAGAATCAGCAGAGCCGTTGACTCTGTGATCACTAACCTTAGACGTGTGTTGACTCCATGTGCATAATGAAATCAAGTCTATTTTCCAGATTTTCCTCGCACGCGTCACTGTAAGTTTGAGATGTTCTGTTATCTATTGTGAGCATCTTGTACTTAAAACAGGTTAAATTTCTGAAATGGTCCATTAAAATCTTCACGTCCTTATCCTTGAATTTCTTTGATTTCGACTTGGCACAATCATCTTCCGTACCAATATGACCAAAGAGAGGGCCATTACAAGTTTTACATTTCACAAAATTAAATTCTCCGGTAACCTTATTTATTTCCCCGAAATTCAAAAGGTTATCAATATCATTAGCAAGGTCGTTATCATTTTTGTATCCTGTGGTATCAAATGAAAACATATTTATTTATCTAAAGACCACCACCAGGGATATTAGGATTATTCCAAGCCATACTGAGCAAATAATTAATTTCAGTAAAATTATCAATCCCCACCTCAATAGTAAAAACTATGAATTCAAGTATATCTGTGTTAATATAATGACAAATTAAAACTTTTAAATGTAATCACAAAAGCAAAACGGGACTTGTTATAGATATATATAAATAAGTGAAAGAATGAAAAATTAAGTTCAACTGCAAAACAAAAAGTTATCAACTACGGGAATAACAAAATAATGCGAAACTAGGGCTTTGGTGCCATTCTATATCAACAGTTCCTTATCATTCGATTTCCTCCATAGTCTACTCAAAGCTATTCTCTATACATAAAGACTGGCATTACAATAATCATGTGTTTCTCCGTGAAAGCATTACTTTGGTAAGTTTCTTCCACTACAAGCATTACCTTATGATGTGCTTCCAGCGCCAATACACAGCTCCTAAGTTTAGACCTAAGCATACAGAAAGTACTTGCAATTCAGCCAAACGAAGATCTCATCCTCTGGGCTCACGTTCGTTAACCATCCGTCATTCCCGAGTCTTCCTTCAGCAAATATTCAATGTAGGGGATGTCTTGGTATCATGCTTTATACTTGAATCCAACAAGTGAAACAACAACTAAGAATCTGCCAAGCTGACTTGAAAATCCCCCCATCCCGGCGGTGAAGGTAGAAGTCTACTCCATCGTCATGATATTACGTTGCAGCATTCCACATTAAACTCACTATAAACTTTTCTTGATGCTTTGAAGTTATGGAAACCGGCAGTGTGTGTAGTATAAACTTTCCTGATGTAAAAAAAAAAACAATTCAGATCGGACGCTCTGCTACCAAATGATAAGCAGGTATTCAAGAGATGTTAGCTGTTCAACGGTTTATTAGTAACTGACTTAATATTTACACCAGAGGTGTAAGCAGAGCTCTTTGTTAAC
The DNA here is from genome assembly GCF_036898095.1 of Palaemon carinicauda. NCBI lineage: Eukaryota > Metazoa > Arthropoda > Malacostraca > Decapoda > Palaemonidae > Palaemon > Palaemon carinicauda. The sequence continues at coordinate 62,130,703 of NC_090759.1, forward strand.
AACTTAGGATAACAATCCAATTATAAAACAAGGCTACAATGTTAAAGTACCAATTAAATCTTTAAATACATTTTGGTGGGAAACTTATATGTATCATTAAGGCTCATACACAAGGACAAAATATACCAGTTCAAGGTTCTATGCTTCGGTCTTGCTACAGCTCCTCAGGTCTTACCCGAGTGTTCGCCCTAGTGTCATCATGGGCTCACAGGAACGGCATTCATCTCCTCAGATGCTTGGACGACTGGCTAATCCTGGCCGCCTCTGAGACGACCCTTCTTTGTCAACGAGACATGCTTCTCGAGTTTTGTCAGGATCTGGGGTTCTTGATAAATCGAAGTCATCACTGCTACCGCCACAAAGACTGGTATACCTCGGTATGATAGACACTGTCCAACAGTGTCTTCGCATCAGACAAGAGTACACAAACCGAGTGAAGTGGCCTCACCCTTCTTCAGAAAGGAAGTTCTTCCAGTCTCTCGTTGGTAGTCTTAGGTCGCCTAACCTCCCTCCTCCGACTAGTTCCAAATGGCTGCCTCATGATAAGCTCCCTGCAATGGCAGCTGAAATTTGTGTGGAAACACTTTGATCCACTGGACTCTCATTCCTATTACTCATGAACAGTTGATGGACTTGAGAGTTGGTGGATGGCAGACGTAAACCTTGAAAGGGGTCAGAATCTTCTCGTCCCTTCGGACTTGATACTCTACAGACGCATCAGAAGAGTTGGGGGCTCCCTTGCTGCATCACACATCTAGAAGTATAGATCCTCAGATGGTCGGAGGAACATTCGGTTTCCCTATTGGCTTGCTTCATTCCAGGCAAGAGGAATGTGGTCGCGGACAATCCGAGCAGAGCAACTCGGATTGTTGGCTCCAAATGATCTTTGGATCGTCAGATAGCCAACAAAATCCTGACTTTGTGGGCGAAAGATTTTGAATAAGAAAATGTAAAATGACAGTGTGAGGGTTGTACGATTTCGGGGCAAAAAGGTTAGTTCATGTCACTCTGCCGGTGGCAAGGAGGTGGAGGGGGCGGATGAGACGTGCCACCAGAAGCACTGGCATCGGCACTCGGCTGTATGGTTGCACTGACATAGAGGATTGCTGCATTCACAATAATCATTGTAAATGTCTGCAACCCGTTGCCAGTATACCAAACCAGCGGGTAGTACATAGAGTACCCCGTCTATCCAGCGGGTAGTACATAGAGTACCCCGTCTATCCAGCGGGTAGTACATAGAGTACCCCGTCTATCCAGCGGGTAGTACATAGAGTACCCCGTCTATCCAGCGGGTAGTACATAGAGTACCCCGTCTATCCAGCGGGTAGTACATAGAGTACCCCGTCTATCCAGCGGGTAGTACATAGAGTACCCCGTCTATCCAGCGGGTAGTACATAGAGTACCCCGTCTATCCAGCGGGTAGTACATAGAGTACCCCGTCTATCCAGCCGGTAGTACATAGAGTACCCCGTCTATCCAGCCGGCCCTAAAAACAACCTCGGAGGCAACAATGTGGCCAGCCGTCATGGAAAGCAGAGTGGAGAATGACGCAACTCCCGATTGTAGACCTTTATGTAACATCTCGGAACAGCAAGCATCCGCTGTACTGTTCTCCAATCTCGAACCTGTTTGGAACATGTCGGAACAGCAAGCATCCGCTGTACTGTTCTCCAGTCCTGGACCCTCAGGCTCTATGGCAGGATGCATTTCAACAACGGTGGGACAACATCGAAGTGTACCCCTTTGCCCCATTCTGTCTGATAAGAAGACTGCTCAACAAGACCAGAGCATCCAAAAATGTAATGATGACCCTTATAGTTCTGCTATAGCATCATGCAGAGTGGTTTCCAGATATCCTGCACCTTCTAGTAGATCTACCGTGAGAGTATCTTCCACGACCAGACCTACTCAAACAACCACCTGCGAACGTTTTCCACAAAAGTGTGCAGTCGCTTATATTTCAGGTCTGGAGACTATCCGTCTCCGCTCTCAAACGGGCTTTTCACGACAAGTTGCGGAGAGATTGTCTAAATACTTGCGTTAAGTCCTCAGCCTTGGTCTACCAGGCAAAATGGAGAATCTCCTGTGATTGGTGCCGTGGAAGGAATATCTCTCCTCGATGCTTCTATACCAGTAATTGTATACCTTCGGGAGGAAAAGCTTCTTTCAGTCTTGGCGGTGAAAGGCTATTGCACAGCCTCGCCTTTTAAGCTGAAAGGAGTGGACATTTCCTCTTTGTTTGAAGATTTCTTTACTCATATGGAGTTATGAGATCACTTGCCCTCTGTCAGAGATTAGGCCTCCTCCTTGGAACTTGGTTCTCGTTTTGAGATCCTTAAAATGACTTCCCTACGAACCATTAAGCCATGCAACTGCCCGAAATCTCCCCTAGAAGATGAGGTTTCTGCTCCCTGCCTCGGCAAAGAGTCGGTGAACTTCCTGGCCTCTCGTATGACATCGCCCATTCAAGGGAAAGGGGGGGAAGTGACAATCTGCTTCTTCCCTGAGTTTATTGTTGTAGCGGGATGTAAACAAAAACAAACCTCCACACCCTTGATCAGTCTGACAGATAAATTATCCCACAACACAAACTTTCCCCTTACTTATACGTCAACTGGACTATTGCATGAAGGGAACAATAAAACAAAACATAACCTTAAAACTATATTAAACGCAACTAAAAAAAATCACACATCATTAAACTCTTAGCTCTAAAACAGACAAAAAATAACAGACTATTTTATATATATATATAGTATAATGGTATGGTGTGTGGGTACAAAGAACTCGCCAATAATCACAAAACTTAACAAACCCAACAACACAGTACACACACATTACCGAAAAACACTTACTCCACACACAGTAACGAAAAATACTTAAACACTAAAACAAATCACTTAACACTAAAACACCAACCATATTTTGTAACCCAGCAAAAAAAATGAAGCAATGCCAAAACAAGAGAAAACTCTTAATTCACACTGGCAACAGTTCTTGTAGCCTACTGCTACTGGCCAACAATATCGTACAGCCAATCGTACAGCCAATTCGACTCTGCAACCTTATGCGGTGGTCATCATCATCATCATCATTCATCATCATCATTATTCATCATTATTATTCATCATCATCATTATTCATCATCATCATCATTATTCATCATCATCATCAAGGGAAGAATCTATTTACAGCCGGGTCATAAACGCTCAAAATTTTATATACAGTATCCGCAGTCTAATCCTACATTCATTGTACGGTATTCATATCTAGACGACTGGCAAGCCACACCTTCAAGGCCAATATTAAACTCCAAGGAGTCTAAAGGAGTAGTCTAATAGAATCTAATACAGGCCAGGCCAGCAACTATCAATCCAAAAAAAATCTCCCCAAAGGAGGAATTACGGCCTGCAATAAAAAAGAAAACGCTTACGAATACTCCTAACTAAACTATCGCACTATAATTAAAGATAAATAATAAACTTTCTATCATTCATGATCGTGCCTAACAAATATAAATGAAAACATTACTTACGTTAATACAAAAAATCACTTGGTCGATGAACAAAAAACATACAACAGACTCCTGCTACAGGCAAATAGAAAATGCTTTTGGCCAAGACATTCATTACCGTCCCAACCTAGCTAAAAATGTAAAACAACCTCAATTATACCAACAGTCCCTTTCGCTCGCTGACACAATCTGTGTGTGTGTGTGTGGGGGGGGGGGGGGGGGGGATTTGGCAAACAAAATTAATCCTCCACATGCCTTCCCCCTTACTTTGCCAAATCCTTCTACACAGCACTTAACTAATTTTTTTTCCATAACCCAGTTGCAGTCGGAAACAGGACCTCTGCTCTGAGTAACTGGGCCTTCATACACTCTTTCACTTCTTCCTTGTCACAATCATTTGCTACATTAACGCTATTCCTATTTAAATCCCTATCATCTAATATATCATGCACTATCCCATTCACCTCACTATCATCTGGCCCTAAAATCTCACTTATTTCCATCAGCAATTCATCCATTTCATCAAAACCATTTTCTACTTTAATAAAAGATTCATTCATACTACTTATCATTCTCCTATCTCTCATTGTCGCATTCATCATACTTTCTTTTACATCATCTAAGGAAAAGCCACACACTATAGGTATCATTCATACTCAGCCATGATTCATCTGTGTTCACATTTATCTTCCATACTCTCCTGTACATTTACACCCTTGTCATGCATATTCGGATTCCTACCTGTACCTATAAATTTCCCTTGCACTTTCTCCTCGCTTAAAAATTTCAAACGCCTCTTTTTCCTATATTCAACTAACACCTGATTGTTTATTTTTTACCCCTAACTTCTCATGCATACTGGGTTCATACTTACTCATTTCCAACCAATTATTCATCCCATTCTCACGAACATTGATCCTATTCCTTTCACACACAGGAGGGCTCACCCAGTTGAACCCTCTGAATACCTAGTTTCCCGAACATCCTGGCTGGCCTAATCCCTTCTTTCTACAAACCCTAGCTATATGGCCATCTACAACACATTCAGAACATTTAGCACGCTGCTCTCTACACATCCTCGCATAATACCCATTCTGACCACAATTGCCGCAAATCACATTCTTATGATTACTCCTACATCCACACGCTATATGCCCAGTCATACCACATCGATAACACTTTAACCCCTCTTCTCTTTCTTACACCCACTAATACGATGCCCTGGCTCTCCACACCCGAAACATACTCCTAATGCCCATCTACGCATTCTTTTTATGTTCTACTTTCCCACACCTATAACACTTCTCCTCACGGATACAACTACCTGACCTATCTTGCTGCGCACTAGCACTCCTATCCCTCCAAGCCTGATTCCCTTTCCTAAACCCTTCATTTGTCCGTACATGTATTCCCACATTACTTGCCCTAACACTCCTATCTACTACACTATCAGCTACCCTCATCGATCCTCTCATAACAGCATCTCTAAAACTAACAAATTCTGGCACACTTTCCTCCATTCCAGTTCTTACACTCACAGATTTACTTTCTTTCATACACCTATCCAACGCGTAATCCTCAACTATCTCTATAATATCATCCCTTGTCAATCTTTCTTTCGTCCACCTCATCATCTTCTTACGTTTCAAATTAATAAACTCGGCAACATTCTCGGGTACAGTAGCCAAAAACTTCTTCATTAATTCCTTATTCTCATTTATGCCTTCATCCCCATACTTCTTCCTAGCTAACGTTTCCAACCTACATACATACATTGATATTGCCTCTACTACATTCATACGTGCTTTATCAAAATCATTCTTACGCTTATACCTAACACTCCCTTTCATACGTTTTACCTGTTCAATTATCCTACCTTTCACACTATCATATTCAACATCCCCTACATTCATTATCACACCATACATCGTCAACAAATACTCTGTTAAATATTCTCCTAACTCCCTAGCCCAAACACACTATCACCATACTTATCCTGACAATACTTCTCATACTCCTTGAAAAACTTATACATTCCTACTACTATGCTCATTAAACCTTTCACACCGAGGTACCTCTTATAAACACAGTCTTACACACATCACGTTCATTCTCACTGCTATCATCACTGCTACGTTCCTTCTTGTTTCCTACTTCCTCGCTAGAATATAAGGAATCTAATTCCACACTCGTACTCCTATCCTTGATCATACTCTTCCTAGCTCTTTTCTTACTCACTACTTTCACCCATTCACGATCATCCTTGCTCTCATCTTGACACTTTTTCTCTCTTTCTACACATCACTTTTACCTTTCTTCTCATTCTTCCTATGACATTTCTGTTCATTATGCTTAATTCCCTTATCTTCAATCTCATTATCACTACCTTTCCCATTATCATTTACTTTAGCCTTCTCTTCCACTATCAACCCATTACCTGAAGCAGAAGCCACTCCTCAGACTGCACCTTCACCCATGAACGTTTTCATCTTCCCTATTACTTTCCCCATCATAGCTTGCAATCATTTCACTAATCGTTCTTCGTTCTCTCACATCCTCATCTCAACACCCTCTTCCACTCTCCTATAGTTCCCTGAATTTCCCTCTGTTTCCTTTGCATCTCCTCATTCTCACAGTTCAGCCTCTCATTCTCTACTAGCAACCTCTCTTTCTCAACTATCAACTTCTGCTCCCGTTCTTTAACCAACTGCAATTCCTCCCATAATAACTTTTTCTGATCTTCCATTTTCTGCAGTCTTAAATCTTATTTCGTAACCTATCAGTCCTTCGTCCGAGGTTGACAGACAAATTATACCACAACACAAACTTTCCCCTTACTTTTACGTCAACTGGACTATTGCACGAGGGAACAATAAAACAAAACATAACCTTAAAACTATATTAAACACAACTAAAAAAAATCACACATCATTAAACAGACTTAACTCTAAAACAGACAAAAAATAAGACTATTTTATATATATATAGTATAACGGTGTGTGGGTACACAGAACTCACCAATAATCACAAAACTTTACTAACTCAACAACACAATCCACACACAGTACCGAAAAACACTTACTCCACACACAATACGAAAAATACTTAAACACTAAAACAAATCACTTGACACTAAAGTACCAACCATATTCTGTAACCCAGCAAAAAAAGTAAAACAATGCCAAAACAATAGAAAACTCTTGATTCACACTGGCAACAGTCCTTGTAGCCTACTGCCACTGGCCAACAATATCGTACAGCCAATTCGACTGTGCAATCTTATGCAGTGGTCATCATCATCAAGGGAAAAATCTATTTACAGCCGGGTCATAACGCTCAAAATTCTATATACAGTATCCGCAGTCTAATCCTACATTCATTGTACGGTCTGGTTCGTCATCAGCAAGGTATTCGTATCTATACGGCTGGCAAGCCACACCTTCAAGGCCAATATTAAACTCCAAGGAATCTAAAGGAGTAGTCTTAATAGAATCTAATACAGGCCAGGTCACCAACTATCAATCCACAAAAAATCTTCCCAAAGGAGGAATTACGGCCTGCAATAAAAAAGAAAAATGCTTACGAACACTCCTAACTAACTAAACTATCGCACTATAATTAAAGGTAAATAATAAATTTTCCATCATTCATGATCGTGCCTAACAAATATAAATGAAAACATTACTTACGCTAATACAAAAAATCACTTTCAAGCCAGCTGGTCGATGAACAAAAAACATACAACCGACTCCTGCTACAGTCAAATAGAAAATGCTTTTGCCCAAGACATTCATTGCCGTCCTAACCTAGCTAAAAATGTAAACAAACAACCTCAATTATACCAACAGTCTTTCCCACTACAAACAATCAATACACTCCCTCTCTCACTGTGTGTGTGTTGGGGGGGGGGATTTGGCAAACAAAAAATAAATGAAAATTAATCCTCCACATTGTCAAGACTCAAAATCCGGTGGTACTGGACCCTAGATTAGAGCCCTTTCAGGTTGCTAGTCTTCGTTCTGTAACCAATGACCCAGATCAGTTGTTACTAGTCCATGTGAGTAGTTTGAGATACTATCTTTAGTGCACTGCAGCAACACGGCCCTGACTAACACCTCTGGTTGTTAGCTCCGGTAGGGTAATGAGGAGGATCGCTAAGAAAATTCTCTCGTCCTGGAATCACCAGGTGATCGAAAGAGCCTTGGCTCCTGATCCTCCTCTGGCTCGACGACCTAGAGCCCACGATGTCGGGCAGTAGTACTGTATGTCCTTGCCATTCAAATGTAATTGTTCCTTGTAAGCATTACTAGCAGGTGTGTGGAAGAGACAAAATACCTTCACAGCCCATTATCTAAAAGATGTGACCCACAGGAGGTTCGATACCTTTACTATCGGTCCTGTGGTGGCTGCTCAGCAAGTGGTTTAAGAATACCACAGGCTCCTTGATGGACAAGCAGCAGTTGGATGAGGGCATTGGTTACCCTGGTTAAAACTGGGATGAATAAGTGTATGTATGGCGTTTCCTTTCTTCATCTTCCCCTCCCTTGGGGTACTGCACCATGGGTCCCTCTGCAAGTTGGCTTCAGCCTCTGCAGGTAATTATCACTTTCCTTGTTTTGCCAAGTCATAAATTTATATATTGTCCACATCCCCATTACTTCCCGCAAGGTAACAATTCCTATGTAAACTCGTGAATGTGTGCATAGCAGATGACCAGCCCTCAATACATTGAATTGCCCAGGCCGCTATTATACTTGCTTTCTATATTTTAGCGAGGTTAGTTTTTCCCTAAACCTCGGTCATATATGTACTATACTAGGTAAAACCGGGTCAATGTCCATGCTAGAATTAGGATTTCCACCCACCTAAGAGTTAGTCATCCAAATAAAGTTTAGTTAGTATTGGATTAAATTACAAATTCTAATAATTTTTATTTTTCCTTAATGAATACAAACCTGTAGTTATTTATATTAATTGACCTGCCATCACTTGTCCCCCAGAAGTCCTGCCTGCAATCAAAAGTGATGTCGCTCACAGCTGAGAGGATATATATAGAGGTGGCTGGGTACCCCCCTTCCACCCTGACCTACCAGCTCAAGCGGTTGGGCACGGTTGCCACCTCGTACTTCAGTCTAATAGCTACCTTCAAGCTTCGCTGAAAGAATATCCAAATAAATAACTACAGTTTTGTATAACAGTTTTTTATTAGTTAGAGAAAAATACAAATTATCTGCAAATTTATATTTTTTCGTATCACTTTGAGCTTCCTTGTGCAACTCCCCTCTTACACACCATATTAAATATGACAGCCTAAAACCCTGTGTGTACTTTGGTTGGAGGGTAAAGGTGAGCTGCACCATTCCGACAATATACCCAATGCACAAAAACCTTGCGAATAATTGAGCCCCAATCATTTATAGTTTTGTGAAAAATTCTTGATTCATTTTCAACAAATTTGTAACTGAATTTAACACTTAATATAATTATATCCACGTAAAAAATTAGATTCTATATCTGAATGAGAATATTTAAACCAAGTTCCCTTATAAATGGATATGTAAAAACTACACCTTTTTTTTATTTCTTTTATTTCAATACAACATCTCTTCTATCACACCGAAATGCCTTTTTAATATCAAGTCGGCACTTAGAACCACAGGTGGGGCAAATAGTGTCAATTTCACTTTTAATAACACTGTGATCTTGGCAGTATTTATTATTCTTTCAACTTTAGCACAATAATGCAAAACAAAATATTTAATAATTATATAACAATTGATTCAAGAACTTAGGAGAAAATCCACTAATTGATGTCTTAAGTAAATGGTAAATGAGAAACGGCAAAGTTGAAGGTTTACACGCATCTATGGCTCTCAAAAGACTGAAAAATTAATGGTGGAAATTGTGAAAATGTGATTCTGACCACAGGAGGACACAACCCTATTCCTTCACTGACTGCTGCTACTGTTGCCAGAGACTACGTTCCCCCCCTTGCTGAGCCGACTCTTCCGTCGTGGGTGGAGCAAAGTCCAAGACAGGTCTCTCCTTTGGGTGGCCATCGCTCTTGTCTGCAAAAGAGATCCTCCCCAGAGATTTTGTCCCAGAGGCCTTCCATATGTTGCCTGAAGCAGGTATCATCTTCGAAAGAACCTCGCCACCACCGACGTGTTCCTTACAAGGGCCATCACGCGTCTTCCAGTGAGCATGTTCCTCGATGCTCTAGACATACTCCCACTGTGATTGGGAGACATCTCGTAAGTCTCTCCAGGGACCATCGATAGTCTCCTGCACCTGCCAAACATTTGTCTTTGGTGAATTGTCACTCTCCATCTGAGTGCTCGTCACCTACTAAGCACAGATCTTCCTCCGGTGATCGCCATTCGTCACCCCGTGATTTTCACCCTTGCCAGCTCAAGACATTCATCGGCAGTCTCGCCATCAACCAACGTGTTCCCATCATTCGCCCACTTCTCTGGATTCCCCCTTGACTAGGCGTTCATCAGCTCTGCGAAGCTCTTCAAGCTCTCCCCCATTCTCCGACCGCTCTTGACTGCCCAGTGGCTCGTCGCCCCCAGACTTATTGTTCGCCACCATTAATGAGTATGTTAAATCCTCGCATCTCATCAGGCTATTGCCATGGAAAAGTAGGGAGAGGCTTAAGACTCACGAACATAAATAGAATCAAAGATTTTGTGTAGTGTAGAAGGTAATTCAAATTGCCATGGGCAGAAAAGGTCAGAGGACAGTTCTTACTTTTGAACATGGCATTTTCACTTATGCTCGTTGCTTAGATTCCATTAATTAATAATATTTTGATCGGGACCGCGGGGGAACTGTAAGAATGGTTAAAGTAGTTAGTCTTAATAGACTCTGGAACATAAGCAGAATCAGTTTTTGTCCAGCATTTGAGGCAATTCAAAGTGCCATTGGTGATATATAGGTGTAGAGGGATATTAGTGTTTTCACCACCACTGTTGGTTGAGATTTCATCAACTAATATCTTCATTGATACCACTGGCTAAGGTTAAGAATGCCAAAGTAGGTAGTTGCTTAATAGCCTTGAGAACATTAGCGAAATTAGATTTTGTCTGGCATGGAAGGCAATTCAAAATGCAATAGGCAGATTTAGGGGCAGAGGGTGCTTAATCTTGTTTTGAACAGTTATTTCCACTACAGCTCTTGGCTGAGATTCCATAAATATTATTTTGATCGGGCAAGTGCAAGTAGGGGAAAGTAGGTAGAGGCTTAAGACTCTCGAGCATAGGCCGAATCAGTTTTTGTCTTGCGCATTAGGCAATTCAAGTTTCCATGGGCAAAATATAGGGGGAGAGTGCTGTTTAGCTTGTTTAGAAATGGTAATTTTCACTACCACTTTCAACTGAGATTCTATTAATTGATATCTTGATCTGGACTGCTGGCAAAATGGCAGAATGGAAAAGTAGAAAGAGCCCTAATAGACACACTAATATAAGCAGAATAATTTTGTGTCTGGCTTAGAAGGCAATTCTAATCGCCATTGGTGGAATGTTGGAGTGACTTCATTTTGTCTTGAAAGTCGTTTTCACTACCGCTCTTGGCAGAGATTCTATTAATATTATCTTGATTGGACCGCTGGCGAAGTGGAAATATGGTAAAGTTTGGAGAGGGTTATTAAACTCATGAACTTGAGTTGAATCCTATATAGGTGAAGTATAGGAGATGGCTCTTCAACTTAGTTTTAAACAGGTCATTTCACTAACTCTTCACTGAGATTCCAATAATCAATATTTTCTAGATTGGGACCACTGGTAAAGTGTGTGAATGGAAAGGTAGGGAGAATCAGAATAGACTTGAACATAAGCAGAATCAGTTTTTATCTGGGGTATTAGGCAATTTAAGTTGCCATGGGGTGAATTTAGGGGTGGAGGGCTGTTCATCTCGTTGTGAAGGGGTCATTTTTACTACCGCTCTTGACTGAGATTACTGAGATTCCATTAATATTATCTTGGTTACTGCTGGCAAAGAGAGAGAATGGCAAAGTAGGTAGAGGGTCAACAGACTTGAGAACAAAAGCAGAATCAGTTTTTGTCTTGCGTATTAGGCAATTCAAGTTGCCATGGGCAGAATATATGGGGAGAGGGCTGTTTATCTTCTTTAGAATGGGACATTTATACTACCGCTCTCGACTGAAATTCCATAAATTATCGTGATGGGGACCGCTGGCAAAGAGGAAGAATGGCAAAGTAGGGAGGGTTAACAAACTCGCCCACATAAGCAGAATTACAGTTTTCGTCTTGCGTATCAGGCAAGGGAAGTTGCAATTGGCAGAATATATGGTGAGAGGACCCATTTATCTTGTTTAGAACGGGTAATTTTTCATTACCCCTCTTGACTGAATTTAAATTATTATTAACCTGATCGGGACCTCTGGCCAAGTGTCAGAATGGGAAGGTAGGGAGAAGCCAAATAGACTTTTGAACATAAGCAGAATCAGTTTTTGTCTGGCGTATTAGGCCATTCAAGTTGCCAGGGGCGGAATATAGTGGGAGACAGTTGTTTATGCTTTCAGAAGTTTCATTTTCACTGTCGCTCTATACTAAGATTCCATTATTTAATATTATTTTGATGTGGACTGCTGGGAAAGAGGAAGAATGACTAAGTAGGAAGTGCGTTAAGACTTGCAAACATGAGCAGAATTGCAGTTTTTGTCCTGCGTATTAGGCAATTTAACCCACGAAGGGCGGCACCGCCAAAGGAAGATGACAGTTTATTGATATTTATAGAAAAAAAAAAACTTAATATATTATTTTTCACTCTAATATAAAAGTATTTGGTATCATTGAAACCGCAAGAAAATTAGCTTTTTTAATAGGGCATTTATTGTTTAATACTGTACATTGTTAATTACTTTGGATATAAAAAAGTCTCTAGAAATCACAGTTGCAAAAAAATCAGTCACTTTGAAGCTGGATTATTACAAAACTTATTATTCCTATTTGTTATAACTGCTAATTTTGTAAAGAATGTAAGTTCGAAAAAGTCCTATAAAAACCAGAATATTCTATCTAGTAATAGCGTGGTAAAAAAAATTAAAACATATCAAGTGACACTTTTTCACCATTTGGTAATGCGGATTTACAAAAATATTACAGCGTTCATAATTATCTCTTGGATGGCCTATCAGTATTTTGTTGATAGATAATATAAGCATTTAGAACTAAATCTAGAATTAATCTTTATTGATCCTGTGAGTGATGTCTTTTGTGTTAGTAGGGCTTCTGCTAGAGGATGAAGCAACAGGTTCAGTGTCAAGATCGTCATCATAAACATCGCTATTAGTAATATAATCCTCATTATCATGCTCACTATGGCTGTCCAAATCATCAGCACTTGTTTCTGAATCATAAAGATAAGATCTTTTATCAATATTTTTTATCCCGCCAACAGATAACAAAATCTCGATCGATAAGCCAAATGGCACCTACCCCCATCGCCAACGGCGCATGCTTAGCACACTCCTATGACCTCAAAGTATAAGATTTCTGGCAACTTTACTTTGTAAACGATCACCGATTGGTTAAAGTAGCCTGTGACGTCAATAGAAGGCAGAGCTAAAGTTATATGTATGAGGGAGAAAGGATGAAAAAAAATGCATCCACAATATAGACGCTCGCAAGTTGATGGCAATTAATGCATCCATTATATGGACGGGTCGTCCTTTGTGGGTTAAGTTGCCATGGGCAGAATGTATGGGGAGAGGGCTGTTTATCTTGTTTAGAACTGGACATTTACACTACTGCTCTTGGCCGAGATTTCATAAATTATCGCGATGGGGACCGCTGGCAAAGAGGAGGAAGGGCAAAATAGGGAGAGGGTTAACAAAATCGCACACATAAGCAGAATTACAGTTTTTGTCTTGCGTATCAGGCAACGTAAGTTGTTATTGGCAGAATATAGGGGAGATGGCTGTTTATCTTTAGAACGGGTCATTTTCACTAACCCTCTTGACTGAATTTCAATGAATATTAACCTGCTCGGGACCTCTGGCCAAGTGTCAGAATGGGAAGGTAGGGAGAAGCCAAATAGACTTTTGAACTGAGCAGAATCAGATTTTGTCTGGCGTATTAGGCAATTCAAGTTGCCATGGGTGGAATATAGTGGGAGAGGGTATTTTATCCTTTTAGAACAGTTTCATTTTCACTTCCACTCTCGACTAAGATGCCATTACAGTGATACCTCGGTAGTCGAACGACTCTATACTCGAACAATTCGGAGTTCGACCAAAATTTTCGAGAAATTTTTGCTGCGGTGCTCGACCAAAAATTCGGTACTCGACCAGCCGAACACGTGACGACCGCATGGGCTTTGTGATGATCGCGCCATCTCGGCCACTCTCGCTTGTTCGGGAAGCATCAGTTCTCTCGAGAGCGTCACTCAGACAACGCGCGATCAGCATTCGTTGTGATTTAGTGATTTTCAGTGCTTTTAATTGCTTTTTTAGCTTTCATAATGAGTCCCAAGAAAGTAATGAGTGTTAAGGGGAAGGAGAAGAGGAAAACAGTGCGAACAACGATCGAGTTGAAGAAGGAAATTATAGCGAAATATGAGAATGGTGTACGAGTGTCCGATTTAGCGGTAGAATACGGAATGGCGAAGTCGACCATTTCTACGTTTTTAAAGCATAAAGAAATGATTAAGAAGGCGAATGTTGCAACGGGAGTTACGGCGGTAACTAAGCAAAGGCCACAAGTGATTGAGGAGATGGAAAAGTTGCTTTTAATATTTATTAAAGAAAAACAGTTGGCCGGGGAAAGTGTTAGTGAAGCGTTCATTTGTGAAAAAGCGTTGCATATCTATGAAGAATTAGTGAAGAAAAGTCCGAGTACCAGTGAAAGTGATTCATTTACATTTAAAGCGAGCAGGGGTTGGTTTGAAAAGTTTCGTAATAGAACAGGTATTCATCGTGTTACTAGGCATGGGGAGGCAGCTAGTTCGGATCAAATTGCAGCCGATAAATACGTGGGGGAATTCGATCGGTACATAAATGAACAAAATTTGATCGCACAACAAGTCTTTAATTGTGATGAGACTGGGTTATTTTGGAAGAAAATGCCAGCCAATACGTACATTACCAAGGACGAGACGAAGATGCCAGGTCACAAGCCAATGAAAGATAGGCTAACATTGTTGCTGTGTGCAAATGCAAGTGGCGATTGCAAGATCAAACCCTTGTTAGTGTACCACTCGGACAACCCCCGGGTGTTCAAACGAAATAATATTTGTAAAAGTGCACTACCAGTTATGTGGCGCTCGAACACTAAATCTTGGGTCACAAGACAATTCTTTACTGAGTGGATAAACGAAGTGTTTGCCCCCCAGGTTAAGGCTTACCTCATTGAAAAGAGCTTGCCAATGAAATGTCTTCTGGTTATGGACAATGCTCCTGCACATCCTCCAGGTCTCGAGGATGACTTGAAAGAAGAATACAGCTTTATCAAAATCAAATTCTTGCCCCCCAATACTACTCCCATACTCCAGCCCATGGACCAACAGGTCATTTCAAACTTCAAAAAACTCTATACCAAGGCCCTTTTCAGAAAGTGTTTTGAAGTGACCAGTGACACGAAGTTGACCCTAAAGGAATTCTGGAAGGAACACTTCAGCATCCTCAACTCTGTTAACATGATTGACCAAGCTTGGCGAGGTGTGACCTATAGGACATTGAACTCTGCCTGGCGTAAGCTGTGGCCATCATGTGTCACAGAGAGGGAGTTTGAAGGTTTCCAACCAGAGGCGGGTCCAAGCACTGCTACCCCTGTAATTTCTGATGACACTGATGTCGTTGAGGAAATTGTTGTCATGGGCAGGAGTTTGGGGCTTGAGGTCGACAAGGATGATATTGATGAGCTTGTAGAAAGCCATTCTACCGAGTTGACTGTGGAGGAATTGTTGCACCTGCAACAACAACAGCAGCAGGATCTGATTGTGGAGCAGGAATCTTCAGAAGAGGATGAGGTAAGGGAGGATGTTCCAAGTTCTCTCATCAATGAAATTTGTTCCAAGTGGGCAGATGTGCAGGCTTTTGCTGAAAAATACCACCCAGAAATTGTAGTAGCAAACCGGGCAGTGCATATGTTTAATGATAGTGTCATGTATCATTTTCGAAGAATACTGCAGAGGAGGAAGAAACAATTAACAATAGACCAGTTTTTCACAAAAGAAAAGAAAGCTGCTACATCAAAGCCTGTTTCTCCTCCAAAGAAGAGACAAAGAAGAGAAGAAACCCCTGAAATAGATCTGCCCACCCTTTCATTGGAGAGAGAAACAACTCCTGAAGGAGAACTACCCCGCCACATCATGGAAGGGGACTCTCCTTCCAAGCAGTAACCTCCCCCTTCCATCCTCTCCACATCCATCCCTGTATGCCATCGAACCGCTGCTCAAAGGTATGTTCACTACAGTACAGAAAATGGTTTAAAATTGTTTTATTTTAGTACAGTAAATGGTTTAAAATTGTTTTATAGGATTTTCTGACCAATTTCATACACATTTAGATAATTATTGTTGTTTAGGTACACGTTTTATTAATATTTTGGGCCTGTTCGAGTGCTTGGGAACGGAATAGAATATATACCATTATTTCTTATGGGGAAAAAAAATTCGGTACTCGAACAAATCGGAGGTCGAACACGGATCTCGAACGGATTATGGTCGAGTACCGAGGTATCACTGTATTTAATATCCTGATGGGGACCGCTGGGAAAGAGGAAGAATGGCGAAGTAGGGAGTGTGTTAAGGCTCATGGACATAAGCAGAATCAGTTTTTGTCTTGCGTGTCAGGCAGTTGAAGTTGCCATGGGCGGAATATATGGGGAAAGGGCTGTTTATCTTTAGAACAGGTCATTCTCAATACCCCTGTCGACTGAATTTCAATAATTAGTATATTAACCTGCTCGGGACCTCTGGCCAAGTGTAAGAATGGGAAGGTAGGGAGAAGCCAAATAGACTTTTGAACATAAGCAGAATCAGTTTTTGTCTGACGTAGAAGGCAATTCAAGTTGCCGTGGGCAGAACATAGTGGGAGAAAGCTGTCTATGCTTCTAGAAAGATGTCATTTTCACTATCGCTGTGAAAAAATTAATACTATCGTTAGGAAAAATAACTTATTTTTCATTTTTATGCTTGCATATTTTTTTAATGTATTTTTTTTATTTTTGGTCCTACACTGATCGATCTACATTGGTTACCTATTAAGGCTAGAATAGAATTTTAAGATTTGTTTGTTGACTCAGAAAGCACTTACAAGTGATAAGCCTAAGTATCTTCGTGATTGCTTGGTCCCCTACCCTCAAGCTACTAGCGCTGCTGTAAGAGTTAGACATGCTGATGACCCAAATAGACTATTCAAAATTAATGTGAATCATGCAATAGGAGGAAGAACTTTTTGTTACGCTGCACTGAGACTCTTCAACGACCTTCCACTTGATGCCCAGAATAGAAAAAATGTGGCAGCTTTCAAGAAAAACCTGAAGACTTCTCTTTGGAAAGTGTTATTATAGTTATCTGAAAACTATTAAGCCTGAATAAAAATGCTAGCGATTAACTGAAAAGATACAGAGCAAAATATAAACTAGAAAGAAATTATTTTCACACATCAAGGCCCACCTGAACAGACTCTTAAGTGTCGGATGGAGGGCGAGAAATAAACCCCTAAAACTAAGTACCCATTGCCTAACGACTTTTTTTTTGCAACACGCCCTACTCCCTGTAGGGTTTAGAGAGGCAACTAGAAGTTTGAGTTAAGGGTGCTGCATTATTCCTGCAACTGTTTATATGGCTAGTCAGCTTGATAAAAAAAAAAATGGTATTGTAAATATTTGTCCTGCTCCATGGGTCACTTCCCAAACTTGTAATTGACATTAGTGTTTTCTGAAAGTGACCAGTGACCTACCTAGAGTTTTAGAAAAGCATTTTGACAGGTGTCATAAACATTAATAGTTCACAGGAGCTATTGAAATGGCATATCTGGTCGTAGGCCCAAGAAGTGAGTTCAGATGTTAGGAGGAGAGTGACTCTGTTCGAGCTTAGTCTGAATTGTTCCAGACTTATCCAAAACCCCTTCCAAGAATGAGAGAATTTAGGACTTTAAGTGACTCTGCATCCTGATGGTGGACGGGAGATTGATGAGAACAGTATTGATTCAGGGAAAATTGTGGTACAGTATTTTTCAGTTATATGTTCTTTATAGATGGTTCATTAGATAGTAAGTGTTCAAGTTTATTACTGGTCATTACAGATGTTATAAAACCATGGTACTATTGTGGGGTTCTCCTTTAAGCTTAGTTCTGAAGAAATGTTTTTATTGTTTTAGAGGCTGACTATGTTGAGAATCCTAATATTTCTAAGTCTTTCAAATTCTCAGGTTCTGCAGTCATGGTTTTGTTAGGATTTTAAAGTTCCATTTTTTAATTGTGTAGTGATATATCTTGCATGTAACCTAGTATTTTTCTCTTGCTTGTACAATATGCAGTAAGACTATACCGAAGTGCTCATTTCTTTTGTTTATCTTGTTTTTTGTTTGTGGAGCTGGAGTGTAAAGGGAAGCTAATTTTGCCTTTGATTATTTTAATTGACTAAACAATGTTAATGTATTCCTAACAGTTTTTTGTTTCATTTACAAATAAATATTTTCTTGTTTTTATGAATACAGCATTTCATTCCAGTTCCTTACACCAATGTGCTCCCTTTCTCAGCCACTGTTTTTTAATATTTCTAATAAGTTATTTATTATAATATAGTCCTCCCACACTGTCTTGATGTCAGATTGAAGTAAAATTCTTTCCCTTTCACCTAATGTTCGGACATTTCTTTACCCAAGTTTGAAACCATCTTAACTAAAGAATATATAGGTGTATAAATTCTGCTAATTTCCCAGAAATGAATCAACGGTCATCTTGCATGTTAATCCAGCTGGCCCAAGGAAAGGGAATTTAGGAAGGAAGAAAGATTCTAGCTGGGTCTCCTTGCCCAGTATAAATCAAGGGGTGGTGCCCAGTGCTCCATTCTGTTGAACTGTTACCTAGATTTTTAGGT
This sequence comes from Palaemon carinicauda, assembly GCF_036898095.1. Lineage (NCBI taxonomy): Eukaryota > Metazoa > Arthropoda > Malacostraca > Decapoda > Palaemonidae > Palaemon > Palaemon carinicauda. The sequence goes on from NC_090759.1 coordinate 62,149,293, forward strand.
ATTCCACCGTTGCATATTTTTTGTGTAGTGAACGTTGGGTTGTGGTCGGCATTCGGACACTATAGTCCATTTCTTTTAGCGAGGCATATTTGCACCGACTCTTAGCGGTGCCCTTTTAGCTCGGAAAAGTTTCCTGATCGCTGATTGGTTGGACAAGATAATTCTAACCTATCAGCAATCAGGAAACTTTTCCGAGCTAGTAGGGCACCGCTGCGAGTCGGTGCAAATCTGCCTCGCTAAAAGAAATGGACTAAAGGCTGTTTGGGTGCTACCTCTGGCCACAGTCTGCAAACCACTCAATCGCTCTCGATTACGATTCCATTATTTAATGATATCTTGATGGGGACTGCTAGGAAAGAGGAAGAATGGCAAAGTAGAAGTAGAAAGAGCATTAAGATTTACAATCATGAGCAGAATTACAGGTTTTGTCTGGCGTATTAGGCAATTCAAGTTGCCATGGGCGGAATATAGTGGGAGACAGCTGTTTATGCTTTCAGAACGGTTTCATTTTCACTATCGCTCTCGTCTAAGATTCCATTATTTGATATTATTTTGATGGGGACTGCTGGGAAAAAGGAAGAATGGCAAAGTAGGAAGAGCGTTAAGACTCGCAATCATGAGCAGAATTACAGTTTTTGTCTTGCGTATTAGGCAATTCACGTTGCCATGGTCAGAATATATGGGGAGAGGGCTGTTTATCTTGTTTAGAATGGGACATTTACACTACCCCTCACGACTGAGATTCCATAAATTATCGTGGTGGGGATTACTGGCAAAGTAGGGAGAGGGTTAACAAACTCACGCACATCAGCAGAATTACAGTTTTTGTCTTGCGTATTCGGCAATGCAAGTTGCCATGGGCGGAATATAGTGGGAGACAGCTGTTTATGCTTTTAGAACGGTTTCATTTTCATTAACGCTCTCGACTAAGATTCCATTACTCAATACTATCTTGATGGGGACTCCTGGGAAAGAGGGAGACTCCTGGGAAAGAGGGAGGAATGCAAAGCAGGTAGAGATTTATCAAAGTCACGAACATAACCAGAATTACAGTTTTTGTCTTGCGTATCAGGCAACGCAAGTTGCAAGTGGCAGAATATAGTGGGAGGCAGCTGTTTATCTTGTTTAGAACGTGTCATTGTCTCTACCCCTCTTGACTGATATTTCAATAATTAATATTGACCTGCTCATAACCTTTGCCCAAGTTTCAGAATGGGAAGGTAGGGATTAGCCAAATACTCATGTACATAAGCAGATTCAGTTTTTGTCTGGCTTAAAGGCAATTAAAGTTGCCATGGGCGGAATGTAATGGGAGACAGCTGTTTATGCTTATAGAACTATTTCATTTGCACTACCGCTCTCGACTAAGATTCCAGTACTTAGTACTATCTTGATGGGGACTCCCGGGAAAGAGAAGAATGGCGAAGAGGAAGAATAGTGAAGTAAGAAGTATTAAGACTTGCAAACATGAGCAGAATTACAGATTTTGTTGTTTTTTAGGCGATTCAAGTTGCCATGGGCAAGAATATATGGGGAGAGGGCTGTTTATCTTGTTTAGAACAGGTCATTCTCACTACCTCTCTTGACTTATTAGTCAATAATTAATATTAACCTGCTCGGGACTTCGGGTCAAGTGTCAGAATGTGAAGGTAGGGAGAAGCCAATATACTTGAACATGAGCAGAATAGTCTTTTGTCTGGCGTAGAAGGCAATTCAAATTGCCTTTTGCGGAATGTAGGGAGACTGGGTTTAATTTTTTGAAAGACCTTTTCACTGCCGCTCGTTACCAAGATTCCTTTAATTTATATGTTTTTGATTGGGGCTGCTGGCAAAGTGGAAGAATGGTAAAGTAGGGAGAGGCTTAATAGATTCAACACAAGCTGAATCAGTTTTTGTCTGGTGTAGAAAGCAATTCAAAATGCCATTGGCGTAATATAGGTGGAGAGGGCCGTTCAGTTTCTTTTGAATGGGTCATTTTCACTATCGCCCATTGCGGAGATTCCATTAATGATCTTAATTGGGACTGCTGTCGAAGTGGAAGATTGGAGAAGTATGGAGAGGATTAATAGACTCATGAACATACGTGGAATCAGTTTTTGACTTGCGTATTAGGCAATTCAAATTGCCATGGGCGGAATGGAGTGGGAGGGGGCTGTTTATCTTTTTTTAGAAATGGTTCTCATTTTCAATACCATTCGACTGAGATTCCATTAATTAATATCTTGATTAAGACTGCTGGGGGAAAAGGAAGACTGGTAAAATAGGGAAAGGATTAACAGACTCCCAAACATAAACAGAATCACGTTTTTTTGTCTGGTGTAAAAGGCAATTCTAATTGCCATGATTGGAATATAAGGGGAGAGGACAGTATATCTTTTTTATAGTGGGTTATTTATATCACTCTCAACTAAGATTCCATTAATTTTATTGATCGGGACTGCTGACGAAGTGGTAGAATTAAAAAGTAGGGAGAGCCCTAAGAGACTTGCAAACATACGCAGAATTAATGTTTGTCTGGTGTAGAAGGCAATTTTAATTGCCGTGAGCGGCATGTAGGGGAAGAGAGCGGTTAATTTTGTTTTGAATGGGTCATTTTCACTACAGCTCTTGGGTGAGATTTCATTAACATTTTCTTGATTGTACTGATGGCAAAGTGGAATAATGGTGATTCCATTAGACTCGCAAACATAAGCGGATTCACAGTTATTGGCTTGCATATTAGACAATTCAAATTGCAATGGGTGGAATGCAGGAGATGGCTGTTCAACTTGTTTTGAACGGGTAATTTTCTACCACTTGTGGTTAAGGTTCTGGTAATTAATATTATCTTGTTTGTGACCACTGGCAAAGTGTAGGAATGGAAAGGTAGCGAGAAGCCGAATAGACTTGTAAGCATAAGCAGAATCAGTTTTTGTCTGGTTTATTAGGCAATTCAAGTTGCCATGGCTGGAATATAGTGGGAGAGGGCCGTTTCTCGTTTAGAATGTGTCATTTTTACCGCCGCTCGATTGCGATTCCAATCATTAATATTTTCTTGGAGACCTCTGGGGAAGACGAAGAATGGCAAAGTAGGGAGTGTTAACACTCGCGAACGTAAGCAGAATCACAGTTTTTGTTGTGTCTATAAGGTAATTCAAGTTGCCATGGGCAGAATATATGGGGAGAGGGTTGTTTATCTTTTGAAAGAGTCATTTTCACTACCGCTCTTGACTGAGATTTCTTTAATTATTGTGATTGGGACCTCTGGCTAATTGTCAGAATGGGAAGGTAGGGAGAAACCAAATAGACTTAGGAACATAAGTAGAATCAGTTTTTGTCTGGCATATTAGGCAATTCAAGTTGCCATTGGCAGAATAAAGTGGGAGAGGGCTCTTCATCTTGTTTAGAACGTTTTAATTTTCACTACCTCGCTTGACTTAGATTCCATTATTTTATATTATATTGATGGCGACTGGTGGGAAAGAGGAAGACTCGCGAACATTAGCAGAATTAGTGTTTGTCCTGCGTATTGGATAATTCAAGTTGCCTTGGGGAGAATGTTTATCTTTTTTAGAACGGGTCATTTTCACTATGCTCTTGACTGAGACTCCTTTAATTTTTATCATCTTGATGGGGATCGCTGGCAAAGAGGAAGAATGGCAAAGCAGGGAGAGGGTTAACAAACTCACGAACATAAGCAGTCTCACAGTTTTTGTCCTGCAGATTAGGCAATTAAAATTGCCATGGGCAGAATATATGGGGAGAGGGGATGTTCATCTTGTTTAGAATAGGTCATTTTCACTACTGCCCTCGACTGAGATTTCAATCATTAATATTTTCTTGGAGATCTCTGGGGAAGAGGAAGAATGGCAAAGTAGGGAGAGGGTCAACGCACTCACGAACATAGGCAAAATCGCAGTTTTTGTCTGGTGTAGAAGGCAGGTCAAATTACCATTGACGGAATATGGGGGTGTGGGAGTCTTATCTTTTGAAAATCCTTTTCACTACCGCTCATTGCTAAGATTCCATTGATTGATATTATTTTGATCGGGAATGCTGGCAAAGTCGGGAAATGGTAAAGTAGGAGAGGCTTAAGAGACATGTGAACATGAGCTGAATCAGTTTTTGTCTGGTGTAGAACGGAGTTCATATTGCCGTTGGTGTGCTATAGGTGGGGAGGGCCGTTCAACTGGTTTTGAACGGGTCATTTTCACTACCACTCGTTGCTAAGATTCTATTAATTAATATCTTAATTGGGGCAGCTGGCAAAGTGGAAGAATGGAAAAGTATGCTTGATAGTCTAACAAACCATAAGAGGAATCACGGTTTTTGTCTGGCGTATTAGGCAATTAAAATTGCCATCGGCGGAATATTGGGGGAGAGGTCTGTTTTTCTTGTTTTGAACTGGTTATTTTCAATACCTCCTGTTGCAAATAATCCATTAAGTGTTATAATCTTAATAGTGATAGCTGGCAAAGTGAAAGAATGTCAAAGTTGAGAGAGGCTTAAGACTTAAGAATATGAGCTGAATCAGTTTTTTTTTCTGGCGTAGAAGGCAATTCACATTGCCATGGTCAGAATATAGGGGGAGAGGGCGGTTCATATAGCTTTGAAAATGTCATTTTTATTACTGGTCGTGGCTGAGATTCCATTAATTATTATTATCCTGACCAGAATTGCTGGTTAAGTTGAAGAATGGCAGAGAGGGGCTTGAGAAACTAATGAAGATGAAAAATCAGTGTTTTGGTCTGGCTTAATAAGGCCACCATGGTTGGAATATAGGGGGAGAGGGCGGTTTATCTTGCTTTGAAAGTGTCATTTTTACCATTGCTTGTGACCGAGATTCCATTAGTTGTTATTATCCTAATCAGGACTGCTGACCAAGTTGAAAAATGGCAAAGTAGAGAGGGGCTTGAGAAACTAAAGATGCAGAAATGGTGTTTTTGTCTGGCTTATTAGGCAATTCAATTACCATGGTCGGAATATAGGGGAGAGGGCGGTTCATCTAGCTTTGAAAATGTCATTTTCACTACCGCTTGTGGCCGAGATTCCATTAATTATTATCCTGATTAGGATTGCTGGCCAAGTTGAAGAATGGAAAAGTATAGAGAGGCTGGAGAAACTAATGAAGATGAAAAATCAGTGTTTTTGTCTGGCTTAATAAGGCCGCCATGATCGGAATATAGGGGGAGAGGACAGTTCATTTTGCTTTGAAAGTGTCATTTTCACTACCACTTGTGGCCGAGATTCCATTAATTATCATAATCAGGATGGCTGACCAAGTTAAAAAATGGCAAAGTAGAGAGAGGCTTGAGAAACTAATGAAAATGCAGAATTGGTGTTTTTGTCTGGTGTATAAGGCAATGCAAATTGCCATGGTTGGAATATACATGTAGGGGGAAGATTGCAGTTCATCTTGCTTTGAATGTGTCTTTTCACTACTGCTCGTGGCCTAGATTCCATGAATTAATATTATCCTAATTGGGACTGCTGGCCAAGTTCAAGAATGACTAAGTATAGACACTCTAGAGTTTTGAGAAACTAATGAAGATGCAGAATCAGTATTTTTGTCTGGCTTATAAGGCAATTCAAATTGCCATGGTCAGAATATAGGGGGAGTGGGTGGTTCATCTTGCTTAGAAAGTTTCATTTTCACTAATGGTCGTGGCTGAGATTACATTAATTAATATTGTCCTGATCAGAACTGCTGGCCAAGTTGAAGAATGGGAAAGTAGAGAGAGGCTTGAGATACTAATGAAGATGCAGAATCAGTGTTTTTGTCTGGCTTTTAAGGCAATTCAAATTGCCATGGTCAGAATATAGGGGGAGAGGGGGGGTTCATCTTGCTTGGAGTGTGTCATTTTCACTAAAGCTTGTGGCTGAGATTCCATTAATTAATACTATCCTGATCAGGACTGCTGACCAAGTTGAAGAAGGCAAGACTTCACGGAAATCTTGCGAATCGAATCTTAAGTTCATGATCTTCGTTACTCATTATTTTTTCCCTGCTGTTAGCAACTGTGGTTATCTTAACGCCATTCCATGCAGCAGCGAAGTTATAAATCCTCCATTCAATGTTATAGCCTTTCATATTTATTTAGTCTTTCTTTTGTATTGGCTATAATATCGTTTTCTTTCAAAACTTCATCCAAATATTTATGCTGGTACAACAGTTTGCATTAATTAATATTGTCCTGATCAGGACTGTAAAAGTTGAAGAATGGCTAAGTAGAGATAAGCTTGAGAAACTATTGAAGATGCAGAATCAGTGTTTTTGTCTGGCTTATAAGGCAATTCAAATTGCCATGGTCAGAATATAGGGGGAGAGGGTGGTTCATCCCGCTTAGAGAGAGTCATTTTCACTACCGCTCGCGGCCGAGATTCCATTAATTAATACTATCCTGATCAGGACTGCTGACCAAGTTGAGGAATGGCAAGATTTCATGGAAATCTTGCGAATCGAATCTCTGTCAAGTTCGTGATCTTCGTTAATCATTATTTTTTCTCAGCTGTTAGCAAGTGTGGTTATCTTAACGACATTCCATGCAGCAGTGAAGTTATAAATCCCCCATTTAATGTTATAGCCTTTCATATTTTTTAGTCTTTCTCTTATATCATCTATAATATCCTTCTCTTTCAAAACTACCAAAAATGCATTAAAATATTTATGCTGGTACAACAGTTTACATGCCATAATCACCCCGTAAAATGTTGGTTAAATCACCCTAGTTACATTAAGGGGGAGAAAAATCACCCTGTTATGTCCATGTGCACTTAAAAATTTCTCGACATCAGGATGAGCCAGAGCATTGTCAGTAAGAACAATGGCTTTCACTTCTTTAGTTGGAATTTTTAAAACTGTGGTTTAGAAATGCATTTTATCTCCAACAGCATGCTTTATAAACCTCAAAAATAATTTCTAGGAATAAAACATGAATTTTTGGTATGATAGTAGTGGACTGGTAATTCATGCATAGAGTCCTTAAGGCATCGAGGCTTGGAAACCTTTCCAACAACAATGGTCATGAGCCAATTGGTACTGGAAGCGTTAGCGCCATGTAGCTCTGAGAATTTATCTTTACATTGTTTTTCTCGGAACTTTTTCTTCACTAATCAGTGCCTGGGTATTATACGGAAGGGAGCGCTAATGTGATGCAGCAAGCTCCAATTTAGAACTACAGTAATGCAAAGATTGACAAGCATTTGTTTTTCACCCTTGAAAGACATACTGAAATATATTAATCGAAACTAATTGATTACAGTATGGAAACAACAGTGGTCAGTATCAGAACAATGGAAATGAAACAAAATAGTCTTAATTTTTTTTTTCCACTTAGGAGAGCGAGAAACGTGTGGCATTATTTTCCCAGGAAGAAAAGTACCTGCCTTTAACCCTAGGGAAGTGCTTTGGTGCCATGTAGTAGAACTCCAGGTTTTTATCACTAGTGCTAGGTCTCGTGCAAAACAAAGCCATTGTCCTTCTGCCTCGGCACTTTCCCGAGATGCTTCGGCTATTGCAGCACTGAAAACGACTTAATGTAAGACTCAGGAATGCATGGGACATCTTTGTCAGGTAAGGAAATTTTTACCATGGAAGCATCCATCAGGATAAATCTGTAAAGCTACTTGAAAACAAACACACATCAACTGATCAACTGTTGAAAAGTATGCATTTTGGTTTTATTGAAAATAAACTATTATTATCAAGATATTTAAGGTTTTAGTTTATAAAATAAGCGGTATTTTCTATTTAAGGTATAGATATTTATTAGCACACTGCGCAAGAGATAACACACAAAGAAGTTGCGTCTTTTGCTAGCGGCTAGGCTACTTGTGTGAACGAAAACACCGAACGTTTACAGTAAGTACAGTACAGTCAAGATGTACTGTAGTAATATTACTGTACATAGATTACAGTAATATACACAACAGTATCAGTATTAGGTTATAGTACAGTATTCATATACACAACAGTATCAGTGAGTATTATGTTACAGTACAGTACAGTATTACTAGATACGAACAACTTTTGCTCTACAGAACAGCAAGGGGATGATGACTGTAAACTTTACCTTGGCACAATATTGTACTGTAATCCATTACGTAGTGTACATATGAATATAAACTGATGTAAACTGTTGTAGAAACCAAATTAAAACAACATTAGGCAGTATTTACTGTGTTAATCATCAGCTCCGGCATCCGCTCATGGCAAGGGCAGCGACTTTTTAGGTTAGGAGTTAGCCCACCCTATTTGCAAAAATTTGTGCAATGAAACTAAAATAAATTGGGATTTTGACGTAGGGAAAATATATTTTTGGGTGAGATAGCCATGTCGTCCTGATGGAAGGTCCCTTCGGCAGCTTCCTACTGTATAATATTTCTGCAAGTGATATTACAAGAGAATTACTGTCGGGTATCACAGGGTTCTAACCCCCGGAATGGCTATCGTAAGATATCATGTATAATCAGGGACATATTCGTAGGTAACCATAGATATCTGCACCCCTAATAGACTTAACCCAGTCTAAGAAACTAGGGGTAAGGATGAGTGAGGAGCCGTTACATATCCTCTTTCCCCATGATACCAACGTATGTCCCTGATGGCGTCATTCCTTTGTTTGCAGCATTTCTACTTGTACGTAGATTTTAGAGTGCGCCTTTTTTCAGCTTTTTTGGAGTAATTCCCCGCATGCTGGCTTCCTCTTCGTCATCTAAGTTGAGTACCCTCTTCTTTTACAGTTTGAATTGGCTGTGTTTTAGATCCCCTTGGGGAGTGGTTATTTAACTTTTTTTGGCATTGAGGTAGCCAGGCGCTCGGTCCAGCTAACCATTGGGCGCCATGTCACGTACCCGACTGCCCTTTTATTTCGTGTTCACTTAGTCTTATTTCACTAGTATCTTGCTAGCTAGCCTTATTATAGCATTACGATGCCTTGGGCTTTGTTTTGTGAATACATTTACCATGCATTGATATAGTTTAAGTTTTGTGTGTCAGTTCTGGCTAGTCTGGCTTAGGGAGTGGTAAAGTTTTAGTTGGAGACGGGCTCGCCGATGGCGATCATTTTACCTTTAGAGGGTTTTACCTCGGTTATACTAGTTTACTGAGCACCTATGCTGTCGATCCTCCGGTGTTTTCGACCTATTAGGCTTAGCCTAGCCCTCGGCGAATCCGTTGGTCCGCCATGTTGCATTCGCTTGTGATATCTCATGCTAGCTTGGAGCACCCCTTTGCGAAGGGTGATATCGACATGTCAGTGTGCCGACTTAACTGAACTGCCGTTACCTCCTACCCCTGATATTTCTCGATCAACTAGCATTTTAAAAAACTAAGCATTAAAACAGATAATTCATATGTAACTGTAAAAAGACTTATGTCGGCCTGTTCAATATAAAAGCATTTTCTGCAACTTCTTTTGAAGTTCTATTGATTCAACTACCCGATTAGTTTGCTCAAGTACATTATACCATGAAGACAATGTCTTTTGAAAGATGAAATTGCCTATTATTCTAAAGGTTTGCTGGAATTTACACGTTTTATTTTTCACATAGGCCTATGTATTTCAAAGAATCATACCTGTTCTATTAAATTGTAGTGGTCTATCATTTACTTAACCTATAACAAATGTTTTATGAGTCTTAATCATTATCTATTACTTAGTATATTAATGCCTTGAAGTTTTGTCTTTTGAGATTTTGTTAGACCCAACTTGTGAAGGTTTAAATGGCTGTTTGCCCGTCCTTGCCTTGCTGTGATATGCGACTTCAACTTTGCACTTCTGATTATATAATTCTTATTAAGCCTATAGGCCTAGAAAAAAGATAAGGATGTATACTACACTTACTGTGGAGAAATTTCACAAATCGTACTTTATGGAGAGATTCATACACATGTATTGTTCATTTACTGTTAAATCGTCGCTGTTTTACGACTCGTGGAATAACTTTTATGAATGAGTCTGACACCTCCCCAGACCTATCCTCTTGATATATGAAAGGAGTGTGGGGAGTGTCATTTCAGTGATCTTTGCCTTTTCCAAGTTATTAAACCATGTTTCAGATAATGCTAGTATGTCCAAATATTTCTCGTTTATCAACTCTCGAATTTGAATAGTCTTATTCTACAGATTATATATCTACATAAGCCACAGTTTGACTTCCTTGGTAACCATGATCAGTATTTTCTGCAAGTCTTTTCAATTCCAAATCATAAGCTTTGCATTCTCTAGAATTTACTGTGTGGTCACTAGGTTTGTTCAACTCCATCATCATCATCATTCTTAGACTTGCAATCTTTTTCCTGATGTCCATACCTCTGACAGTGGTAGAGGGTGATCACATGGTACCCACCACGTTTGTTATAAGTACCCTATCATAACAAAATGTTGTCCCCATTATCGTGAATAGCCCTCCGAACTTTAGGATCACATTTCAGCACATACTGGGTGGTCCCACCTGATGCATTTTTCCCCAGGACCACACTTGCCTTCTCTTTTATATTTTGGATTTGGTCCAAGTAACGATTCCTTTGAATCAAAGCATATAAATCATCATCATCATTGTGCACATTGCATAGCATTATTTTTGGTTTTAGTTTTCCAATTTTTCTCATTTCAGTGTCAGCAACCAATGTCTAAATTTAGTTTGCAAAGTTTACGTAATTTCCATTCGTAGTCAAGTATAGGAGCGTCTTTAATTGCTTGTTCAACCTCGCGTTTTCTTTGTGATTTTAGTTGCTGTATTTGTTGAGTTAATTACCAACAGATTTTTTCCTTAACTTTGTCAGCTAGTGTTGGTTTCTCTGGTTTTGGGTCCATCAATGTTTGAAGTGTTGCCTTAATTGATTCCATATTCATGGCAAGAATATCAACTTTCTCAGTGAGGTCAGTAGTCTGGGTGGAATTTTCTGTGCGCGCGCTAAGGTCCGCAAGTTTGTTTTCCAATAAAGCTATTGTCGCGTCTTGTTTGCTCAAGGCCTCTTCTCTCATATTCACATGTTCCTTCAATTTTGATATATATATAAAATATGTTCTGGTTTCACCTACGCAGGGTGGGCATATCCAATCTAGGTTCTTTCGTTCAATATCAGTGATGCCTGTCACTATATACACACATTTCTTATGATAAATCTATTGCAGTCGCATCCTTTCCATTTTTTCCGGGCGCCCTCCACGGTTTACACATGAGGCAGAAATAGTTAAGGACAGACGTAGTGTACTGTTTCTTATCACTTACGGTTCTCCATAAGGTTAACTAATATCTTTTCAATGATATTCTAAGCGAAATACAATAGGCTAAAACACGACTTAGGGCGAGTGTTGAACGGAGCTTAGTGCTAAACACATGTACACCAGAAACACCCTTTATAAATTAAAAATTTGATTTGTACATATATTGCTTCTATTTGACATATAGCCATGTTGTAGTATATTATAAAGCCGAGACTCCAGAGCCATATTATTAATTATTATTATTATTGTTCAAGATATGTTGTTATTGTAGGTTCTGCACATTATAGCTTTAGGTGAACATGCCTGACCTGATTATAGACTTCTGTTCGTAAAGTAAATGTAAATAATTGAGCTAGAATTAATTGTATTGTTAATTGCAAGGATAACTTGCCTACTCTTATTTACTTACCTAATTATCATTATCTCCCCTCTCTGAAGAAACCCAGGAGACTAAACCTATATAGGTAGTGTTGACTATAAACTAAGCTATGGCTTATAATAATTTATTGAAAGTTTCGAAACCATGACCCTAACTAAATTTTTCTTAATACACAAAATGGCCTGAGCCAAAAATCATGGTGACGAAGGATTCTTTGTGCTACGCTAATATATTTAATTTTTGCTTTGAAATTTTACACTGGCACGATTTATTTAATGATTTAATATTTTTCAATGATACAATTCTATATAATTGACGAACATTCTCATACATACACATGTTTAAGTAAAACACTAAATGACAACTTAAGAACGGTCGTTCGACGCAAAAATAAAAAAGTATCGCCAGTTTTGTTGTTTACTATACAAAAATGACTTTGTCCTATTAACATTCTTAGACCGCTAACTAGTATAAAAAGTCAGATGTTTTCATAGTTTGTTCTCTAGGTTTTTTTTTTTCTTGTGAATGTTTACTGTAAATGTAAGTATTTTAATGATTTTATATATAGTACTTTAATAATTATTTATTGTGAAGTACAGTAGCACGTTTTGTGTGGTTTTACTGGTATTCCAGTGATATGACTTGAATATTTATGTTGGACAGATTTAAAGGCAAACCAAATTAGTCAAAACTCTCTTAATATTTTTCCATATTTAACAACCGGCTTAACTTGAAACAACGTAAACCGAGGTATCCTGTAATTTTAATATTTCCTAACTAAAAACTGACAGGCTGGCTTGCTGCCCAACCACAATTACTGCCACTTCATTGAAGTATAGTCTTATCCAGCTTTGCTGAAAGCATATTCCTGTTAAAGGACTTGGGTTTTTGTATAGTTAGGAAAAGCCCAAATTACTTTGAAATTTTATGTAATTTCTAATTTTCCTAACGAAAACCCTGAGAGAATGCCTTGCTACCCAACAATAACTACTGCCACCCCATTTAAATTCAAACAATCTTATCCAGCTTGGCTGAAAGTACTCCTGTTAAGACTCGGGTTTTTGTATAACTAAGAAAACCACAAATTACTTTCTAGTTTATTCATACCATTTTATTCATTTCCAATTATATTTATTAGTTTCCCCCTTTCTCCCCTCTTTTCTATTTTTGAATTCTGCTATTACACATTGCAGTTAAAGCCCAATTCTTGAGGCAAATGCACGATGAGCTCTTGGTTTTTCCCATAATTCTCTCACTTTTACAAAGTATCACTGTCAAACAGTCTAAGGCAAGCAGAGGGCAGGTGAAACTTTAACCAAATGCCGAGTAGAAGACAGATTGTTGTCAGTAACACAGACACTTCGATGGTTTACGTGTAGTGTCCTCATCTGTGACATCATTTACACTTATGATTGCTATTCACCCACAAAATTGGTAACAGGACTGCCCAGCATGTATTTGGCCCTTGTGTGGACAGGGATTCATGTTTTTTCCTTATGCTCTTCCTTATTCCATATCATTATTCCTGTTCTTATTTCTTATCCTTATTCCACTTCATTCAGTATTTTGCACTATTAATATTATATTACGTTAGTTTAATGTAGATCTTGTAAAAGAAAAATTTTCTTTACCATTCTTCATTAAAGAATGGAAAAATTCCACTTGAAACTTTTTATGCTAGACTTCAGCACAGGTGCCCATTGAAGTACAGTGATTTGGTTTGTATGATAAAGAAATAGTTTTGAATAACTTGGTTTACAAAAAAGTGCTTTAAATGTATATTGTGAGAATGTGAAGTACTATATGTTTAAAAATACCAAACATGCTGTAGAGGAAAATTTGACAGTGGTGTTTAATTTATCTATGGAAAATAGTTGAACATTTTATTTCATAACTTTGAAGAGTTTTCTTGTGCAATTTCATTTGTTAGCAAGTAAGTTAGAATTTATTTAAGATTTCTGATAATTTAATACCTGTAACTTAAATTAATTTTGAACCTAAAATAACTATCCCATTGAAAGTTATTTCAACTTTTGACAAGAGAAGTTAAATTCTATCAACTTTTATTTGAGAGAATACTGTATGTATTTATATATATATTTTTTCATATTGCTGATCAAATCGTATATTGAATTGTATTATGTCAGAGCCCCTTGTAATTGGTAGTAATTTTTTAGTATGGTTACATAACCATAGGTTGAATTTGAGAAAAGGTCCGAGTTAACTCTGATGCTGTATATTGATTCAATGCAAGATTATTTAAAAATTTTGAGATCACCCTATAATTGATGAAACCTTGAAGAGAGACATTTTACAGTTGTATTATAAACAGTTTTTAGGAATTCATTTGAAGGTGATTTTGTTATCTGGATACAAAAGTTTACCCAGCTGCATTAGAGATAAAAAAATCAGTGTATTATAAGTAGAGGCCTGTAATTTTATTTCAAGGGGTGAGAATGTTTTTTTTTTCTCTCCCCTCATTATTATTGCCAGTTCCTATGTTGTGACTAATGCTTTAGTTATAATTTTCCTCCTTGGAAACAAAGTTCTTGTGTGTAGGGTGTTGACTAGGCTTGTTTTGGAGGTAAATGTTAGTTTTTCCAGATGTCAAAGCATAATAAAGCTTTTTTTTTCATCCTGTATTCATACACTATTCAATTAGGTTTGTTAAGGAATCTCCTTGCACATAAAATTTTAGATTTCAGACCTTTTTTCATGCATAAATTCTGAAGAATTTTGTATCTTGGATAGAAGTTTTATATTTTAGGGGGATTGGCCCTTATTTTCAGCATAAGCTAAAACCTACAATATTTGTGTACCAATCTTCTATGTAGTAGGTAATGCAGCAGTTATAATTGTTATTCTTGATTGCAGTTGTAATTGTCATTTCATGTTTTCTGATGGTGGTGATGGCAAGGACCAGTTGTTAATTTTGTTTAAAATTTTCATCATAGTTTATTGTTAGTTTTACAATATTACAGTTTTGGAATTGCGTTATGCAGCCACCACAACAAAGTATTTTTTGTACATTAATGAAGTCGTATTACAAGATAATGTATTCCAATTCAAAATAAAGTAAGTCTTACCAGTTAAAGATCTAGGCTTTGTCTAGACTACATTTTTTTTTCAACTTCTAACAAGAAATTTTATTCTAAACTAATTTATTTTGACCAGTAGTTCTATCAATTTGGAGAGGTAAATTCCCTTTTATATGTAAATTACATAAAACATGATTTGTCTGTAATTAATGAATTGTGTAGGTTTCTTGTAATCTATTACAAGTTATTTTGAATTGTTACAGTAAATGATCAAGGTAATGAACTATCATAGAATGTGAATGGCATGACCACAGTCAAACTTGTGTAAAGGATTGACCACTTAAAAAAAGTATGGATAGCTTGTTAAATATTTCCTTATGAATAAATAAAGGGTAAGGGTAGAAATAATCAAATTTGGTTTTCCTCTTACTTTATTACCTGGTAATTTACATATGAAATTTATCAGTCAATTTTTTATTGTGCACGAGTAAATGCTAATTTAAAAGCTGGTAAGTTACATATGAAATTTATCAGCTGTTAATTTTTTATTGTGCACGACGAGTAAATACTAATTTACACGCTGCAATAGATTATTTTTTATGTCTAGTATTTGGTTAAAAATGTGATTTAGGTTATTGGGCAATTTGAGTAGATACAACTGTTTAATAGTTTTCAGACATGAAATAAAAGTATTGATAATACATTAAACTTTATTGAAAATGGATAAATTAAATTAAAATGCAGATGGTCTACATGAAGTCTGTTGAGAAATTTTAAATTTCATTAGTGTAAGGTCTATGATTTTATAAAATGTTACTTTTAATATTAACCCCTAGCATTACTCAATTATGTTATGTATAGATTATAATTACTTTCATTTTTATATAAATCTAAAAAGTTATTTAAAGTTAAACCTATCAACTGTGTTCCTACAAAAATACAAACCACCGTCTTTTAATAAGTTTTTCCGTTTGATTGAACAATGGTGGCGGCGAGTTGTTCAAAGGATAATGGAAGCAGCTTAAAAGATGCCTTGTTGCCTGATAACTGTTACAACATTTTGGGGCTACTAATTGGGTAGCATTTCTGTTTTGTCCCTCCCCAGTGTTGACTTGCAAAAATGTGAACCTTGGGAAGTTTGCTTTTCTTAAACATAGCTTATGCTATGGTCAAAGTCCAGAGTAAGAGAGGGGCGTCGCCTTTCTTAATCCTGATAACACAAAAAATGCATAATCTAGTTGTGCAGTCTCTTCAGACTCCATTGGTCATTTTCTCTGTTAAGTCATAAATGCCCTGCATTGCCCTTATTAAAGAATCTTTGCTGCAACTTTTCTTGTCAGGCTGGGAGGAATGTATAGAGGAAAGGTCTCCTTTGGACCTTTTTTCGTTTAATTTGTTTGACGTCGACTACCCCCCCAAAATTGGGGGAAGTGCCTTGGTATGTGGATGGAACTTCTAGTAAAAGAAAGACATCACAGGAGAAGTCCAGGAAAATCTATCAATAAAAGTCATGTACGCATGACTCGTACCATTCCTCTCCCTAAGGGAGGGCTGTGAGGTAATGAGAAAGTCTTTTTCAGGAGCAAGTACTGAGAGTTGTCTTATAGTGGGGAAGAATTTTAAGCATACAGTACACAATAAGGGATATGTGTGGATGTTTGAAACTATTACTGGTAATTAGTCTTTTACCGGGAATTTAGGCTGTGCATGCTGAAAGCACCTTCTCCAGGAGAAGTATCTGTATGTAGTACTGCAACCTGTGCTGCCTTATACTAAGAGGGGGTTGTGCTGAAAACTTTCCCTTGCTCAGAAGAATTATCAAGACAAGCCTGCCTCTGTTAGTATTGAGCACTCAACCCAAGGGGGCCTCTCTTTAGCTTTTCTTGTGCAATATTTCTCCCCCGTTATCTCTGGGCACTCATTTCCCATACCAATAAGTATTGGTTCATAGTTCTCCAGCTGTGTGTTTTAGGTCTTGTAGCTGGTGGAAGATTGCCAAAAATGATTCTTGACATTGGAAAGAAATGTATAAAACTGTGTTGTAACCAATCCAAAGTCTTCAACTGTACCTGCAAATGCTGCTTGAAGGATGAAGCGGACAGAATTGTCGCTTCCATTTCCCCACGTGCGAGACGCCGCATGCTTGAAGCCGGTTTGGTGTGTGGTACAGGTGTTAACACACCCGTTATCAGAGCGCACATGCAACCTTCTTTCACAGTTTGAGAAAGATAACAATATGTTGTATGACAGTCCACTCAATTGGACTCCACGCACCCGTTCTTCAGGGAGAACATCAGTCGCCTGTTTCTTTCCAGCTTTTCCTGAATACAATATTGATGGAAGAGGTGCTTACGATCAGTCTTGTTGCTGGGATGAGCCTTCATATTTTCCAGTATAATCGGAACCAAGTGACCAATGGTCATGCGCTGGGAAGTATGACCAGGGAAATATTAAACTTTTTTTCATCCCATCACTATCTAGAGATTTCCTGATGTGCTGGAAATCTAAAATGCATGATCATCTTCCTATGATCTAAACCTTCCTAAGATCAGCAACCAGTCTGACAAGGTCATTGCAGCAAGATCTTCCAACTTGTTCACACAATTAGGAATCGAGATTGAATTCCTCACATCCAATCTCAGTGCTTTAAGTAAGATATGTCTTGTGCTAGTGCTATGCAACTGCACTGCTTGATGCCACACTTAGAGCTAAAGGAGAAGCAAGTGTCTTGGTCCGAAGGCATGATAGCGAGCAGTGATATGTGGGTTCTTGTTTGAGGCAAAAGTGGGGAACCACCACATTCCTTCATGTACTTGCTAACTTGTATCTCCCTGCAGTGGAGACAATTTAGAACCCTGTCAAATGAAATGCTGATGTCATGCTCATTAAGCATTTCCACCCTCCTCCTCTCTCAGGGAATGGAGTCTTTGGAGTGTCTGCTGCTTTTCACCTTAACAATGCAGCTTTACTAGAGTAGCTGAGCAATAGCCAGATATGTCACCGATGTACTAAACCCCATTCAAGATTTGATGTCCGCTGTGTAAC
The DNA here is from genome assembly GCF_036898095.1 of Palaemon carinicauda. NCBI lineage: Eukaryota > Metazoa > Arthropoda > Malacostraca > Decapoda > Palaemonidae > Palaemon > Palaemon carinicauda. The sequence continues at coordinate 62,166,965 of NC_090759.1, forward strand.
TTGGCCACAAACTGAAAAGTGGAATGGTCTGCTCAATGCACCTCTCTCCTGGAAAGGTTAGGAAATTTTGGAAAGCTAAACCCTACCTTCCATACTTCTGAGCTTCCATGGATTTCTGACTTGCTCCAGACAGTCCAGATTTTTAAACAGTCCTGGATCTGTATTTGCCATCTTGATGAATGGCTTTCAAGGTATCACAGTATCATAATTATCTATTGAGTGAACCAAGGCAGAGTTTCTTTTTACCACAGTATGGTATTGGATATGAGTAGGTTTGGTAATAAAAATGTGACTTGCACCTATCCTAATGGCTTATTCGTCTAAGAACTGCGAGATCTGTACACCACCCAAGTAACTACATGTAAAAAGCCTTGCTTCCTTTGACACTGCTCTCGTGCAAGGGAACACAATCAATTTAGGCCATATGGATAAGAGCGTAAAGGTTCCTTACACCTTGTTAATTCCTGAAGGATAATCAGCTACCAATATCAACGCTACGCAAGGAGTGTAGCTCCATTCAGTACGTAATAACAGGCAAAACAGGTCAAAACCAAATTCATCATAGCAATCTCATTTTTGCTGAAATGTGTCCTTGAACATGGCTTCCAAGTCAGGAACCTAAGAGCAGTAGATTGAGAGCTTGTTCAACAACGTTAAGATGAGGTGCATAGTCTGAGAACCCCAATAGTTAGGTTCTTGGTGTCTATTGGACGATATACAAAAAACATCCTGAGCTGTCTACTTCTGTCTTCCTTTCTGATCAATTTATCTGCCACAAGGATGCTGTTGCTCGGAATGCAAACAGGCCACCACTGGTAAAGCTTAAAGCTGTGTGACATAGTATCTCCTTGTTTGTTAATGCAAGACACCACAGTGGTGTTAACGCTGCTCAAAACCACCGAGTGTCCTGCTATATGAGGCACAATTCTTTGATAGTTAAGGAAGCTGCTCTCATCTTCAAAAAGTATATAATCCCGGTGATCTTTCTCCGTCCAGGAGCCGGATGTCAGGTGCTGACCGAGGTGGGCACCCACACATAATGTCAAGAAAAGAAGGAAATTGGGGTGATGTAGCGAGAGCAAACATTCTTGTAGGAGTTTTTCGTCCACCATCACAGATCATTTGGATTCTTCTATCCTTGCAGGAAAGAATGGGTCGTCGAGATGTTGCATCGATGCTGATTTAAGCAGGGACCATAAATGAGATCCGAATCCTGGCACCAACTAATCCAGAGACTAAGTCCCAGGGAGAATAGACTGTTGCAGGAAGGGAGAGCTGTCTTCCACAAACGTTGCCTCTCGGGACGAGAGAACACTTCCTAAGATGGTGTCTAAGAATAGACTATCCTCTGCATAAGGGACAGGCCAACTTCTAGTAATGATGTTACCGGGTAATGATGTGGAGGTGTGTCTCACTTGTGAAGGAATGGGGAAACGCTCTCCCAAGCAAAGGCGTTTACTCTTTCCTTTTCCCCTACCTTTTAGTAGTCTCTGGTTCTGTGGTTAAGGGAAAGGCCAAGAACATAGTTTAGAGAAACAACCTATGTTAGCAAACTCCTCTCTGTTGGTCTTTGGGCTGGTTGAGTGGAAGACTTTCCTTGTCCTGAAGTTAAAACAGGAGTCCTGCGTCTCCTTCACTGCAGCTTGAATTCGACGACCGGATTGTCTTATGAAACCTAGCCCTAGCCTCTTTTTGAGCTTGAGCACCCAGTTAGCAGTTAGCCATCTGGCAAGTTAGATCTTCAGTGTCTGCCAGAACTGTGTTTATCCAGAAGGATGCCTACACAGTCACCATGACTGTGACCCCCTATGACCAGCCCCTCTGCTGCTAAGAATGAAATGCAGCTAAGTATTCTGAAGATCAGCTTATACTTGATGTTGCCACTGCCATATCAAATGGAAGAGGAAAAAGGAAAGCTAGTGTATAGTAGTACTTATTTTGTCTAGGAGAGGTTGTCAGGATTAGGCAGGGAAATTTTCCCACCCTAAGCGAGTCTTTGAGAATTGGATCTCCACCTTGCCTAACATTTCCTTAGCAAAAATTGACTAAAAGTTCATACTTGGGTCTGGCATTACTCGGGATGTGGCACAGATCATTCGCTGAAAAATTGCCTTTTGGAGGCAAGGTCACTGCTTCTCAAGACATAACTTCTCCTTCAGGGACTTAAGATTAAAAGTTGGCATCCTTTTTCAGATCGACAAAAACATCCTAATCTCAGATCCTTACAATTTGCAGACGGCTGAAAAATCTGCGGGTCTAGAGGACATTGCAGTACTAATGTGTTTGCAAAATTCTTATGGGCACAGGCCGAGATGAGAGATTGCTAGATGTTGTGGAGTGGTCCACTGGCACACTTATTTACAGGGCGACAAATCTATCAAGGTGAAAGAGAACCTCTGTGGGTTCCTTGTCACTCCTGGGAAGGTTAACAGGGTTCCTGCCCCCCCTTGAAAGTCTAGAAGAGCTTGCTTACCCAAAAGTGAGAGACAGAGCTTTAGAAGATGCGTTGCATAAGTGATAAGGTGAGAAGTATCCATGAGAGGTGCTTACACGAAAACGATCGATAGGCGAAGCTCAGCATGATGAAGAGCGCCTCAAAAGACAAGCGCTTATGATGCATGAATAGAGGGAGAGTTCTCTGGGGGTAGAAAAGTCTAAATCATCAGGGCTATGTTCAACCCTGTGAGGAACAGGAACCTGGTCTGAAAGAGAGCCCTTGTCTAGAACTGTGGTGAAGGCCATAAGGTAAGACGGGCAATGCAGGGAAACACTCTTTGAGGAATCCTGTCATCTAGAGAAATGGGAGGACAAAGGTCTGGAAGCTTAAGTCCTAGAGGATAGTCTGGGTGGTGAGTCATCTTTTGAGACAGACTTACTTTAATAGGCAGATAGTATCATCCTCTGGAAATGAAGGATGATAGCAAGGTTGTGCAGCAACCCTGTAAGCATGTTCTGAAGACCTATGCTTGAGTAGGTAAACTTGTAGAAGGGCTAGAGTTATTTGCTTGCTGAACAGAGCAAAAGCACTGGAGACAGAGCATACTCAACACCATGCTCAGCCTCTGCAGATAACAGGGCAACAATCAACTCTCGGGCAGCCACTGGGTGGCAATGACCTCGGGCGGGTGTCTGAAACCAAGGAACTGATGAAACTCCTCCTTAAGAAGGGAACATGGTATCCCAAAGGAGTGCCACAGTATACAGAGCGCGTTGGACCTCTGAAAAGAAGAGAACTTTCCCCCCGTAATAGAAGGTCCTGCTGGGGAAACTGATGGACCTTCCTGTCAGAGGAAGCCAATGGAGAAATCAGATGGGAGAGTACCAAGAGTGGAAGAAGCTGCCCAGGGCTATTTTGACTTCAGAGGATCCTGACTCAGAAGGCGAAGAAGCCTTCTTTGTATTCCTCCTTTCACTGGAAGGCTGGCCACTCCTATCATCAGAAGGGGAAACTTGGAAAAAGTATCCCCTTGACCTTGAAGACAGCTTATAATGATCCACATTAAGTGAAGTAATGAATATCTTGGGCAGCACAACGGAACATTTCCTTATGCGTTTATGTAAGCAATCACGCTGAGAGAAGTGTGGACCCGCTGACAGCCAAGATCTAGGAAATTCGTCAGTGAGCTAGCAGGGATGAGAGTTACCTCCTTACTATATAAATAGGTAAAACACCTTTATCTTAACTACCATGTTCCAGCTTCGCTATTATCTTTCTCCTGTGGTAAAGGACTATGGTTTTTATTCATGTAGGAACAAGTAAATTTCTTGATATATAATTTTCATCAATTTTCATTAATATTTGCTATACAAACCTGTGTCCTGCAAGGTGTAGTTTTATGTACATTTAAAGTTGCTCTACCAAGCATGTGGGTGTAGTCTAACCAAGACCTTTTAACACTGTTCCAAATTTGCTGACTTTATATCCTCTGTTCCAACTTAGCTGATGTTATATCCTCTGTTCCAACTTTGCTGATGTTATATCCTCTGTTCCAACTTTGCTAACGTTATATCCTCTGTTCCAACTTTGCTGACGTTATATCCTCTGTTCCAACTTTGCTGACGTTATATCCTTTGTTCCAACTTTGCTGACGTTATATCCTTTGTTCCAACTTTGCTGACGTTATATCCTCTGTTCCAACTTTGCTGTTATATCCTAATAATCAAGGAAATAAGTTATGTCAATATTTTTGAGTTGTGCATTCATACGCATACACACATTTTAATCTATATTTAAAAGTAATTGTCAATTTTTTTTTCATTGATCTAAGATTATAAGAAACTAAATTTATATATATTGTACCTGGATGGAGAAGACTAAAATGTTACTCAAATACTGTAGTAATGTTACAAAAATACTGTAGTATTAAAACGTATGTTCATGTATTTTTTATATGTAAAATAAAAATGGTTGTTAAATTCTGAATTTCTTTAGTATACATTATTCATAGAAAATAAAAAAAATTGTATCAGTTATTAAGAAAATATGATTTTCAAGTGGATACTTTGGTGGATTCATATAATATTGTTAGCAAAGTTTTAATTTGCCAATGGGTTTTTTCAGTTATTAATGGAAATTTAGTAAAGTTTTTCCTGCTCTTTAAATAAAAAAAATTACTAAGACAGCATAATTTGACAATGATTAAGCATGAATTGCTTCAGGTTGATCCCAATATAAGAGTGTGTGTGTGGTACATCTTTCCAGGCAAGATGAAATTACAGTTAACTGAGAACACATACTATAAGAGTTTAGGAGTTTTAATTTAAAATTAATTTTTGAGCTGTATACCTTAATTCCACCGATCACATCTGCGTCGGCTCCAAACATATGTAACTACCAGGTAATTATCTTTACCCTCATAGATTGTGACCAACCGAAAACAGGTCCAAAATAGGTCATTATGAATGAGTTAATTAAATTACGGAAATCTCTGTAAAGGACGAAACTAAAAGCACAACACCTGCTTTGGAACGAACAGTCGTCAAAATCTTTAGCCCTTATCGGTTTCAACTGTTTAACAGGTAACTACTTGTCAATTGGAAAATTGACATAGTCCTCTCTCCCTCCCCATTGGTGGTGGGGGGATATCTTCACAAACCGGGTTACCAAGCCATTCATTAATATTATGTTGTCGTAAACCTGCTTTTGATATGGGGAGGTGGAAAGGGCCTTCCTTTAAATTATACAAGTGTTCAAAAATTAATTTTAAGTGAGAAATGAAATTTTTACTTGATTCTGCCAATTACCAGCTTTTATCCTGGATGCCGCGGGGGCATAAAACAATTAGAATAGCGCCAACGTTATCCCTGCGTGTCGTAAGAGGCGACTAAAAGGGACGGGACGAGGGGGCTGGGAACCCCCTCTCCTGTAAAAGTATCCTGTGAGACAGCAACAAAGAGATGGAGCTGGGGGGAGAGTGACTGCTCCCCGCACTCTAGTTTTGGGGTGTTTGAATGTGCGTGGATGTAGTACGATAGAGAGTAAAAGATGTGAGATTGGAAGTATGTTTAGAAGTAGAAGGATGGATGTATTGGCATTGTGTGAGACAAAGATTTTTGAAAGGAAAGGGTGAAGTGATGTTTGGTGAAATGTCCGGTAGAGTGTCTGGGATTGAAAGGGGAAGAGCGAGAGAGGGTGTGGCTTTATTGCTGAGTGAATGGATGACAGGTAAAGTAGTGGAATGGAAGGAGATATCATCTAGGTTAATGTGGGTAAGGGTTAGGTTGGGTAGGGAATGTTGGGCGTTTGTCAGTGCGTATGGGCCAGGTAGTGAGAAAAGTGAAAGAGCGGAATGAGTTTTGGAATGAATTAACTAGGTGTGTAGAAGGACTGGGTAGAAGGAATTATGTAGTTGTTATGGGTGACTTAAATGCTAGAGTGGGTGCTGGAGAGGTAGAAGGTGTCATTGGAAAGTATGGCGTACCAGGTGAAAATGAGAGTGGTGAGAGACTGGTAGATATGTGTGTTGAACAAGAGATGGTAATAAGTGCTAGCTTTTTTAAGAAGAAAGATAGAAATAAGTATACATGGGTAAGAGTGGCAAATGGAAGAGTAGTAGAAAGGGCATTAATGGATTATGTGTTGATAACTAGAAGAATGTTTGGAAGATTGAAAGACGTGCACGTGTTTAGGGGTATGGCTAACGGTATGTCTGATCCTTTTTTGGTGGAAGGAAAATTGGTTGTAGCAAAAGAGTGGGGGAATAGATTAGGTTGATGTAAAAGAGAGCTAGTGAGGGTTGAAGAGCAAATAAAACCTGGGGTAAAAAGTAAATATCAGGAAAGGTTGAAAATGGCATATGACGAGGTGAGAGTAAGAGAAACTGGTAATTTAGAGGAGGAGTGGAAGTTAGCAAAAGAAAATTTTGTTGGGATTGCAAGTGATGTATGTGGCAAGAAGGTTGTTGGAGGCATCATGAGGAAGGGCAGTGAATGGTGGAATAAAGGAGTGAAGGTAAAAGTGGAAGAGAAAAAGAGGGCTTTTGAAGAATGGCTGCAGAGTAATAGTATAGAGAAGTATGAAAAATAAAGAGAGAAAAAGGTGGAAGTAAAGCGCAAGGTACGTGAGGCAAAGAGGGCAGCTGATCTAAGGTGGGGTCAGGGACTGGGTCAGTCATATGAAGAGAATAAGAAGAAGTTATGGAAAGAAGTGAAGAGAGTAAGAAAGGCCGGCACAAGAATTGAAGAGACAGTGAAAGATGGAAATGGAAGGTTGTTAAAAGGAGAGGAGGCAAGGAAAAGGTGGGCGGAATATTTTGAAAGTTTGCTGAATGTTGAGGATGATAGGGAGGCAGAGATAATTGCTGTTCCAGGTGTTGAGGTGCCAGTGATGGGAGATGAGAATGAGAGAGAGATTACAATAGAGGAAGTGAGGAGAGCACTAGATGAAACGAGAGTAGGAAAAGCATCTGGTATGGATGGTGTGAAAGCTGAGATGTTGAAGGAAGGGGGTGTGACTGTAATTGAATGGTTGGTGAGATTGTTTAATGTGTGTTTTGTGTTGTCAATGGTACCAGTAGATTGGGTCTGTGCATGTATTGTACCACTATATAAGGGTAAGGGAGATGTGCATGAGTGTTGTAATTCAAGAGGTATTAGTTTGTTGAGTGTAGTTGGAAAAGTGTATGGTAGAGTACTGATTAATAGGATTAAGGATAAAACAGAGAATGCAATCTGGGAAGTACAGGGGGGTTTTAGAAGAGGTAGGGGTTGTATGAATCAGATTTTTACAGTTAGGCAGATATGCGAGAAATATTTAGCAAAAGGTAAGGAGGTGTATGTTGCGTTTCTGGATCTGGAGAAAGCATATGATAAGAGTTGATAGGGAAGCAATGTGGAATGTGATGAGGTTATATGGAGTTGGTGGAAGGTTGTTGCAAGCAGTGAAAAGTTTCTACAAAGGTAGTAAAGCATGTGTTAGAAAAGGAAATGAAGTGAGCGATTGGTTTCCGGTGAGTGGGGCTGAGACAGGGATGTGTGATGTCGCCGTGGTTGTTTAACTTGTATGTTGATGGAGTGGTGAGAGAGGTGAATGCTCGAGTGCTTGGACGAGGATTAAAACTGGTAGACGAGAATGATCATGAATGGGAGGTAAATCAGTTGTTGTTTGCGGATGATACTGTACTGGTAGCAGACACAGAAGAGAAGCTTGACCGACTAGTGACAGAATTTGGAAGGGTGTGTGAGAGAAGGAAGTTGAGAGTTAATGTGGGTAAGAGTAAGGTTATGAGATGTACGAGAAGGGAAGGTGGTGCAAGGTTGAATGTAATGTTGAATGGAGAGTTACTTGAGGAGGTGGATCAGTTTAAGTATTTGGGGTCTTGTTGTTGCAGCAAATGGTGGAGTGGAAGCAAAAGTACGTCAGAGAGTGAATGAAGGTTGCAAAGTGTTGGGGGCAGTTAAGGGAGTAGTAAAAAATAGAGGGTTGGGCATGAATGTTAAGAGAGTTCTATATGAGAAAGTGATTGTACCAACTGTGATGTATGTACCAACTGTGATGTATGGATCGGAGTTGTGGGGAATGAAAGTGATGGAGAGACAGAAATTGAATATGTTTGAGATGAAGTGTCTGAGGAGTATGACTGGTGTATCTCGAGTAGATAGGGTCAGGAATGAGGTGGTGAGGGTGAGAACGGGTGTGAGAAATGAGTTAGCGGCTAGAGTGGATATGAATGTGTTGAGGTGATTTGGCCATGTTGAGAGAATGGAGAATGGCTGTCTGCTAAAGAAGGTGATGAATGCAAGAGTTGATGGGAGAAGTACAAGAGGAAGGCCAAGGTTTGGGTGGATGGATGGTGTGAAGAAAGCTCTGGGTGATAGGAGGATAGATGTAAGAGAGGCAAGAGAGCGTGCTAGAAATAGGAATGAATGGCGAGCGATTGTGACGCAGTTCCGGTAGGCCCTGCTGCTTCCTCCGGTGCCTTAGATGACCGCGGAGGTAGCAGCAGTAGGGGACTCAGCAGTATGAAGCTTCATCTGTGGTGGAAATGTGGGAGGTTGGGCTGTGGCACCCTAGCAGTACCAGCTGAACTCGGCTGAGTCCCTGGTTAGGCTGGAGGAACATAGAGAGTAGAGGTCCCCTTTTTTGTTTTGTTCTTGTTGATGTCGGCTACCCCCCAAAATTGGGGGAAGTGCCTTTGGTATATGGATATGGATGGAACAGCTGATATAATTAAGTAATCTTTAAAAAATACAAATAGATTTGAGAGGATCTCGTAGTTACCTTGACTGATATCGGATCTTTCCAAGCATTGTAGTGAGCTGAATCACCTTCAGCCAAGTGTAGTCATGGCTGGGTCAGTCTTGAAGCCTAGTCCACTAACTACCCTATTTTAACAAAGTCCCTAACCTTGTTATCAACACCTTGCATACGTCGCTTAAGCCCGTTAGTCTAGTCATACGTCTGAAATAAGGTAGGTATAGATCCCGATGGGCCATCACTGTCTTCCTCTCGTGCATTTATACACCTGACTACACGAGGTTTTCAATCGCACAGAGTGAGCCCTTATTCATACCCCATTTCCTTAAAGCCTTTCATTCTTCCTTACATACACCAGCCATTATTCATACTCCATTTCCTTCATCCTTACATACACTAAGTATTCAGGGTAGGAAACCGAGAAGATGTTAACTAAGAATTACTTCAGCTGTGCTAACTGGACCAAGAGATCGTATGTTATCATGCAAAGACTCCAAGTCCTTATGGTAGTGGGAAGGAAAAATTGTATTCCTTTTCCATAAAGCATTCAGGACTGATTTCAGTGAAGAGTTCCTCCAAAAGGAAAGAGACGTGGAATAACCCCTCAGACTGTGGGTACCTCTTCCCTTCTTGGAAGCACCATCTGATAAAGATTGAAGAGGAGCTTTTGCTACAAGTCTCCTGATAAAGAAAGAAACAGCAGTTTTTGTCATGGCCTTCGACTGTAGTTTAAGTGAGACGAAGAGAACACAGGGTCTGAGAGGGATAGCCTTGGTTCTTGCCAGATAATAGCATAAGGTTCTGACTGGGCAGTACAGTGTCTCCTCCTCCAGATGCTCAACTGTTTCACTTAAAAAAGAAGAAACACTCTAGGGAGATGGTTAGACTCGGATTAAGTCTTGGATCTGAATTCTGGAAGGTATGTAAGGATCATATCCCTTCCTCTTGTGCCTACAGTACCAAAAATGGCTTTTATCTCTCTCCCAGTCTCTTGGCTGTAGCTAATGTAACTAAGAAAAGAATTTTGGTAGTCAAGTCTTACAAAAACGCTAACCTGAGAGGTTCAAACGAAGCGCCTGCTAAAAGCTCGAGAATCATTAAAAGTCCTAATTGGGAGGACTAACGGATAACTTGGCACCTGAGAGTGAAAGCTTTCTCTACTTCCATAGATAAAGGAGGATATCCGCAATCTTTGGAACTGTAAGTCTAGACGAAGTGTGGTGGTTCCTCTTGCACTAAACTCTATAAAGGCCAGAATGGGGCTACCAGGGTCATCGTGCACCTCTATGATGACTAAAATTTTGCGTGAAGTCCTGGTCTATCATTCCTAAAGGTGGAAATGCCCAAGTCTGTAGGTTCCTCCAGTCTTGGAGCATAGTGTCGACCCCAGCTGACCGAGTATCTTTCCGAGGCCTGAAATATGCCAAAGACAAATTTAAAACGGTTCCAAAAAGGTCTACGTTTCCTGGCCAAAGGTGTACAAGGCGATCTACTACCTCCTGGCAAAGGGTCCATTCAAAACCTATCACCTGCTCCCTCCTGCTTCCCTAGAATGAACTGGGGTCGGAGAATAAAGTCGTGATATTCTGCCCACTGTAGAATCTCCTTAGCAAGAAGGTTGAGAAGTTGGGACTTTATTCTCCATCCTTTCTTCAGATAGGGGAGATCGCGGGGGAGTTGTCTGCATACACCTCCAATTTATGGACCTGGAGCTCAGCTCTGAGGAGGAGTCAATAACCCAGCAATGCTCTCCTGCTGAAGAGAAGCTCCTCACCCTATGTCTGAAGCGTTTGTATGCAGAACAAGCGTAAGTTCGAGGACTTTAGAGTACTAGTCCTGCATTGAAGTGTATCCTGGAACCACCAAAGATGATCCTCCCAAGTGTGTGCTGTCCACTTAATTTGTTTGGTGCTGTCTTGCTAGGCCCAATGTGGTCTCAATGTGAATTGAAGATCCCTCATACAGCGTCTCCCGTTGGGAACTAGTAACATGAGAGAGACAACATGGCCTAAAAGGCTTGTCCATAGAGAAACTCTTGGGGTTGGATGTATCAAGAATTTCTCTATAATTCTCCTGATGATTTTCCTCTCGAGATGGGAAGACCCTTAAAAGAGGAGATATCTTCATTCCCAAATACAGTGATACCTCGGTACTCGACCATAATCCGTTCGAGATCCGTGTTCGACCTCCGATTTGTTCGAGTACCGAATTTTTTTTCCCCATAAGAAATAATGGTATATATTCTATTCCGTTCCCAAGCACTCGAACAGGCCCAAAATATTAATAAAACGTGTACCTAAACAACAATAATTATCTAAATGTGTATGAAATTGGTCAGAAAATCCTATAAAACAATTTTAAACCATTTACTGTACTAAAATAAAACAATTTTAAACCATTTTCTGTACTGTAGTGAACATACCTTTGAGCAGCGGTTCGATGGCATACAGGGATGGATGTGGAGAGGATGGAAGGGGGAGGTTACTGCTTGGAAGGAGAGTCCCCTTCCATGATGTGGCGGGGTAGTTCTCCTTCAGGAGTTGTTTCTCTCTCCAATGAAAGGGTGGGCAGATCTATTTCAGGGGTTTCTTCTCTTCTTTGTCTCTTCTTTGGAGGAGAAACAGGCTTTGATGTAGCAGCTTTCTTTTCTTTTGTGAAAAACTGGTCTATTGTTAATTGTTTCTTCCTCCTCTGCAGTATTCTTCGAAAATGATACATGACACTATCATTAAACATATGCACTGCCCGGTTTGCTACTGCAATTTCTGGGTGGTATTTTTCAGCAAAAGCCTGCACATCTGCCCACTTGGAACAAATTTCATTGATGAGAGAACTTGGAACATCCTCCCTTACCTCATCCTCTTCTGAAGATTCCTGCTCCACAATCAGATCCTGCTGCTGTTGTTGTTGCAGGTGCAACAATTCCTCCACAGTCAACTCGGTAGAATGGCTTTCTACAAGCTCATCAATATCATCCTTGTCGACCTCAAGCCCCAAACTCCTGCCCATGACAACAATTTCCTCAACGACATCAGTGTCATCAGAAATTACAGGGGTAGCAGTGCTTGGACCCGCCTCTGGTTGGAAACCTTCAAACTCCCTCTCTGTGACACATGATGGCCACAGCTTACGCCAGGCAGAGTTCAATGTCCTATAGGTCACACCTTGCCAAGCTTGGTCAATCATGTTAACAGAGTTGAGGATGCTGAAGTGTTCCTTCCAGAATTCCTTTAGGGTCAACTTCGTGTCACTGGTCACTTCAAAACACTTTCTGAAAAGGGCCTTGGTATAGAGTTTTTTGAAGTTTGAAATGACCTGTTGGTCCATGGGCTGGAGTATGGGAGTAGTATTGGGGGGCAAGAATTTGATTTTGATAAAGCTGTATTCTTCTTTCAAGTCATCCTCGAGACCTGGAGGATGTGCAGGAGCATTGTCCATAACCAGAAGACATTTCATTGGCAAGCTCTTTTCAATGAGGTAAGCCTTAACCTGGGGGGCAAACACTTCGTTTATCCACTCAGTAAAGAATTGTCTTGTGACCCAAGATTTAGTGTTCGAGCGCCACATAACTGGTAGTGCACTTTTACAAATATTATTTCGTTTGAACACCCGGGGGTTGTCCGAGTGGTACACTAACAAGGGTTTGATCTTGCAATCGCCACTTGCATTTGCACACAGCAACAATGTTAGCCTATCTTTCATTGGCTTGTGACCTGGCATCTTCGTCTCGTCCTTGGTAATGTACGTATTGGCTGGCATTTTCTTCCAAAATAACCCAGTCTCATCACAATTAAAGACTTGTTGTGCGATCAAATTTTGTTCATTTATGTACCGATCGAATTCCCCCACGTATTTATCGGCTGCAATTTGATCCGAACTAGCTGCCTCCCCATGCCTAGTAACACGATGAATACCTGTTCTATTACGAAACTTTTCAAACCAACCCCTGCTCGCTTTAAATGTAAATGAATCACTTTCACTGGTACTCGGACTTTTCTTCACTAATTCTTCATAGATATGCAACGCTTTTTCACAAATGAACGCTTCACTAACACTTTCCCCGGCCAACTGTTTTTCTTTAATAAATATTAAAAGCAACTTTTCCATCTCCTCAATCACTTGTGGCCTTTGCTTAGTTACCGCCGTAACTCCCGTTGCAACATTCGCCTTCTTAATCATTTCTTTATGCTTTAAAAACGTAGAAATGGTCGACTTCGCCATTCCGTATTCTACCGCTAAATCGGACACTCGTACACCATTCTCATATTTCGCTATAATTTCCTTCTTCAACTCGATCGTTGTTCGCACTGTTTTCCTCTTCTCCTTCCCCTTAACACTCATTACTTTCTTGGGACTCATTATGAAAGCTAAAAAAGCAATTAAAAGCACTGAAAATCACTAAATCACAACGAATGCTGATCGCGCGTTGTCTGAGTGACGCTCTCGAGAGAACTGATGCTTCCCGAACAAGCGAGAGTGGCCGAGATGGCGCGATCATCACAAAGCCCATGCGGTCGTCACGTGTTCGGCTGGTCGAGTACCGAATTTTTGGTCGAGCACCGCAGCAAAAATTTCTCGAAAATTTTGGTCGAACTCCGAATTGTTCGAGTATAGAGTCGTTCGACTACCGAGGTATCACTGTAAGTCGTCTGTTGAGATGGTGTGAGATAAGACTTCTTGTGGTTTATCTTTATTCAAAGTGTCCTGCAAAGATGAAGGACCAATTCCTTCACACAAAGAGCTTCCTGAAGAGATGAAGATAGGAAGAGCCAGTCGTTCAGGTAACAGCACATCCGAATACCCATACCGTGGAGTTTGGCTGCAACTGGGGCCATGATCCTGGTGAAGACCTGAGGAGCAGTTGCCAGTCTGAAGTAGAGACACTTTAACTACCAAGTCTTCTCTCCCCACGGAAGCACATTAGATGGCGAGAGTCCTGATGAATTGGAACTTGGAGATAAGCATCCTGAAAGTTGATGGTAAAGAACCAGTCCCCTTTCCTTATAGCTAGAACTTCATAATCTCTACGAAAGAGTTGAGGATAGAGAGATCGATGATGGGTCTCCAACCCCCTGAGGCTTTCATTACCACAAACATGTGGCTGTGAAAACTCCAAGAGTTGGGCGGGGCTGGCTCTATGGCTCCCTTGAACTCTACTAGCTGTAATATCTCCTCCCTGAGCTCTCATTGCTTTGCGGACCTGCCGGATTAACTGATGGATGGTGGTGAACGACTGTTCAAGGGTGGTCAAGATTATCCTGTACCCTTCCCTCAATAAGATGGTCACCCAAGGGTCTGAATTCAGGGCCTCCCAAGCCTACCAATGATGATGTAGGCAGCCACCCACTTGTTCATGTGAAGGAACTGGCCCCTATTTCTGAAAACCCTTTGGGACAGGAGTCTTTAAGGACCCGAAGTCGTCGTCCTTGTCCTGCTTCCTAGCCTGGAAGTTTGATGAAGCAACAGCTGTGGACTTCCGCTTCTTTCCATATCTATTCTGACCACCTCGCATTTACCCGAATTCCTCTGGGTGTAGGACTGTTTCTGTTGTGGCTTATTTGAAAGATATTTCTTTAACAAATCATTTAGCATATGTTCCTTCCGCATCTTGGAAAACAGGTGGGGCTGAAAGAGAATGTCCTCCAGAATTGCAAGTTGAAAAAGGTGATGTCCAAACATCTGGGATTCCCTCAGTAGGTCTTTATGATGCATGGAGAGAAGCAAGGGCTATGTTGAGAAAATGGTCCCTTCTTTGACCCATCGGGTAAGCCTTGTGGGAAGTACCCTCCTTCATCTGGTCCTCAAGGCAACGTCCATAGAACTGGCTATCTGTAGGTAGAAGGATCAATGCACTGTGAGGAAAAAAGGTACCATCAGAAAAGCTGTCAATATATACCACAGCCAGGCCAGAATATTCTCAAACTCCTGCACTCTCCTAACGGAGGCTTCAAGACTCCTGCATTCTTCTACTGGGATACCAACCATGGTGCATTCACCTTTCACTCATTTTGGTAACAAGTCCTCAAAGGAGAGATTGAGAGGTGTTAGAGCTGGTCCATAAGAATCTTCTTCCATCTGCAGTTATCTCTTGGTCTTGTCTAGAGCAATGGTGAGGTATTGGATGCATCCCGCCTGACTTCTTTCCTTTGCTTATTTCCCGACTCTCTGACGAGCTAACTCTAAGGGTTCTGACAGGGTCCATTTAGGGTAATCTGTCCAACGAAAGCTTCTCCATACCCTGAACAATGCGATTCAGGGGGGCTTAGAGGAAGCCGACACCTCCTTCACTTGTTGAACACTCTCTGAGAAGGCTTTCTCAAAAAGACTTGTCAATTCCCTGAAGGAATTAGGGATCGTAGTCTCAAAAGCTGTCATCCATTTTGTCGTCCTGAAGAACTCTTAAATTTCTTCACTCCGCTGCGCCCAAAGTCGCCTGGAGAATTCTGTATCTCCTTCGTTGGTTGAGGAACCTGTAGAAGGAGACCTGTGATCATGCCAGGTCCTCGGCTGAGAACATTGCGAAGACCTGGGGCTTCTGGTAGGCGAAAGAGATCTACTCCTGAAGAGAATGGCTTTGGGAGTGACATCTTCCAGTATCACAGGATAAAGAATGATGAGAATGTTTGGAAAATCTCCAGGACCTCGTAGGAGGCCGAAGGAGATATATGGTGGGATCTAACGGATGAACGGCTAATTCTCACCCTCCTGATGAGTCCTGGAATAAGGAGAAAGGCGGTCTGAGGAAAGATGGGACCAACTCTGGTTGCTTCTCTTTCAAGACTGGCTTCTGGACCTTCAGTCAGAGGAGACACTAAAGAGTCCCTCGAGGACCTGAGGGATGAGAGTCAGGGTGTGTGGTTTGAAGAGTGATGCGACATTCCTTTGAGACTGGGTCTCGACGTCAATCTAGCCTTGAAAGACATGCTTGAGGGGGACTGTTGAGAATTATGTCTCCTACGGCAAGACAAGCTCCTACATAAACATTTCGTACGACTGGATCTTGGAGAAGACCTCCCTTGGTCTGAAGGTTCATAGTCCTGAGAAGGAGCTGGGGAGCTCCCTCGTTGAGAGTGAGTACGAAATCTTGACCTCCCTGGATCTGAAGATATAGGAGCCTAAGAAGGTGTAGGGGTGCGAGGGTGCTGACTATGTGATGAAGTAGTGATGGGGTTTCTTCATCCAAGTTGCACACACACCCATCAGGGTGAGTGTGAACTGGACCTGCAACCTTTCCTGCTTTGGGGAGGGGATCACCTCATGGTGTTCACTTGCCTCAGCGACTGGCATACCAAGGGCAGGTACAGAGCTGGAAGGAAATACAGTAACTTTTAAAGCACTGAAGGAATTCACTAAAGAGGAAATGTCCTCACTCACCTTTACGAACTTTGCCTCCTTATAATAGCATAAGAACTATCAGCGGTAACCGTTGTAGCTGGAGAAACTGACTAGGCAACATCTACAGAGGAGCTAAAACTATCTAACTCTCCTTCTTGGACACTGTTCTTTGGAGGTTCTACCCCCTCCCCTAATGCTGAACTAATCTCCTGTTAAGGTGAGGATCTAACCTCGTCCTCCGGTAGACCACTCTTCATGGTCTTTATTTATAACTACTACGTTTCTTTGCTAAAGAGTCCATATGCTTGACATTTAAATTACGGTTTCTTTAGACCTACCCTTAGACTCATTACAAGTAGCATTAACGTCACACTTAATACCTCTACAGGGCTGACAAAGATAATGAGAGTTGATCAAAGGCAAACTTTCTACTTATCCTAGTTGAGCAATTACTGCAGGAATGCATAGAGTCTCAGAGTCAGATGGCATACTCATAGTGCACTAACACCATCAAAGGATCCAAAAACACTTGAAGGCAACAAATCCAAGGTGTAGTAGATATCAAAAACCAAAAATAAATTCAACATCAGAATGTTAGAGCAACAGCACGAAAGTGCTTCTGTGAATACAGATGATTAAAGAATGGCTCAGTAACTGGCTGGTGGAGAGACCCCCCTAACCATTGGTGGGGAAGGGAGAGAGGACAAGATAACCAACTGTCAATTTTTCAAGTTGACAAGCAGTTACCTGGTAAACAGTTAAAGCCGACAAGGGCTAAAGATTTTGACGTCCATTCATTACAAAAAGTCTACAGGTATTGCGCTTTTATTTTCCTTCTTTATCGAGATTTCCTTAATTTAATTAACTTTTATGATAGAGACTTTTTGGACCTGTTTTCTGTTGGTCACAATCAATGAGGGCACGATAATTAGTCATCTAATTAGTTATATCTGGTTGGAGCCAACACAGATGCGATCAGTTGAATTAAGTTATACAGGATAAGTGCGAGACAAATGTATAGCATTTGTTCTTGAAAAATATTGTCACTGAGCTTGCAAAGCATATGTTAAGCTTTGTTTTCTGCTGAAAATTTTTCTGAGGTTTAAAAAAAAAAATAAAACAATCAACTGGAACATACACCCTATAACACACACACTCTGGAACAAATTGGATGCATTAGTACAGCGGGTATCCTAGCTTGACCACAGGTATTGTACACCTTAAAGAACTGCTCCAAAAACATATTTTATATGGATAACTAAGAACGGATGTGAAGACTAAACCAAGGTAACCTAAGGAAATACAAAACCCCACAAACTAACCATTGCTAGCAACCATTACATTAGAGAAAGATTGTTAAAAACTTCTCTGGTCTGGAGAAGGTTGTTAAAAACTTGTCTCTGGTCTGGAGAAGGGTTGCCAGCATATCTTGCTATAGAGGGACAGCAGTGACACCAAACCCCTAACTGGAGTATGTAACATACAACGAGGTATGGACGTCCATGATTTATAGCACCATGTCTGAAAAATATTTTTTTTTAATTGCCTCCTGAGGAAAAAAGGTATTGCCACTGGTTTCAAACAACTGAGCAAAGGGGAGTTACTATAACTGGTGTTTAAAAAAAAAAGGTTTTAAAGATAAAAGAACTTGAAACCTAATGTATGGGATAGAAAAGTACTTAAAAACTACAATGCATAAACTTTTCCAACACACTTGCTATCAATGATGATAATGTACTAGTGCCTACACACACCAAATAGTCTGGCACAATTTTTTCACATTCTCCTTGCCTTTTATACACATGACACCACAGATTTACAAACAATTCTTTTTGCTCAACAGATTGACTTCTGCAATGTGATTGTTCAGTGGCTACTTTCCTCTTGGCACAGGTAGAAGAGACTCCGAAGCTAGGCCAAGCAGCTCTTCTAGGAGAAAGACACTCCAAATCAAACCATTGTACTCTAGTCTGAGGTTGTGCCATAGTCTTTGTATTATGGTGTTCACTATGTTGCTTTTGCTTGAGGGTATACTGGGGCACGCTATTATAATCTTGTTTCTCTTGTTTTTATGAAGTTTTTATAGTTTATATATGTTAATCTAATCTAGTGTAGTTTTTCTTAAAATATTATAGCTATTACTTCTCTTGTAGTTTACTTACAGTATTTTCTTGTTTCCTTTCCTCACTGGGCTATTTTCCCTTGTTGGTGCCCTTGGGCTTATAGCATCCTGCTTTTCCAACGAGGGTTGTAACTTAGCAAGTAATAATAAGGAAAATTAGATGGTAGTTTGAGTTGGAATGTTCTAGTGGAAAATAATCGTGCAATCTTATGACGTGGCTGTACTGATACAATGAGTTTGTACTCCGTTCATTTACTACAGTATAGCTGTAGAAGACAATTGGAAGTGTTTCTACTCATAAAACAGTGCATCCCCTCAACCTGTTACCCTTGCAAACTTAATCTCAAAACAATATTCAAAATATGTGAAAGCTGCTAAAGAACTACAAAGGTTTTATAACTGTCTGTTTCAAATTCTGTAATATAATCTTCTGTCACCTGATATTCAACTTAGATTCATTTATGAAAAACTTTTGGTATTTAGCATAAGTAAATGACCACAAGCAATCCAATTAAAACTAGGATAGTGTGTTATCCAAGCCTCTACAATTTCATAATCACTTATTTTCATTAGATTCCATACTATCAAGGGGAAAGCACTAGCATTTGAAAAGATACCACAAACGAACACTCAAATTGCCTGACCATGTCACTACTAAAACATAACATTGTGGGCAGAAGCTATTCAATACATAACCTATTAATAAGTCTCTACTTATACTTCAAGCTTTTCATAAGATAAAGCTTTTACTGGAACAGATATGGAACAGATATTAAAAAACAATAACTATGTATGAGAATTTATATAAAATACTCAAAACTAATCATCCCTTATCTCTTGAAGGATTTCATGTGTACCCCCTTAACTTTTATCACATATACAGTATCTTGTCATTCATAAATAAAACTTTTTGTAGTTAGAATTGGACTTTAGAATATAATCCAACACTGTACACAGGCATGTTATTTTAATTTGAATAACTAAGAACAGACAAAAAACCAAGTCAAGTCAACCTTAAGAAATGTAAAATCACACCAACAAACCTGAAAACCCTTGCAAGCAACTGTATGGTCTGCAGAATGAGTAAACAACTGGTCCATGTCCCAGAAGGGTTGCTGGTGCATTTCTTCGTAAAAAGGTAGCAGTGACATCAAAGGGCAACTTTGCCCCAAATCCTCATCTAGTGTATTGAACGTGTGGCAATTTACTTATCTGAAAAGTATTAATTTTTTTAATTGTCAATTGCATATCCACGATGGCACTGGTTAAACAATAAATTGTTATTAGACTGAGCTGTGGGCAGTTACACAAATGGTATTTAAAAAATATTGAAGATAAAAACACTTGAAAACTAATGTTTGGGATAAAAAAACTCAACTAGGCTACAATGCATGGACTGGAAGAGAAAAGAACAAAAATTACAAGGTAGAAATTTTTCATCAGTTTTGCCATTGGAGAATATATCTGTACTATTTCAGGAAAATTATCATTCTCCTTTGTCTACATCTTTTCCCACTTCTATGTGGGGTCAATGTTTCTGGTCAGCTTTCTCCATCTACCTCTGTCCCACACCTCATCACCGGTTAATCCCTTAGATTAAAGGTCATCCTTGATACAGTCCACCTATGATTGTAAATAAAGAAAATTAACAATAGTCTTCCACAACTATAGTAAATGAATGGAAGGATAAATCATGGCTGCATATCTTATCATGAGGTTATACAATTTTTCCCACTAGAATATTCTAATACCGTTTATAATTTCAGGAAAATTATAAACGGTATTAGAATATTCTAGTGGGAAAAATTGTACCAACCTTACAATAAGATATGCAGCCATGATTTATCCTTCTATTCATTTACTATAGTTGTGGAAGACTTGTTAATTTTCTTTTTTTACAATCTGGTGTCATGTATTTTAACCCTTTTACCCCCAAAGGATGTACTGGTACGTTTCACAAAAGCCATCCCTTTACCCCCATGGAAGTACCGGTACGTCCTTGCAAAAGAAATGCTATAAAAAATTTTTTTTTTCATATTTTTGATAATTTTTTGAGAAAATTCAGGCATTTTCCAAGAGAATGAGACCAACCTGACCTCTCTATGACAAAAATTAATCCTGTTAGAGCAATTTAAAAAAAATATACTGCAAAATGTGCTGGAAAAAAAACAACCCCCTGGGGGTTAAGGGTTGGAAATTTCCAAATAGCCTGGGGGTAAAAGGGTTAAGAAATAATTTGGATTGATGAAATTTAGTACTTTTTCACACTTCATACCTGATATTCAACTTAGATTAATATGAGAAAACTATTTCCCTTTTGGGTACAAGTAAACGACCCATAGGAATCCGATTAGGGTAAAAATAGTGTTTGGCAAGACTTTACCAAAACATAACATTCCGGACAGAAATAATTAAATACATAACCTAATTTACTAAGCTGGTATTTATTAGATAAGGATTTTAATAGTTAGGATATTAACTTCTACAAAATATGTTAAGAAAGAATTTGATATAAACTACTCAAAACTAAATTGGTACTTTTCTCTTTAAAGAATTCCTGTCTATACCTATATACTTTCATCATATATATTGTAGTGTGATTCATACTTTTTTTATAATTAGATTTATGAATACAGTATAGCCCAACACAAGGATACTGGAAGCTATTCAGCCCCAAAGTGCAATTAAAGGAAAATCCCGCAGTTACCTTAAAGAAAGAAGCTAAGAAAGGTTGAAAAGCAAAATAAGGAAAAGGCAGGAACAAAGGTAAAGATAAGGATACAGCAACTAAAGGAGTGCTGGAAAGATACTTAAATAACACCTGCAGTGCACCATGCGAGGTGTACTAACACTACTACCTGCTCTAAGGTTTATAGCAATCAGACTTCAATGAATGTAACATACATTTTCAAAATACCATAAACAAAATACCAACAGTCATGAATAGTTATTCACCAAATTTAAAGACAACTAAGGAATACAAAGTTACTTGGCAAAATAACAGATCATCCTTCAATCCCATATACAATACACTAAGTTCATTATCATCATCATCATCATAATCATATCCTCCCCAGCCTAGTGACACAAAGGGCCTCCGTTATATTTCGCCAGTCATCACTATCTTGGGCTTTCAAATCAATATTTCTCAATTCATCATCTCCTACACCAAGTTACATCAGACCAATACAGCATAAGCAAAAAATAAGGCAGGGAAATATTGCCTAATCAAATATTTAACACCACTAAATAACAAACATGTTATTTTCATTAGTAAAATAAATTTTTGAATATACTTACCCGGTGATCATATAGCTGTCAGCTCCGCTGCCCGACAGAAAAACCTAAGGACAAAATACGCCAGCGATCGCTATACAGGTGGGGGTGTACATCAACAGCGCCATCTGTCGAGCAGGTACTCAAGTACTCCATGTCAACACAGAACCAATTTTCTCCTCGGCCCACTGGGTCTCTATTGGGGAGGAAGGGTGGGTCCTTTAATTTATG
The DNA here is from genome assembly GCF_036898095.1 of Palaemon carinicauda. Lineage (NCBI taxonomy): Eukaryota > Metazoa > Arthropoda > Malacostraca > Decapoda > Palaemonidae > Palaemon > Palaemon carinicauda. Next base: position 62,188,624 of record NC_090759.1, read on the forward strand.
ATCACCGGGTAAGTATATTAAAAAATTTATTTTACTAATGAAAATAACATTTTTCAATATTAAACTTAGCCGGTGATCATATAGCTGATTCACACCCAGGGGGGTGGGTAGAGACCAGCATATATGTTAACATTAAGAGCTAAGTATTTTGTATTTCATTTTAGCAGTTATTCAAAATAACAAACATAAAATTAATAAGTACCTGGTAAGGAAGTCGACTTGAACAATTACTCTGCCTTTTTAAGTACGTCTTCCTTACTGAGCCTCGCGATCCTCATAGGATGCTGAGCGACTCCTAGGAGCTGAAGTATGAAGGGTTGCAACCCATACTAAAGGACCTCATCAAAACCTCTAATCTAGGCGCTTCTCAAGAAAAGAATTTGACCACCTGCCAAATCAACCAGGATGCGAAAGGCTTCTTAGCCTTCCGGACAACCCAAAAAACAACAATAAAAAACATTTCAAGAGAAAGATTAAAAAGGTTATGGGATTAGGGGAATGTAGTGGTTGAGCCCTCACCCACTACTGCACTCGCTGCTACGAATGGTCCCAGGGTGTAGCAGTTCTCGTAAAGAGACTGGACATCTTTAAGGTAAAATGATGCGATCACTGACTTGCTTCTCCAATAGGTTGCATCCATTACACTCTGCAGAGATCTGTTTTGTTTGAAGGCCACTGAAGTTGCGACAGCTCTAACTTCATGTGTCCTTACCTTCAGCAAAGCATGGTCCTCCTCATTCAGATGGGAATGAGCTTCTCGAATCAAAAGTCTGATATAATAAGAAACTGCATTCTTCGACATAATAGCGCACCATAAAGCTTCTGACTGTCCACGTAATGGTTTAGTACGTCTCAAATAGTACTTAAGAGCTCTTACAGGGCATAGTACTCTTTCTTGTTCATTTCCAACCAAATTAGAAAGGCTTGGAATATCGAACGATTTGGGCCAAGGACGAGAAGGAAGTTCGTTTTTGGCTAAAAAACCAAGCTGTAAGGAACATGTAGTCGTTTCAGATGTAAATCCAATGTTCCTGCTGAAGGCGTGTATCTCACTGACTCTTTTAGCTGTTGCTAAGCAGACGAGGAAAAGGGTCTTCAAAGTGAGATCTTTAAAAGAGGCTGATTGAAGTGGTTCGAACCTTGCTGACATAAGGAACCTTAGTACCACGTCTAAGTTCCAACCTGGTGTGGCCAATCGACGCTCCTTCGAGGTCTCAAAAGACTTAAGGAGGTCCTGTAGATCTTTGTTGTTGGAAAGATCTAAGCCTCTGTGACGGAAGACTGCTGCCAACATGCTTCTGTAACCCTTGATCGTGGGAGCTGAAAGAGATCTTTCCTTCCTTAGGTATAAAAGGAAGTCAGCTATCTGAGTTACAGAGGTACTGGTTGAGGATACTGATTTCGACTTGCACCAGCTTTGGAAGACTTCCCACTTCGACTGGTAGACTTTAAGAGTGGATGATCCTCCTTGCTCTAGCAATCGCTCTGGCTGCCTCCTTCGAAAAGCCTCTAGCTCTCGAGAGTCTTTCGATAGTCTGAAGGCAGTCAGACGAAGAGCGTGGAGGCTTGGGTGTACCTTCTTTTCATGCGGCTGACGCAGAAGGTCCACTCTTAGAGGAAGTGTTCTGGGAACGTCTACTAGCCATTGCAGTACCTCGGTGAACCATTCTCTCGCGGGCCAGAGGGGAGCAACCAACGTCAACCTTGTCCCTTCGTGAGAGGCAAACTTCTGCAGTACTCTGTTGACAATCTTGAACGGGGGGAATGCATAAAGGTCTAGATGGGACCAATCCAGAAGAAAGGCATCTATGTGAACTGCTGCTGGGTCCGGAATCGGTGAGCAATAAATTGGGAGCCTCTTGGTCATCGAAGTTGCAAACAGATCTATGGTAGGCTGACCCCACAAGGCCCATAGTCTGTTGCATACATTCTTGTGAAGGGTCCACTCTGTTGGGATAATTTGACCCTTCCGGCTGAGGCGGTCTGCCATGACATTCATGTTGCCTTGAATGAACCTCGTTACTAGGGATATGTTTCGATCTCTTGACCAGGTGAGGAGGTCCCTTGCGATCTCGTACAACGTCATCGAATGAGTCCCTCCTTGCTTGGAGATGTACGCCAAGGCTGTGGTGTTGTCGGAGTTCACCTCCACCACCTTACCTAGAAGGAGGGACTTGAAGCTTCTCAACGCCAGATGAACTGCCAGTAGCTCCTTGCAGTTGATGTGCAACGTTCTTTGATCCGCATTCCCAACCGTCCAATGTCGCACCCCAGCCCGTGTCCGATGCGTCCGAGAAGAGAAGGTGGTTGGGGGTCTGAACAGCCAGTGGCAGACCCTCCCTGAGGAGAATGTTGTTCTTCCACCAAGTCAGTGAAGACTTCATCTTCTCGGAAATAGGAATCGAGACCGCTTCTAGCGTCTTGTCCTTTCTCCAGTGAACAGCTAGGTGAAATTGAAGAGGACGGAGGTGGAGTTTCCCTAACACGATGAACTGGTCCAGTGATGAAAGCGTCCCTATCAGACTCATCCACTGTCTGACTGAACATCGGTCCTTCTTCAGCATATTCTGGATGCATTCTTTGGCTTGACTGATTCTGGGGGCCGACGGAAAAGCCCGAAAAGCTTGACTCTGAATCTCCATTCCTAGGTACACTATAGTTTGGGATGGGACGAGTTGGGACTTTTCCATATTGACCAGGAGACCCAATTCCTTGGTCAGATCCAGAGTCCACTTTAGATTCTCCAGACAGCGACGACTTGACGAAGCTCTTAGAAGCCAGTCGTCCAAATAGAGGGAGGCTCTGATGTCTGCTAAATGCAGGAATTTGGCAATATTCCTCATCAGTTTCGTAAAAACAAGAGGTGCCGTGCTTAGGCCAAAGCACAGGGCTTGGAACTGGTATACAACCTTCCCGAAAACGAACCTTAGAAAAGGTTGGGAATCTGGGTGGATGGGGACGTGAAAATAAGCGTCCTTTAGGTCTAACGAGACCATCCAGTCTTCCATCCTGACCGATGCTAGAACCGACTTTGTCGTCTCCATGGTGAACGTCTGCTTTGTGACAAAGACATTCAGAGCACTGACGTCTAGCACCGGCCTCCACCCTCCTGTCTTCTTCGCCACTAAGAAGAGACGGTTGTAAAAGCCCGGGGATTGATGGTCCCGGACTTTGACTACCGCTCCCTTTTGTAGTAAGAGAGACACCTCTTGCTGCAAAGCTAGTCTCTTGTCCTCCTCTCTGTACCTGGGAGAGAGGTCGATGGGAGTTGTTGCTTGAGGGGGCTTGCGCAAGAATGGAATCTTGTACCCCTCTCTGAGTAACTTCACAGACTGTGCGTCTGCGCCCCTGTTCTCCCAGGCCTGCCAGTAGTTCTTGAGCCTGGCTCCCACTGCTGTCTGAAGAAGGTGGCAGTCAGACTCTGCCTCTAGAGGACTTGGAACCCTTCTTCTTGCTCCCACGTTGACCTTCGGCACGAGCACCTCCTCTGCTGGAGGCTCTGCCACGAAAGGGCGAAATGATCCTTGACGCTGGAGTGTCCATCCTGGGTCTAGGCACGGAGGGCAAAGGGGTGGCTTTGCATGCGGATGACGCAACCAGGTCATGAGTGTCTTTCTGGATCAAGGAGGCGGCAATCTCCTTGATCAACTCTTCAGGGAAGAGACACTTCGAGAGCGGAGCAAACATAAGTTCCGACTTTTGACATGGGGTGACTCCAGCTGACAAGAAGGAGCAAAGGTGATCCCGCTTCTTGAGGACCCCGGACACGAAAGAAGCCGCAAGCTCACTAGAACCATCCCGTATGGCTTTGTCCATGCAGGACATAATGAGCATGGAAGTTTCCTTGTCAGAAGGGGAGGTCTTCCTGCTCAACGCTCCCAAACACCAGTCCAAGAAGTTAAAGACTTCGAATGCTCGAAATACTCCTTTCATAAGATGGTCCATATCCGAAGGAGTCCAACAAATCTTGGAGCGTCTCATGGCCAGCCTGCGGGGAGAGTCTACCAGACTTGAGAAGTCGCCCTGGGCAGAGGCAGGAACTCCCAAGCCGAGAACTTCTCCCGTGGCATACCAGACGCTAGATCTGGAAGCAAGCTTGGCCGGGGGAAACATGAAGGCTGTCTTCCCAAGCTGCTTCTTGGACTGCAACCAATCTCCCAGTACTCTTAAAGCTCTCTTGGACGAGCGAGCGAGTACGAGCTTCGTAAAGGCAGGTGCGGATGACTGCATGCCTAAAGCGAACTCAGAGGGAGGCGAGCGTGGTGCTGCAGACACAAACTGATCAGGATATAAATCCTTGAACAGCGCAAGCACTTTCCTAAAGTCTAAGGAGGGAGGCGTGGTCTTGGGTTCGTCGATGTCCGTGTGTTGGTCGTCAAGATGTGCAGCTTCGTCATCATCAGAGAGTCCATCGTCTGAATGTTGAGGAGGAAGCGGCAAAGGAGTAGGTAAAAGCTGGGCGGCTGAGTCCGGCAGCACGGGTGCATGCGTGGCTGCACTGGACCCAACGTCATGGAAACGTTGGTCAGTCTGTGAACTGGCAACAACCATAGCTGTGTGGGGACACAAGGCGTCTACTCCTGACTGCGGTTGAGTAGCGGAAACCACAGTGGGTTGCGGAGGTTGACGCACAGCGTCAAAACACGGCAACTTAACTCCACCCTCCTGTTGTTGTGGTAACACGCGAACGTCAACGGAGGGTTCCGTGCGTCGGTGAATGTCAACATGCGTCTGGCAGGGTCGACTGCGCATGGGTGGAGGAACTCTCACAGCTGGAGTGCGGGAGCAGGCAGCCTCAGCGTCAGCTGGGCGCACAACCGTGGTAGGTTGTAGGCTAACGGGTGCAGCGTCAACCTTCTCCGCACGATACTCCTGCATGAAAGAAGCTAACTGAGTCTGCATAGACTGTAGCAAAGACCACTTAGGGTCTACAGCAGCAGGTGCGGCAACAGACGGAGTTACTGCCTGTTGCGGTACCACTTTGCCTCTCTTAGGAGGTGTGCAGTCGTCGGAAGACTGCAGCGAGTCCGAACTGACCCAGTGGCTACACCTGGGCCGTTGGACTTGCGCGGAAGGGACCTTGCGTTTAAGAGGCCGTGAGACCTTGGTCCATCGTTTCTGGCGTGAAACCTCTTCCGCAGACGAGGAATGAACGGGCTCACTCGTCTTCTTGTGGGTGGGACGATCTGGGAAAGATACGTCCGAAACCACGGAGGGAACGTCTGTCCGCTGATTAAAGCCTGTCGAACCCTTTGGTCGTACGACATTGCTTCTCCCCTGGGCTTGGGAGCTTGCAAGAGGTCCCGGACTGGGAGGACGACAGGCACGAACAGACGCACCCTCATGCGTAACACTAACACTTTTCACTGCACTAACCACTTCACTTCCCCCTGCACTTTTACCCTTCAACTCCCTGACGTCAGCCATGAGTTGGTTGCGGTCACTCGCCAATGACTCGACTCTCTCACCCAGAGCCTGGATGGCACGCATCATATCTGCCATCGAAGGTTGTTGAGTGCTAGAAGGGGGATCAGGAGCAACCACTACAGGGGAAGGAATAGGTTGTGGGGCATGGGGAGAGGAAAAATCAACTGAGCGAGACGAACTCCTCCTGACTCTATCTCTCTCTAGCCTACGTGAATATTTCAGGAATTCTTGAAAATCGAATTCCGAAAGCCCAACGCATTCCTCACATCGATCTTCCAATTGACAGGTTTTACCCCGACAATTGGAACAAATGGTGTGCGGATCGATAGAGGCCTTCGGAAGACCCTTGAACAGTCCCTAGCGCTACACTTCCTGTCCTTGGGGACTTGAGAGGGGTCAGACATCTTGAATTAGTCAAAGGGGGAATTCAAAATCTATCCAAGTCGTCAACAAATAATCCAAAATTCAATAAAAGAATGCAAGGAAGTATTGAAGATAACCTCTGCACAGCGAAAGCTAATAACCAGAAATGAATACTTCACCAAATAACGTGAAAATCAATCCAGAAAGCAACAGCGTATTTAGTAGGTCTTGCCAGTGGCACGACAGAGAGAAAATTGGTTCTGTGTTGACATGGAGTACTTGAGTACCTGCTCGACAGATGGCGCTGTTGATGTACACCCCCACCTGTATAGCGATCGCTGGCGTATTTTGTCCTTAGGTTTTTCTGTCGGGCAGCGGAGCTGACAGCTATATGATCACCGGCTAAGTTTAATATTGAAAAATATAAAATTATGTAGGGTCAATAGGCGTAGATGATGATCATGAAATGACAAAGGCCTGCAGCAAATTTTCTGACAATTAGGGGTTTTCTCCTCCATTTAAAATAACCAATAGAATAGATGTGCTAGAATTTACATGTGATAGAAAGTCTAATAACTTCCATAATAAGTAAAATAGGTAAAGTGAAGTGACATTTACTTCAGCTTCATGTACAGTACTACAAAAATTTTCTATAAGAATAAAAATCCTTCCAGGAAAAATCTAGCTTCAGCATGAAGGGGCCTCTTGTTCAACAGACTACTTTTCATGGCATTGAAGAAGTCCCTTTAAAGTTACTTTGAAAAGGCAAAGTTTTCTTTTAAAGCTTAAAGTGGCAAAAACCAACTTGCTACATCTATGCCATCTAATGTTTACTGTTTTATAATGCTTCATAATAATAGACAAACAAATTTGCTCAACACATTTGCAGCCCTTACTATTGAAATTGAATCTTCTTCCTAATAACTACCTCAAATTGAGCTCAAAACCATGCAGCGTGAATATTCAACATTGATTGTAAGGAAAAATTTTAAACAGCACATTCAACTTGCAGAAGAACTCTGTGTTTAAGACGTAGTAGTAGAAGTTACTAACCTTCATGATTCCTAGACGCTTTTTACCTTGCCAGGGATTTTACTAGAGTTACCGGATTAGAATTAATTACTCTTGAAAATCCTTTTTTTCAAAATCAGCAGTCTTGGTAAAGCTTTTATATGGGGAATTCTGTTGAAATCATCATACAGTATTTATTAAAATAATTTCCTTTATCAGTTCTTTTAGCATAAAATAAAAACCTGCTGCTCTATGAAGCCTTCATACAGGAACCCAAAAGGTGGGATAGAAAATGTCCTTTAGCCTTTTATAAAGGCTAGAATGCTAAGAAAAAAAAAAGTTAGAAATTTAGTTAAACAAGAATTTCAAGACTCAAGCTTACTAACCAAATTGTGCAATTAACAACATGAACTCTTTAAAATTCAACACAGTTAATCAAACATATCTAAAATTCAAGACGGTTAATCCAACATACAAGATAACCAATGATTCCAAATTATTTACATTATACTTGCACCTTTTTCAAATATTGGTTTCATACTGGTTGCTGTACTCTTAAGTACTCTTAACCTAAGTACAGCAGATTGTCAAGTGTGTTTTAATCTAGCAACATATGCATTATGAATTACTAAAGCTCCAGAAGACTACAACCATGTAAAAAATATACTCATGTAAAAAGTGGCAACATAGATACTGCACTTATGTACTGTACAGTATGTAGTCAAAAAGACTGAAAGGGTCATGAGAGACCTTACATGAAAACAAAAGCCAAGAAAATAACATTCCCCATGGAATACTGTGTATTTCTTTAATAATGAAATAATAAAGTTAGCAGTGCAAAAGCTTCTGGAAACTAGATACTGAATACACCAGGTTAACAACAGTAATAAAATAGAAATACCTAAGAAATAACAAATCACAAACCCAGGGACAGACTGTATATCTATATTTATAAATTTGGGTACTGTAATATGGTATAGGACTGGAAGCCAATTGGAGGGGGGGGGAACTCTGCAGTTGCACTTCAAGTAAATATTGATAGATGTTCAACGGAAAGATGGACGGAAAGTAGTGGGCATGAAGGCACAGTAGATGGCTAGCAACGCTAGGAGGTTAAAAGACGCTGGAGCACCCTTGAAGTTAAGTCTAGAGTGCATCTTCAAAGGTTTATAGGCTGCTTATCAAGTCTAGAGTGCATCTTCAAAGGTTTATAGGCTGCTTATCAAGTCTAGAGTGCATCTTCAAAGGTTTATAGGCTGCTTATGAATGGCAGAGGCAAGAGACGGAGACAATATCCTGGCAAATAGAACAATGCCCAAGAGACTGCCTAAATACTGTATATATAAGATCAGTGCCTAAGCCTGTTCTCCACCATAGTTAGGAGCAGGGAGGCCCAGGCAATGGCTGCTGATGACTTAGCAGGCAGACCTATAGGCTCCCCCAAAGTCCCCATCCTAGCTCACAAGGATGATGAGGTTCCAGACACTACAAGAAACTGTCAAGTTTTAGCGGGACTAACCTGAGTCTGGCAATCGCCAGGCAGGGACACTGATTAAGTATGAATTAAGAGTGTTACTGAACTTATAATGTATGGCGAATCCTTGAACCTTCAAATCCAGCTGAACTCAAAATTAAGATATCCACAGCCCTACCCATAAAAATTAATTACCGTATTTCAAAGACTTATAATTCATACTGGTAGCTGTACTGAGCACCAAAAGTTTGTAACATTTGCTAATGTGGGGTAGGCTAGCTACTACTATGAGTATTAATATATCAAAAGACTGCATTCACTACAAAAACATTAAAGTATTTAAAAAACGTAGCCAAAATATTTCAGCAAGACTTATCAACTATGCAAAAAAGAAGTCTTTTCAATTTACACTGCAGATTGAATGCATAATCTTTCAAAAAGAGCCTATTTGGCTGCAATACCATTCATTTAATTTACACAAAATTCCCAATAATACTTTAACACAAGATCTCTATAGCAACATTAAGAAAAGGAGAAATCCTTGTGCTATGCCAATCATCGCTTGTCCAGATAGAGACCTATTTAGGGCTTCTAGGACTGACTAAATTCCTTTCTGTAACTATGGCGTTAATCTAAAAACATATTGAATACTGCAGCACATACTGTACTTCACTAAAAACCAATACAGTATTCCACATTCTTCTTCTAAAATTTTTGGCCTGTGGGTAGTTACCATTCACATAACCAGGGGTATGAAGATCTTCTAAACCCCCCCCCCCAAAAAAAAAGTCCTCCATAATGGTAAACTTGATTATGTGAAAGCAACAGTAAGAACATTTAGGTAAGTGAAAGATGCTCACTATAACCAGGTGACATCGTAGACCCAAGGGAAGTTATAGAAATAATGAATTGTAGTAGACATGGAGGTAGCAGAAAGAAATACTGTACTGTAAGTTGAAGCATAGGTACCTTGAAAATGGAACATAAGTCCTACAATGGATTGGAATTTGGACAGTGCAAAAGACAATGAACAAAAATACCGGTAACTAATTTTAAGTATTAATTAAAAAATCAGAAAGCTCAACTGCACATTTTGATGACTTAAAATTAGATAACGCAGGTTTTATTCAAATTTCACCCAACATCAAATATTCAAACCATGAGATTTCAGACAAGAAATTGCTCTACTATACCAGTGATCAACATAGATATGCTACTATAGCTTTTTCTAACCATAATCATGCTAAATTCAAACTCCTTTACACCACAATATTTAAATTGACTTCTTTTGAAATCCTGTTCCTAACACCAGGTTTAGCATGATCAATATCCTGTTTCAAGATTCAAACTCAGTATTACTGTACAGCATGGCTCAGTCACATTATTTTGCAATATTCATAAGATTTAGATTGTATACGGTGTCAAAGTTCATAAGTATATTTCCATAGGGAGATTGGCTTAAAATTATGAATTTGGTACCATAATTCCAAATTTCATAAACTTAATCTGATCTCTGTGGACATTTTTAATATCAACTCCTTATATTGAACTGTGATGCCACTGACGACCTGAATCTCACAACTACTGCATTGCAGAACCTAATGACTGATTTGAACAAACTAGTACAAGACAGCAGTTACTCTGAACCAGGCATTAGATTAAAAATGACCTTTAATCAGAGAACAAACTAATGATAATACTAAACCCGGTTCAAGATATAGGCTTTCAAAAGTGAAGATACTTTTAATATTGTGGTGTAAGAAATGGTTGGAGTGATGCAAAGCGATTTGAATTAGAAAATTCTGTAGTACGGTTGGAAGATACTGGAAAAAATCAACGGCTAAACATAGAACTAGAAATGTGCAATGATTCCACAAAAGCAGCATCTAAAACATGAAATAAGTGTCAAGGAAGTTGCAACCATTAACACACAAGAATTACAGTGTAATGGCCATAACACCTCTCATAAGCAAAACAAAATGTTCAGCTTCCAATATTGTGATTATCTATTTTATTCAAAATAATAGAACCCAAGTAATGTACATATAACTGAAATGAAGAATGCAGAGAGATCATTTATCCACCTAATCCTCCACAATTGTGGTAAAAACTGGCTCAATTTAAAATTTTGACATTTCAAGGCAAAAACAAGCCATGCTATCTCTCAAAATTTGTAAACAATATTTTCTGTTGTCCCACTCAAGACAAGATCTATGGTTCTCTTAAAGATTACTTTGATACCAAAGGATGCTTAAATTGATTAATAGGATAAGGATAAAAGAGGATGCAATCTTAAAAGAGCTGGGCTTTTGAAGAGGTAGGCAATTTTTGGATCAGATTTTTAGCTAGGTATATATGGACAAAATAGATGAAAAGCAAACACATCCACAATGTTCCCTGGGTGTTGAAATACACCTTCGAATACTGCCCACAGGTTTGGAAGGGGGGGGGGAGTAAAACACCAGGAAAGTCATCTTTTGCAGAGTAGTAAACATACTGATCCCTGATAAGTCATAAATTGCATGAAGCCTTTCCACCACTCAAGGATGTAAAGACCTTTCTCGTATGACTACCAGAGCTTAGGGACCTGACAAGTCTTCTTAAATTCCTCTTCCCTAGAATGAACCTCGTTGACAGCTCCAAAGTGCTGTCCACTGCCCAGATGTGCCATTGCTTAGTCAACTACTGTACCATGGGCTAGGCTACACAAAACAGTGCCTCCTTGCATTTTTATGTATCCTACGACCTTAGTGTCCTATAAAATACTGTTTGAAAGGTTACAGTACATGGACTGTTGCTTGCATTTCCAACATGTTGTGTCTTCTGTTTTTCTCTCAACAACACTCTTCAACCGAGGCCTCATGTGAGTACTCCACCTTTACAGTATTTGGAAGCATTTGAGAACAGAAGCATTTCTATTGGAGGAGAATAGAGTGGAACTCGTGAGAATTTTGTGATCCAGCTACCAAGAAAGATCTTCTGGAACCTCATGTTCCACTGAAAAAAGACGAGACAGGATACTGCTTGTTGCTGATCAGCGATGCTTCAGACATCATTAAAAAGATCGCTGATGGAGTCGCCCCAATTGAAAAATTCTCTGAGGAAAGCAGTCCCAGAGGATGCTGCCAGAGCTGAGCCAGATGTTTCTTCTTGTACAAGAACTGTAGCGATGCCTCTTACGAGTGCTGATATGACGGAATAGGATAGACGCTTATTGCTGCCGTACCTATCAGCATGAAGAATACTTCACCATTCTGCATGGGGTTGAGACTACATTCCCATATTTATCATTATCTCTAGATCGTGACAAAACTAGTCCAGTCAATCTCAATCCTTTAGTAACTACTTATGGGAGGAGGCCAGGATCAGCCAATCGACTAGATTCCTAATCGGATGTGCCCCGGCAAGAAGGCCCCATCAAAAGTCAGGGTTAACACCTGAGGAATAGTGTACAGTCCATAAAACGGTCTTGAACAGATGCATCGTCAATTTAGGAAGGAACAGAGGTACTTTTCAATAAAAGAGTGATGGATGGGTATTTGGAAATACAGTCCACATCCTACATACACACTGAAAGCACCAAGTATGTCTCTTGATAGTAGAACTAACAGGAAAGTACTGTCTCCATGTTGAATGGAGTTTCACAAACAACACTGTTCAGAGGCAAGGTCCAAGACTGGTCTCTGGCCACAGTTAACTTCTGCACCTGAAAAAGTAGACTGTAAAAACCAGAAGAGACTAAAATGTCTTTGAACACATTATTTTCCTCCACAAAGGATACAGCTTTATGTGACTTTGGAAAGCATGAGTTGAATACCTTTGCAATGCATATCTGGGGTGGCCATTGGTTCTTGAAGTGCAATAATTAACCATCCCAAAGGACTTACTCCCCACAGCTTGGCCTCATGTCATTGCCACACTGTTAAATGGCATGAGAGTCATTTTCACTCTATGAGAGCTGCCCAATGGCATGAAAGTCATCACCACCCCATGGCAGCAGGAGAAAGGGGTCTACTATTCAAGTAACCCCTGCCTCCTCCCCTCTTCCCCCTGGACTGACCAGCCTAGGTGCCTCGAAAAAGTGGAGCACCATCTAACACTTTCATAGAGGAAGAGGTCATTGGAGGCCGTGATCAGGCCTTGCAGAAAGCAGAAGCCTTCCTCATCCTCAATCCTTAAGGCATAATCACCCAAAGGCTTTGCCGCAGTAGTCTTTACAACCACCGCTGGTTCAACATCCCTCTTCGGAAAGCAAAGTGGTCTCCTGCAGTGAAGCATTCTTAGTTCCACAATGCCTCTGATCTACGCTGGCGATAGAATCTATAGACTTCAAGACTCAATTGGCTCAGTAATTGACTGACCGATATGACAGAAAGATCACTACTTTTTCACCAGAAATTTCCAGCATTTTGTACTTAGCTAGCCTCACCATTTGAGAAACCCTGGGACTTGGAAAAGGACGCCACTAGTGTTTGGAATTGAAATCTAAAATCAAGTCGACCTGAATATCCCAAAAGTGTTTGAAAGTTTCGAAAAAAGTTAGATACTGTACAGTAATGCACTTTCTAATAAAATGTGACTTCATCAATCTCCAGTCATTTATACTCAAGGTGACCAGGTCAATGAATTCTCAGAAAAATTCTGATAGGAAACGAGCATTTTTGTGAGGCCTTCTATTATTTGGCGACCAAAAAGGGCTGCCCATGTGTAAATCCGGCCCTTTGGGCTGCACATAAGATCTTTCCTACCATCCCCTCTTGGACCTGATCTAGAGAATTGATCTACGATTCCACTGGAGTGGTAGCTTTTTTATTATCTTTTTCTACTTTCAACATTTCAAAACCATGATTTTGATTTCGAAATAAAAGTTTTTAAAAGTTTTCACTCATTTTGACCTGAGGTAGGCTATAGATGAGGCTTCCATTGCACACCACTCAAGATCTGAGACGAACGTATCTTTTGCTCCAAACTCTTCCACTGTTAGTCCAACCATCAGTGGGGGCACTGTGGGACCAATGACTAATGACAGCCTCATACCTTCAGGTAAGTACTCTCTCCTCTGCCAATAGTGTGTTGAAGGCTTGATCTTGCTTGACTGTCCTGACATTAAAGAACTCTCAGACCTATGGATCTGATTGTTAACTTTGTCTAATGCCACACAAGCTAGACCTGACCATGGCAGTTCCCGGGAGGACCTTGATCCTTGAGAGGCACAGAAGAGCTAATCAATAATATAAAATCCCCGTCCCCCTTGACAGATGTCACAGTCCTCCCCTACCCCAAATCATTGCCCTCACATTAAATACTCACCGTCAAGGACCCTCAATGTCAGGATGCCAGAAAACTTCAAATCCTTTATTCATTCGCATCAAATGCAAAGGTTCACGAAGGAATACTAAATCAGGGTTCACCACTTCCGCTGTTATTACCACAAAAATTGACTGTCTTTAGAGGCACAGCAACATCATTCAAAAAGGGGGAGGGCTCGATAGACAACTCAGATTGTTCCTTGCCGGGTACGTATATTACGCACCGGGACCAACAACGAAAACAAAGTTACTCTCTGAAAAGAAGCTAAAAAAAGAACCTGGTTGAGAGCAATCCTTATAGGAAACAGAACCATCTAAGGTGCCAACACCCACTGATAGCAGACATACTCTGAGCTTCTCTGAGGATGGATCATACCGGGGTCTGGCATCCTGCGGGCAGGCACAAGAAGAGCACTCAGCAGGAGACCAAGGGTCATGGTCATCCTCCCACTCATCTGTAAGCTCATCTGAGGGAGGAGAACAATAATCAGGAGACCATGGATCCTCTTCCTGAGCAATTGTTTGAGCAAGGAATTGAATTGAATTGAATATGGGATTTAGGCATTAAGCCAAGCACTGGGGCATCAAAGGCCATTCAGCGCTATATAACGAAAATCATTCAATCATATCTGTACACTCACACCATTTAGTATCATTTTAACCTTTAATACAAATCGTAACACTTTCATACAATAAAATCTAGATGTGAAATAAATAGGGATTAAAAGGGTAAAATAAATAAATAAATTAATAAAATCAATTATAGCTCGTAATATAACCCAATACTTTGTATAAATTTTCTCAAGTTCAGGGTATTACAGTTTTCCCCCAGTATATCTCTTAACGGTTTGTCCTGGAGTAAATGTGTCCTCCTCTGGAGATTAAAAACAGGACAATCGACTAAAATATGTTTAACATCCATTGTCACTTGACAGGTATTACAGAGAGGGGCCTGTCTCCCTTCCCCACTCTTCATTAAATAATTGTGCGTTGCATGTGTATGGCCAATACGCAGCCTAGTTAAAATAATGGTATCCCTTCTACTTGTAGAATTACAAGATGACCATTTATCCACCAATGGGTGGATTTGTTTCAATTTTGTATTGGTGGTCAGTTCAGACCATCGAGCTTGCCACTTATTTTTACAGTAAAGATGAATCTCACTTTTAAGATCTTTGTAAGGAATACTCAAGGGGGATGGATTACTTAGCCCTGAAGCTTCCTTTGCTGCCTTATCTACTTGTTCATTCCCATCCACCCCAACATGGGCAGGGACCCAACAGAAGTGAACACTGATACTCTTCCTAGATTGCAGAAGTACTAACCAGTCCTACACCTCTTGTACTAGATGATGGCCTGGCATAATTTGTTTTAATGAGAGTAAAACACTATTGGAATTCGTAAAAATTGTATAAAAACTATTTTGGTTGCCATTTTTAAAAATATGTTGGACTGCGAGAATTATTGCGTACAGCTCAGCACTAAAAATTGAACAAGAGTATGGGAGTTTCCTTCTAATAACAATATCCCCCACCACAGCTGCACTTCCAACTCCTGCAGCCGATTTGGAGCCATCTGTAAAAACATGTTTCCCATGATGTTGAGCAGCATGATTTAAAAACTCACTTTTCATTACCCTACTAGGTAAGGTATTTTTTTCTCCTGCCGTAAAACATACTTTAACAGGTGGATTACACCAAGGAGGAGACTTGGGATATCCTACCTCTGCTATCTGTGCTGTTAACAAGCCTACTTCTCTAGCATCATTTTTCAGCTGTACTTCCAAAGGCTTAGGCACTCTAGATCTGTTAGGAGCCCGATCTAAAGGCGCCCTAACATATTTACAGTTAGGATTGTTTCTCACAGCAAGGGACCTAGCTAAAAACCTCAAACTCAACTCCTCTCTGCGAATGGAAAGGGGAGGTATGCCAGAATCAACATAGAGACTGTCAATGGGAGATGTTCTGTAAGCACCTGTGCAGATGCGAAGCCCAGCATTGTGAACAATATCAAGTTTTCCAAGTAAAGTCTTTGTAGCTGACCCATATATTTGGCATGCATAGTCTAACTTGCTCAGACACAAAGATGTATAAATTCTAAGCAAAGTTGTTCTATCAGCACCCCAATCAAAATGCGATATCACTTTCAGAAGTTCAGTGACTTCTTAACCCTGATAGATAGGTCATCTATATGGGGACCAAATGTCATTTTCTTGTCGAAAATGACTCCAAGAAACTTGACACTATCCTCATATGGCAATATACAATCATTTAAGAAAAGGTTGGGGATCTCTTCCCTTTTACGAGTACGAGTAAAGCGAATGGCTTTGGTCTTCTGAGGAGAAAACATGAATCCGCGAGAATTTGCCCATGCGGAAGCAGCATTTATTGCAATTTGAAGATTTTGGCATGCTTGTAGTGCAGATGATCCACTACAATAAATTGCAAAGTCATCGACAAATAGTGATCCTTGTATGTCAGGAGGTATGCGACTAATGAGACTATTAATTGCAACAGCAAACAAGGTCACACTCAATATGCTGCCTTGGGGGACACCTTCTTGCATGTAGGATGAAGATACAGTGAACCCTCGCTACTTCGCGGTTCGACCATCGCGGATTCACCACTTCGCGGATTTTTTTCATAACCCATGTCTATACATATATTGCGGATTTTCCGGAAATATCGAAAATACCGCGATGTGACCGATGGTGCGAGATTGGAGAAAGTAAGGAAAATTGAATCATGATTGATTTTCAATATAAATGAAACTTTGAGGAGCAACAAAGATATCATTTGTTAGAGAGATAGAGAGAGGTAAGGAATGGGAGGTAGTGAAAAGTAGCCCACAGAGAGAGAGAGAGAGAGAGAGAGAGAGAGAGAGAGAGAGAGAGAGAGAGAGAGAGAGAGATAGGTAGAGAGAGAGAGAGAGAGAGAGAGAGATAGGTAGAGAGAGAGAGAGAGAGAGAGATAGGTAGAGAGAGAGAGAGAGAGGGGGGTTTAAATGTAATAAACAAAAAAATTTGATAGGTTATAACACATTGGTGCTTATGTAATATCAACTGTATACTGTAGACGGTTTGAATAAGTTAAGAAATGGTATAAATGATACTTTGTTAGTGTATTCGTACACACTCAAGAGCGGCAGCTAGATGACAGCTGATCTAATCACAGCCAAAAGTAAAAAAAAAAAAAGTCAACAATACTCGATTTTTAACACACCCGAAATTTAAAAACAAAAGTACACGCTTTCTTAATGTGCAATTAACTATTTAAAGAGTGGCAATTTTCTAGAATAAAATGATATTTCCCAAAAAATAGTGGTTTGCTGATGAAATCGGATGCCCTATTTTTAGCTAAGATTGAAATGGATGTAGACTCGGCCTAATTATTTCGTTTCGTATTTAATTGACACTAAGAAAACTAATTTTAGTTTCTTCATCTAAATGTAAGTATTGTATAACACGAGAGAGAGAGAGAGAGAGAGAGAGAGAGAGAGAGAGAGAGAGAGAGAGAGAGAGAGAGAGAGAGAGAGAGAGAGAGAGAATGAATCAGCTGTTGTAATCAAATGGCGTGTTTTTGTTTCGTGAGAATTTCATCGCCACGACTTTAACAACAACATACTGTACTGAACTTTACAGTATTATACAGACTACTGTAATATGATAAAGTAAAATATTTGTAATCTATTTTATATGAAATAGGGCTATTTTTGTTTTGTTTAAAATTTACATTTACGTATGTAAAACAACTCACTCTCTCTCTCTCTCTCTCTCTCTCTCTCTCTCTCTCTCTCTCTCTCTCTCTCTCTCTCTCTCTCTCTCTCTCTCTCTCTCAGATTGTTTTCCTGCTTTGCTACGTATGTATGATTTTATATAGATACGGTAAATAATATTTGTAATAACATATTTTATAAAAGCTTTTACTGTAATATCATTATTTATCACTTTCATCATGCGGGTTAAATTCCTTAGTTTGTTTACTGAGCGTACTTTATGACGCCGTCGTTTCAGGCGGCGTCATAAAGAAAAAAATTTCATTTGGAAGACCTAAGAAAAATTAAGTAAAACATTATTAATAACCAAATCAACATACTGTACTGAATAATCAATATAATTGATGCAAAAACTAACCTATAAACAGATGTGTAAATGCATCTGTTTCTTCATTAGGATCAGAGATAAACGTAAACAAAACATTGGTTGCCATTTTTTATCGTGCTTTTTGGCGTGTTTAGGAAACGCATGATATAAAGTCGCCTTTAATATTTGTGCCTGTTTTAGTTTAGGGTACTGTATTACATGCATTAAGTGTTCTGTACATTAAAGGGTAGTTTGTTAACAGTACTACGTACAAGGGAAGGTTTTAAAAGTCTGAATATACATGTTAAATAAATAGGTAAATATGGTGTTACTACTTCGCGGATTTTCACCTATCGCGGCCGCGTCTGGAACCTATCTACCGCGATAAACGAGGGTTCACTGTAGTTCTGACCCTACTCTCACTTCAATGGAGCGGTTTGATAAAAATTCTTCAATAAAAGAGAACATATGTCCTCCTATACCCCACGAGGCCAATTGCTTTAAAATACCACCCCTCCAGGTGGTGTCATATGCCTTTTCGAGGTCAAAAAAGACACCCACCACCTGGTTTTGGTTAGAAAAAGCATTTGAAATTTCCCTTGATAACATCAGCAAAGGGTCTAGAGTACTTCGGTTCTTCCTAAAACCAAACTGTCTGTTAGATAAAAGATTTTTTGATTATGGATACCACACAAGTCTTTTGTTGATCATTCTCTCAAATAGTTTGCATATGCAACTGGTCAAGGATATGGGCCTATAACTAGATGGCAGTTCTGGGTCTTTACCAGACTTGTGGCCTGGAATTACAATTGAAGTATGCCAGGAATCAGGAGATGTATGGGAAGCCCATAGACCATTAAAGGTTTCTAATAAAAATTCCTTGGTATCCACTGGAAGATGTGATATCATTTCATACCGGATGCCATCCTCACCTGGGGCAGTTAAAGAAGAGCTGGAGATAGCATTTTGCATCTCCTCCATACTAAAAGGCAGGTTAAAAGCTTCAGTATTTGAAGAAGCAGGAGGAACAACAGATGTCGATGCTCTAATTTGTTGAAATGCTGGGGAATAGTTGTCAGCACTTGATACATGAGCAAAGTGCTTAGCAAGAACCTCTGCTACATCTTTGGGGTCAGATATATATCTATTATTTTCCCTTAATATTGGTAGAGGCTTAGGGATGAATTTACCTTGAAGTTTTCTAATCTTGTCCCATATTTCCTTTGAAGGAGTTTTGGTATTAATATTAGATATATATTTCTTCCAAGATGCTCTCTTTGCTTTTTTAAAAATTCTTTTTTGTTTGGCACAGGCTCTAAGATATGCTATTCTATCTGCTAAATAGTTTGTCCTCAAGTATCTTCTGAAGCAAGTTCAGGTCACTTTTCTTGCGTTGGCACATTCTTTACTCCACCAAGGAACTACAGAGCGATGAGGTAAACCGCATGTTTTAGGTATAAACTTGCTAGCATTATCATCAATAATATTTTCAAGATGTTGATAGGCATGCACTGGAGATGTAAATTCATCATATTCTTTATCAGTGTGTGAACAGTTTTCATAAGCTGCCCAGTCTACCTCATCTATCTTCCATTTTGGTGGACACTGAGAAGGAAGATTATGGACATAATTTAACATTATTGGCCAATGGTCACTGCCATGTAGGTGTTCATTTACTGACCAAAGGTAGTCCAATCGAATGGATGAGGAACAGATTGACAAATCAATGGCTGATGTAGAGTTGTGGAATACATCATACCTAGTTGGAGAACCATCATTCATTAGTATTACATCATTGTTGTCGATTAATTCTTCAACAAGATTACCCCATCTATCGCACACATTTCCACCCCATAAAGTATGCTTTGCATTAAAATCACCTATTAAAATAAAAGGGGCAGGAAGCTGATTGATCAATTCTTGGAGGTCAGAAAGTCTAAGCCTTCTTGGATTACCAGCATGATCTAAGAGGAAAAGTTCTAAGGATGGTTCAATATATAGCGAGCATAAAGTAATTTTTTTCCCGATATGAGTTCTAACTGCACATGCCTGTAGTGGTGTATTGAGTGGGATTGTTTCAAATTTTACAGATTTGTGAATAATAAAACCTGTACCACCTTGAGCTCTTGCAGCTTGCAAAGGAGGGGATCTACAAAAATGATAATTGAGTCCAGGATTAAATGGTTTGTCACTGATCTTGGTTTCCTGTAGGCAAATTACCTTCGTGTCTGAGTCCCTGGTTAAAGTTTTTATTTGCTCAATGCTAGTACTTAGACCTCTGCAATTCCACTGGATGATAGACATTATCTTTTGTTATTATTTTTCTTTGTCTCATTTGTCTTTTGGGACTTTTCAGATGAAGCCATGTAAGGCCTGGAGATGGAAGGCTTTACTAGGCCACCACTCTTCTTTTCTTTCTTTCTAGGATCTTTATAAGAGTCAACCTGAGGATCATGAGCAGTAGGGCACTTACCTGACTTAGATGAAGGTGAGGATGATGGGGACCTTTTCCTCTTTGGAAGATCTTGTTTTCCAATCTCCATCAAATCAGGTAGAGATTCTGCCTGAGACAATACATTTAAGGTGGTGGAAGCCACATTGGCTTCCTTGGAGGATTGTGCTAGAACTTCAACAGTTCGAGCACTTAACCCAGAAGGCTGGGCTACTACCTCTAGGGGAGATGCTCCTATCGGTGACAATACTTTTGGTGTGTTGGACACCATATTGACCTCTTTGGAGGTTTGTGCTCTGGCTTTTATAGCCTGAGCACTTGACCCAGATGGCTGGGCTACTACCACTAAGGGAGATGCACCTGACGGGCCAGGTGCTGCCACTGGTCCCCCTGTGGTAGTAAGGGGTAGTGGATTATAATCTTTTGTTGGCATCTTAACCGCGCAGGCAAAATTAAGTTGCCGATTCAGTAAATGCTTTGCATAACCTACACTTATATGTTCAGCATTTGCTTTCAAGATTGCAGCTTCTTCATTTTTGTATTCTCTACATCTTTTATCATTTGGTTTATGATTATCTTTACAGTTTGCACAGGTTGTATCTCTGTTGCATTGGCCATGTTCTAACAAAGAACAGTTAATACAGATTTTCGTATTATTGCAGTACCGGGAAGGGTGACCGTACTTGAAACAATTAAAGCATTGTAAAGGCCTAGGTTTATATTCTCGAACACGTACTCTTTCATTCTCAATAATTATATGATCTGGTATAACAGGGGTTTCAAATGTTAAAACTACCATGCTTGTTTGAGGGATCTTACTTACTTTCCAAACATTAGCAGGGCACATGTCCAGAATTTCTGGTTCTGAGAATTCATATAGATCTTTATCAAAAACTATTCCTTTACCATAGCTGAAGCTCATATGTGGTTTAATATCATTAATAGGATCAATTTCTGCAATCTTCATGCCACAAAGCATGTGAGCTTGAGTATCTGATTTT
Source organism: Palaemon carinicauda (assembly GCF_036898095.1). NCBI lineage: Eukaryota > Metazoa > Arthropoda > Malacostraca > Decapoda > Palaemonidae > Palaemon > Palaemon carinicauda. Next base: position 62,209,742 of record NC_090759.1, read on the forward strand.
GCATTAATCAAAACAGATTGCTTACCGTATCTACTAATATCCTTACTTTTAATTAAACCAACTTTTTTTTGTATAAATTTACTAATCTTATAATAGTTATAATTATCTATCTTTCCAGATGCAATTATCCATGTTGGGGGCTTGGGGGTTCTTACTTCTGGAAGTCTATGCTCTATTTCTTTTTCCATCCATTCTTCTGGTTTATATACCTCTAGGTGTCTTGGTGCTTTATCACATAAAGCCCCAGAAATCAAACAATTGTCAATTTTTATGCTCTCTAAATTTTTATTTGCTTCTAAAGCAATCTCAAAACTTGAAAATGATACCCAAGCTTCCCAAAAGCCTTTACTACCATTAAGCTCCATTAAAATTTCTTTGATTGCTCCAAATCTACAGAAGACTTCATGAATTATGTCATAGCTACAACCAATTGGTATGTTTTTTAAGTGGAGAATTTTCAGATTTTTTGTTGGATCTGGTAATGAGCCAGAACCAGAGAGTAAAGTATTAAGGTTATTACAAGCATCATTTTCCACCAGTGCCGATAAATTGTCTTTAACAACACTGGTCAAAGAAGTATTGTTGGAGGAATCCTTTTTATTGCCGAGGTTGTCAACAGAGCTTTCCCTATTTAAACAAGCAGAAGTCGTCAACGGTGTCTGGGGTTCGCCATTTGATCCAGGGGTACGGGGAATATTAAGTTTACTCATTAATTATTTTTTCAGGGGGAGGGAAGGGGTCATAATAACAATGAAAAAAAAACAATGGAAAAAAATATAGTTTAAGGGAGAGAAAAAATTAAGACTGTCTGAAATTCCAAAGAAGACACCGTTAGCCTTTCCTGGAATTAATTTCTCCACCAATGACACCTGTGAAAGCTGCTTACCAAATGTCCACTCCTTACCCTACCACAAAGGGATGGTACCACTATGATTAGAGTGGCTTAAGTGTATGCCAAACCCGCTTGATGGGACTGAGAGCATTTCAAGAATACAATCATCCCCACTCTAATCATAGTGGCAGGCAAACCGGACAGAATGCCGAGAGTCCTATCTCTATAAAATCGCCAACCCCTGGAATCCGAAGGCCAAATTTCCTAAGAGATAGTTCCGCGTGCCAGTATGGGAATACTGACACTCCTAGGTGTCCAAACATTTTCGGGCAGTTGGCAAGACCACCACAGCTCCCACAATTGATTTTGAAATAAAAACAGATCATGGATACAATGTCCCCTCTAAAAAACCTGGACAGTGAAATGGGTAAAAGAGTTTTGACAGCAAGGTTGGAGACAGCTGATAATTATGAAGGAGGAATAAGCAATAAGAGGTAATAGAAAAAGAATGAGAATAATTTAGAGTCAAACTGAGGAAAAGAAATTCCTCAGTTCGAGAGCCCTCTTGCCCGTCACAAGCCTTCAGCACGGGAATGATATGCCGTGCTGAAGCCCAATGACTTCATCAAGGCATTCTCTCGTTAAGAGGGGTTTGAGCAAGGAGACCAGATTCTCGTTTGGCACCCACCACTCGAGGTCCATTTATCCCTCTGGTCCCATGGGGATCAGAATGTCGGGGGATTCGAAGGCCTGATTCCAGTTGGACTTTAGCCGCCATTGGAGGGAACGTACCCTGAGGCAGATGTTGGGAACTAGACGAGCCAGAAAATATAGGTGTCTGAGGAGACATAGCCACCTGTGGGCTGGGATCTCTTCTCGTCTGAGAAGGTCTCGTGACCTTCCTCATCTTCACTACCCTGTCGTCTGATGGGAATGCTTTGTGCAAGTTGTTGTCTATAATCCTTCCTAAATATACCAGGCTTTGAGTGATAAGCAGGGATGACTTCTTGACATTTACCATAATCCCCAGATCTTGGCAAAGTATCAGAAGTTTGTCTCGATGCTGAAGAAGGGTTGCCACCGAGTCAGCTAGGATCAGCCAGTCTTCCAGATAACATAGGAGACGGATGCCGACCCTGTGAGCCCAAGATTACACAAGTGCAAACACTCTTGTAAAGACCTGGGGTGCTGTGGAAAGACCAAAGCACAGTACGTTGAACTAGGGTTTGTTGTCCAGACTGAATCTCAGATACTTCCTTTAGTTCCAGTGTGCACATAAAGTCCGGTGGTCTTAGCGCTTGCCTGACAGTGTTTGCCGTCTTCATGTTGAACGAAGTATGTTTGACAAACTTATTCATTGCCGAGAGGTCGATGATTGGTCTCCAGCCTCCAGATTCCTTTTTTACAAGAAAGAGTTGACTGAAGAAGACTGGGGAGTCGTCGAGGGCCTCCTGGAAATCGCCCTTCTCTAACATGGTCTGGACTTTGGCCTCAAAGGACCAGCCCCTCTGCTGATCCCATCACAAAGGAGCTTTTTGACAATTCAAGTCTTGATCAGTGGAGGGAGAGATGAAATGAACAAGACACGATACCCTGAATGAATCAGGGAGACTATACAGAGTTCGGCCCCGAGCTGAATCCACCCCTTCCAGCAGTGATGTAGGCATCCTCGCCTGGTGGAAAAGCATGGGGATTGCCTATCCTAGCGATTGCAGCCATGGCCGCTACCTCTAGGTTGCCTCCCTCCATGGGAGGAATTGGTGTCTTTCCTGTCCTTGCCTGGAAAGGGCTTTTTAGATACCTTGTCTTTTGCTGTCGTTTTGCTCATCGAAGGTTCAGGTTGGCTGGTTTGCGGAGGAGCTGGTGGTCTGTAGGTCCAGAATGTCAAGGCCCTTTGGAGGAAGGAGTCCTGGTGGGACTTCCTCCATCTCTCCGAAGCCTGCTTGATGTGTCTAGGCTCAAACAAAAAGGAACCCACCAAAGATGAATTCTGGAGTCTTGCAATCTCGACGTTAGGGACTTGGTGATGGAACCTCTCAGCTGATGAGTCCCTGCGCTTCAGGATGGTGTTGGCCCACAAGTTCACAACATCGTGGGCTAGGAACTCTATGGTAGTAAGGTCTCCATTGTCTTCCTGGTACTTTCCTTGGAGAAACCCACAGTCCGTACCAGGATCCTTACGGATCCTAACCAAAGATCCAGCCATAATGTAGACTACATGGCATACTTCGCTACCTTCCCCTTGTTCAGGATATCTGCGGCCGCGAAAGCGACCTGACGACCGGAAAGCCTCTCCAGCGAGACACACTTCGTTAGTTCCTCTAGCAAATGGTGAAAGGAAGAGCCGGGCGGGGCTCGTCAAGGACCTCAACTCCTCTGCTAGACACCCTGGGGTGGGAGAAGCGGCCGAGAAAGCAACCTGACGACCGGAGAGCCTCTCCAGCGAGACACCCTTCGTCAGTTCCTCTATTTAATGGAGAAGAGGAAGAGCCACGCAGGACTCGTCAAGGACCTCATCTCCTCTGCTAGACACCCGGAGGTGGGAGGAGCTTAGAGGACGAGCCCGATCGGAGAGATGCAGAGTACTCCAAGAGCAGTGGCACCCTTACACCGAGCACTCTTCAGTCCCTGAGACCAGGGAAAAGCTGCACTGGATTCGGGGGCTTCCGAGTGCCTAACCCACGATCCAAGACCATGTCTTTGCTCTCTTGAGGAGCCATCTCTGGGTCTGCTACCCCATTGAGGGCCCTCATACATGCCAGAACTTGCCAAAAGGGTTGCTCTGATTCCCTCTGATCACCTTCCGATGTGGGACAGGCAGCCTAATCATCGTTGTCCACCGCCGAGATCTCGTCTCGGGGCGAGACGTGGTCGACATTGAGCTGCCTGACTGACCCCTCCATGAGTCTAGAAATCCTTGAAGAGGATTTTGGCAGTGTCTTGGAGTCTTTAGGCTCCCCTCCTAGGAGAGAAAAATCTCCAACAACGAAGGTCTAGATGGCATGACCTTCTTCTAATGGATACCCTTAGAGTTAAGGATGGAAACCTGTACGGGTTCCGAGGCTGTGACACTGCTGTCTCATGGAGCTTCTTCCCTTGGGGATGGCCGGGATGAGTCTGGCAAGGACTCTTCTCAGCGTATGCCTGGCTGAGGTGATGAGTAAGCAAGAGGGAGAGGGGGAGAGGAACTAGCGAGGTTAGCCTCTACCATAGACGGCCTGACTGGAGTCAGCTTAACCCTAGATGACGCGATGACGACAGGGACTCCTCTCTTCCTCTTCAGGGGGGACGAAACAATGGCGCTTTGCCTTGGATCCTTAGATAGGGAAGACTCTTCCATGGGAACCCCAGAGTCTCCGAAGGGCGCGATGATAGTATACCTGGCACGAAAGCATGTGAAACCGCCCTGACCAAGGCTCTGAACCAGGGTTGTTTACTGATGGAGGTGCTGTCCGAGAATTCCCCTGAAGGGAATGAAGCCGAAGGGTCCCTCGGAGGAGTCTTCATATTCGAAGAGGAAGTCTTTAGAAGCGTTGAACGATGTGATGTCGGTTCCTTTTTAGGGGCGGGCAACTTCGTAATCTTGAAAATTTGCAGCGTGCCCTTTTCCTCCTTCCCTGCAGGTCGCGCTGTTATGCGTTTGCGGGGAGGGGAATGAGGCGTCAGCGATCGGTGAGAAGAAAGCTTGCCTTTCCTCATTGAGAGAATTGAAGTTCTTGGTGGAGACGACCTGGAAAGCTGCTTACCTTTATGTTCCTGCTCTGAAGGAAGACTCTTAGCGGTAGGGTATTCACACGTACCTACCTGGCGATGGGGGACCTGCTGTTGGAGGGGTGGTCTCTTAGAAGAGGTAGACGATGGCTGGCGATCAGTGCGTGGCTGACGATGATTATTCTCCTTAGTCGGCAAACAACAGGAGTGCTTCGGATGCTGATGCGTTAGTGAGAGCTGACGAGTTGGAGCTAGATCAACTGTTGACACCCGACGAGAGGGTGAACGGTGAATAGACAATCAGCGAGCTAGAGATCGATGAGTCGGGAACTGACGCTCTGCCAAACGACGTGCTGTTGAGGTGAAGGCTGTTACGGCGAACAGCGAGGTTGACAAGCAGGTGACCAACGTGTCCTAAACGGCAAGTTGGTGATCGGTGATCAGGAGATCGGCGAACAGGAGATCGATGCATAGGCGATCAGTGATTGGGAGATCAGCAAGCAGGAGATTTACACCTAGGCGCTCGGGGAGTCGTATGTCGGAGAATCGGAGATTTACGATCATAAGACCGATTTGTTGGCAATAGGCGAGATGGAAAAGAGCCAATAGGTGAAGATCGGCGAGCAGTAGGTTTGTGAGCAAGAGACTGATGAGCAGGTGATAGCTGAGCACGAGATCGGCAAGCAGTTGGTTGGCGAACAGCCGAATAATGATCTGGAACCGGGATGTGCCCTTTGGAAGGGCGAACATCCTCAGGAGAGGATTGCGAACGAGCTCTCTACGGGGAGTCACGAACCGTGGTTTGTTGACAAGCAGGCGAGTCCGGAGAAACGTGCAAATGTTGGGAACAAGTAAAACCGAGACGAAAAAAGATCATTCAAAGAGAACTGCAGTGACGAAGGTGAAGCGCCAAAGAGGTATCTTTTCGCCGAAGGCGAAGTAGCACCTCTAAGGTGAAGCAGCGGACGAGCACAGTGGAGACTACGACCACAGTGGAGTCTACGACCACGGTGACTATGCCCCCAGGGCAGGAGGATCAGCAGGCCTCCAAAGAGAAGCCTCCAAGAGTGGCCTCTCTCACGAACAAGAGTGGGGATCACTCGCAAGAGAGACATGCCTTGGACTTTGCTCCACACCCGAAGGATGGTCAGCAAGGGGGGTGGAAGCGTAGTCCTCAGCAGCGGGGGAGCAGAAGATGAGGCTGGAAAAGAGTCCGCTGGCATGGCAGAAGACGAATCCTCCGACACCATGTCATCAACCAGGGCTAAAGTATCAACTTCCGACGCCGATGAACGCTGCAACCGAGCACCGCGAAGAAGCAGCTGCAGCAAAGCCTTCTTGGAAGACAGGCCAAGCAAACCCACGGAGTCAAACCTTGTGAACCGAGATTGTCCTGGAATTAACTGGTCTACGCTACTACTGTACTTGACAGGTCGCCGGAGGAAACAGTTTGAGCAGGAGCTCTGGAGGAAGGTCCGGAAATGGAAGAAGCCTTACAAGAAACCTTCGAAGAAGAAGAATCCCGCTTAGCTTTCTTCTTTTGCTGGCACCCGAACCTTTCCCACTGGGAGGCAGACCACTCCCAGCATTCGACGCTCTTGTTACTCTCATGACACTGTTGCCCCCAGCATGGTCAGCAGGAAGGTGCAAACACAAACAAACTGGAAGAAAAAAAATATATTAATGGCAGTCCAAAAAATAAGGGAGGAGGATGAGTAGTAACAACCATTCTCCATTCGAGCCAAAAGCAAAGTGAAGCACAGTCACAGGTGCGCGAGTGAGAGGGATCACCAACTACCCTTTTACCGGCCGCTAATTAGCGGGATGCGTAGTTAACCCTCGCTAAATTCTAACGGCTCGCCCTTTTACAGTTACGGAACAATTATTAGTATTTTTATCCATTACAAGAAAGTATCAGTGTTGAATGAACACTTAATATATACAGTTACTACGGTCAAAGTCTATTTCACAAGAATTGCCCAATTTTGTAACTTACATCTTGAGTCCTATTAATAGGGCTTGTAAAGCTGTCTTAATTCAAAAGAACTTTATGGCAGTCTCTTCATAAATTAAGCCAACTCATTTACTGCTTTAAACCTAGTTTTGTTACTGTGACCTATGCTTTACTACATAAATATCACAAATGCTTAATAATCACACAGAATTTCTTGATTTCCATACTACCTATCCCATTCTTGGGCTGCATATAAAATTCCAAGAAAAAAATAATAAATATTCTTACAGGCTTCTAAATTCTAAAACTTTTTTTTCATAAAGTTGCCGATTTCATCGCTGTGTAACAAGAAATCCGAAAATGTCAATAAAACTTTAATTTGTAGAACTCCACCACATATACCATTTTAAAACTGTCCATTAAAAACACCATATCTATGTAAGTACTGTACAAGGTAGTCCCAGTTCAGCTTAGCTCTGGTTTATTAAGAGAAGAGATTAAGCTACTTACGTAAATCCTCAGATTTTCCGTCACCACCAGTAACACTTCAACATATGATTAGTGTTGCAATCATGAGAGTCTACATGTAACAATGGTTCCCATCCTGTTTAGCATACTGCGAAGACGCCAATTGACTACGTAGACGGAAAAAGATGTGCGATTGTTACTTTGTTAAAAAATGTTATTTTTATAATAAAATAAATTTTTGAATATACTTACCCGGTGATTATATAAGCTGCAACTCTGTTGCTCGACAGAAAACTCTACGTTAAAAATCCGCCAGCGATCGCTATGCAGGTAGGGGGTGTACTTCAACAGCGCCATCTGTCGTGCAGGTACTCAGTACTCAATGTAAACAAAGAACTCAATTTTCTCCTCGGTCCACTGTGTCTCTATTGGGGAGGAAGGGAGGGTCCTTTAATATATAATCACCGGGTAAGTATATTCAAAAATTTACTTTATTATAAAAATAACATTTTTCAATATTTAACTTAGCCGGTGATTATATAAGCTGATTCACACCCAGGGGGGTGGGTAGAGACCAGCAATAAATGTTTACATTATTATGAGCTAAGGATTTTTTATTTCATTTTAGCAGTTATCAAAATAACAAACTTAAAATAAATAAGTACCTGGTAAGGAAGTCGACTTGAACAATTACTCTGCCTTTTTAAGTACGTCTTCCTTACGGAGCCTCGCGATCCTCTTAGGATGCTGAGCGACCCCTAGGAGCTGAAGTATCAAGGGTTGCAACCCATACAACAGGACCTCATCAAAACCTCTAATCTAGGCGCTTCTCAAGAAATGACTTTGACCACCCGCCAAATCAAGTAGGATGCGAAAGGCTTCTTAGCCTTCCGGACAACCCAAAAACAATAATAAAACATTTCAAGAGAAAGATTAAAAAGGTTATGGAATTAGGGAATTGTAGTGGTTGAGCCCTCACCCACTACTGCACTCGTTGCTACGAATGGTCCCAGAGTGTAGCAGTTCTCGTAAAGAGACTGGACATTCTTAAGATAAAAAGACGCGAACACTGACTTGCTTTTCCAATAGGTTGCGTCGATTATACTTTGCAGAGATCTATTTTGTTTAAAGGCCACGGAAGTTACGACAGCTCTAACTTCGTGTGTCCTTACCTTCAGCAAAGCTTGGTCTTCCTCATTCAGATGGGAATGAGCTTCTCGTATTAACAGTCTGATAAAATAGGATAAAGCATTCTTTGACATAGGCAAAGATGGTTTCTTAACTGAACACCATAAAGCTTCAGACGGGCCTCGTGAAGGTTTAGTTCGTTTTAAATAGAACTTAAGAGCTCTTACAGGGCATAAGACTCTTTCTAGTTCATTTCCAACCATACGATAAGTTTGGAATATCGAACGATATTGGCCAAGGCCGAGAAGGCAGCTCGTTTTTGGCTAGAAAACCAAGTTGTAGAACATGTAGCCGTTTCGGATGAGAATCCGATGTTCTTGCTGAAGGCATGAATCTCACTGACTCTTTTAGCTGTGGCTAAGCATACCAGGAAAAGAGTCTTTAAGGTGAGATCTTTCAGGGAGGCTGATTGTAGTGGTTCGAACCTGTCTGACATAAGGAATCTTAGTACCACGTCTAAATTCCAACCAGGTGTAACCAAACGACGCTCCTTCGTGGTCTCAAAAGACTTAAGGAGGTCCTGTAGATCTTTATTGTTGGAAAGATCTAAGCCTCTGTGATGGAAGACTGATGCCAACATGCTTCTGTAACCCTTGATAGTGGGAGCTGAAAGAGATCATTCTTTCCTCAGATATAAGAGGAAGTCAGCTATTTGAGTTACAGAGGTACTGGTCGAAGATACGGAAACTGACTTGCACCAGTTTCGGAAGATTTCCCACTTCGATTGGTAGACTCTAAGGGTGGATGTTCTCCTTGCTCTAGCAATCGCTCTGGCTGCCTCCTTCGAAAAGCCTCTAGCTCTCGAGAGTCTTTCGATAGTCTGAAGGCAGTCAGACGAAGAGCGTGGAGGCCTTGGTGTACCTTCTTTACGTGTGGCTGACGTAGAAGGTCCACCCTTAGGGGAAGTGTTCTGGGAACGTCTACTAGCCATCGAAGTACCTCGGTGAACCATTCTCTCGCGGGCCAGAGGGAAGCAACTAGCGTCAACCTTGTCCCTTCGTGAGAGGCGAACTTCTGCAGTACTGTACCTTGTTGACAATCTTAAACGGAGGGAATGCATATAGATCTAGATGTGACCAATCTAGGAGAAAGGCATCTATATGAACTGCTGCTGGGTCCGGGATTGGTGAGCAAAATATTGGGAGCCTCTTGGTCATCGAGGTTGCGAAGAGATCTATGGTTGGCTGGCCCCAGGTGGCCCAAAGTCTCTTGCTTACATCCTTGTGGAGGGTCCATTCTGTTGGAATTATTTGTCCCTTCCGACTGAGACAATCTGCCATGACATTCAAGTTGCCTTGGATGAACCTCGTTACTAGTGATATGTCTAGACCTTTTGACCAGGTGAGGAGGTCCCTTGCGATCTCGTACAACGTCAACGTCAGAGAGTAGGTCCCTCCTTGCTTGGAGATGTACGCCAAAGCCGTGGTGTTGTCCGAGTTCACCTCCACCACTTTGCCTTGAAGGAGAGACCTGAAGCTTTTCCAGGCCAGACGTACTGCCAGTAGCTCCTTGCAGTTGAAATGCATTGTCCTTTGACTCGAGTTCCATATTCCCGAGCATTCCCGACCGTCTAATGTCGCACCCCAGCCTACGTCCGATGCGTCCGAGAAGAGAACGTGGTTGGGAGTCTGAACAGTCAGGGGAAGACCCTCTCTTAGGTTGATATAGTCCTTTCACCAAGTCAGACAAGACTATCTTTTCGGAAACCGGGATCGAGACCGCTTCTAGCGTCTTGTCCTTTTTCCAGTGAAAAGCTAGATGGTATAGAAGAGGACGGAGGTGTAGTCTTCCTAGTGACACAAATTGATCCACGGATGACAGCGTCCCTACCAGACTCATCCACAGCCTGACTGAGCAGCGTTCCTTCTTCAGCATCTTCTGGATGGATAGCAGGGCTGGGGGCTGATCGTCTTGTTCAGCAACGTCCTCATCAGAGGGTTCCTCATCCGAAACTGATGAGGAAACGGCAACGGAGTGGGCAACGTCTGACTCGCTGAATCCGGTCGCACTGGTGGATGCGTGACAGAGCCGGACGCAATATCATGGAACTGCTGCACAGTCTGTGAACTGTCAACAACCATGGGTGCGCGAGGAAGCACAGCGTCAACCCGAAACTGTCTAGACCGTCTGGGTTGTGCAGTCAACACCCTACCGGGTTGCTGAGGTTGACGCACTGCGTCACAACAAGTCACCTCTGCTGGTTGTTGAACGTCCTGAACGTCAACAACCACCTCCGAGCGTCGCTTAACGTCAACGTGCGGCTGGCAACCCACACTGGGTCGCATCGGTGGAGGAACCACCTCAACTGGCAGACGCGAGTAGGTTACCTCAGCGTCAACAGGGCGCACAACCGACCGGTTGGAAGGTTGTTGGCCAGAAGGTTCTTCTCCGCATTTAAGTCCTCTATCAAGGACGCAAGCTTGGACTGCATGTCTTGCAGCAAAGCCCATTTAGGGTCTACGGGAGCAGGTGTGGCAACAGACGGGGTTAGCGACTGAGGCGGAACCGTTTACCATCCCTGAAAGCCTTGTTATGCGTGACATAATAGTACAGCAAAACTTCAAAGGCTCGACAACAGCTGAGAAGTTGACCTGTAAACAACTTGGAGCGTCTCCTGGCTAGGCGCCAGGGAGAGTCTACCAGAATTGAGAAGTCTATCTGGGCAGAGGCATGAACTCCCAAGCCGAGAACTTCTCTCGTGTCATATCAGACTCTCGCTCTATAAACCAGTTTAAAGGAAGGGAAAGCAAAGGCTGTATCCCCCAAACTCCTCCTGGTGAAAAACCAGTCGCCTAGCCAACGTAACGCTCTCTAGGAGAGCGAGAGAGCACTAGCTTAAAAACAACGGCTTCGAAGTAGCTAGGCCTAGTGTAAGCTCTGACGTTTAGGCGAACGAGGAGCAGCAGTTACAAGATCCGGACGAAGATCCTTAAAAAAATCATCATGATTTAATTAAAGTCCATAGGAGGCTAAGCAGCTTAAGGCTCCTCTCCATCTGACAGAGTCCTCAAGGGAATATCAGTAGGAGGGAGAACAGCAACTTCCTCATCTACAGGAACCTTGTCCGATAAAAGCTGAGTCTCTCACTGGTGCATTAGTAGCGGACCAGAACGCAACGTCATGTAACTGCTTGACAGTCTGTGAACTGTCAACAACTGAACTGTCAACCACAACAGGTGCGTGAGGACGTACAGCGTCCACTCGAGACTGCTTTGACTGCCTAGACTGAGCAGTCAAAACAACTCTAGAATGCGGAGGTTGACGCACAGCGTCAAAACAAGTCAACTCCGATTGTTAGTGAACGTCTAGAACGTCAACAGGAGCATCAGCCAGTGGCCTAACGTCCAAATGCGGCTGAAAAACCACACGAGACCGCATCGAGTGTGGTTCTAAACAACCTGACTGACGTGACTAAGCTACGCCAACGTCAACAGTAAGCACAAAGGAACGTTAGGTTGGCTGAAAGCCAGGATATCGATGAGATAAACGGCTAGACTCAACGGACTAATCGGCAGAATAGTCTTCCATAAGGGAGGCAAGCATATACTGCATGTTTTGCCATACAACCCCTTAAGGATCAACGGAAATGGTTGTGGTAATAGACGAGGGTAACGTCTGTGACCGCAACACTTTGCCTACAAAAAAAGACTTTCGGAGTCTGTGTTACGCTTTTGTTAGGCGGCGAGCAGTTATCCGATGACTGCATAGGGTCAGAGCTGTCCTAATGGCTGTAACCAGGACGCTGGACCTGTCCTGAAAGGACTGACTTTCGCTTAAGGGCTTCGAAACCTTGTGACAGGTTTCTTATGCGAAAAGTCTACGGATGGCGAGGAGAAACAACGTCTCTCTCGTCTTATGGTAGGGGAGATCTTGGTAAGAAACACCCGATACCATAGAGGGAAAACGTCTGTTCGTTGGTCAAGGCCTCTCGAACCCATAAGTCTTTTGACATTACTTCTCCCCTGGGCTTGGGAGCTTGCAAGAGGTCCCGGACTAGGTGAACGACAGGCACGAACAGACGAACCCTCGGACGCAACACTGTAACACTTTGCGCCTCGGACGCAACACTGTAACACTTTGCGCATATCACTTTATCACTTCGATTTTCTGTTTTGCACTTATTTCTACCTGAAACACGCAATTCTACCCTTCATTAAAAGGTAGTAATTGCGAAATTAGTCGTATAATGCAAGCTCATAATACCAGCAAAAAACAGAAAACATATTTTAAGATAAAAAGAAAAATCAGTGGCTGGGAAAGAGACTAAACACTAGTTCATATAACTACGTTTTCAATCTCTCACCGCACATAGCCTGGGGACGAGAATAAAAACCTAAAAACGTTTTATCCTTCCTCCCCGTACAGAGACTAGGGACGAGAGTAACACGAGAACAACGTTACCCGCTTGAACGGAACGTTTTCTCTCCTCTTTCTCCCTCCGTCTCTATCTCTCTCTCTCTTTCTCTCTTGATTTCGCACCTAAGAGAAGAGTCCAATTATATATCGTCAAAAAAACATGTTATTTGACTAAAGGAAAAAACTGAAAGGTTTTTCAAATAAAAAGTTCCTTTAAATTAGAATTTAAAACATTTAAGCTAAGAAAGAATGAACAAAACGTCAGAATCGATTTACTCTTACTGCAAAGTGAAACCGTGCTACACTCTCTCTCTATCGTAACGATAGAGCGCATGTTGAACGTCCTGAACGTCAACAACTGCGTAGCATAAAAAAACTAAACGTTAGTTCATCTTTGAAAACAGTACGAAGACTATCAAAGAAATTCTTTCATGAAATATTACATTTAAAAAGTTTTAAATCCTTTAAAAGCTAAAGACGATATAAAGGGCTCAATGTTGATTAACTTCGGTTTCCAAGTTAGGACCGCCTACTCTCAGGAAAGGTCTATATAAACAAAGCATTAAAATTTATTTTATATGTTTATAAAAAATGGAAAGTTAATCGAAGAGGCCTAATAAAGGCGGAGAGATATAAAATATATAGAGGAAAATCTATAACGTGATAAGATAATTACTAAAAGCCTAAACACACTTCCGTCTAAGGGAAGGGTCGGCCATTTAAAAGTGAAAGAAAGTCCATACTCTCTTTGTCACCATAATTAAATCTATCCAAAACGAGTTCAAGTTTTGAGATGAAGATAAAACACCTGCATAGCGAAAGCTCAAAACTAGAATAGTGTACTTCACCAATAGTTGTGAAAACAAATCCAGTTAGCACAGCGAATTAGTAGGTCTTGCCGGTAGCCCGACAGAGAGAAAATTTGAGTTCTTTGTTTACATTGAGTACTGAGTACCTGCACGACAGATGGCGCTGTTGAAGTACACCCCCTACCTGCATAGCGATCGCTGGCGGATTTTTAACATAGAGTTTTCTGTCGAGCAACAGAGTTGCAGCTTATATAATCACCGGCTAAGTTAAATATTGAAAATTCAATGCTGTTTGCAGGTTTAAAGGCCTCTTATGAGTGGCAGAGGCAAGGGACAGTGACACTGCTATAGAGACTGACCATATATACATATGATCAGCGCCCAAGGCCCCTCTCCACCCAAGCGAAGACCAAGGAGGACCAGGCAATGGCTGCTGATGATTCAGAAGATAGGCCTGTAGGCTTCCCCAAACTCCCCCCCCCCTCCTTAGCTCACAAGGATGGTGAGGCTGCAGCTACCAAAGGAACTAACGAGTTTGAGCGGGACTCCCCAGTCTGGCGATCACCAGTCAGGGATATTACCACATAGGCCACCACAACCTTAAAATTTACCATATATGGATACAAACATGATTTTCTTTAATTTCGCTACTAGGCCTACAATGACACTAAGTAAGCATTTTAGAGCACCTTTTCAATTCGTTACCAGTAATTAATGCTCCGTTTATAAAAAAAAAAAACCTACAAATAATGCAGGTCCTAAAAATCGATCCAAGCAACATGGACAATGTAAAGTTTAAGTTTCATATTAAGCAAATTTTGATCATGGGTATTTTGATAAATAGTAGGCATAGCTTTTCTTCTTACCATACAAACACGTTTACTAAAAACATCATTTGCGAGCTATACAAATATCAGAGCGCTGCCTTCAATTCCACACATGAAAGGTCACATTAAATCTTAATATACTTAAATGAATTCAATACTGCAGACTACACTTACAACATCATATGCTATACCTATACCTAATAAATTGAGGATTGAATTAAATATTTACAACAATTTTAAAATAAATCAATATTATTTCTCACCTATGTCAATCAATTACTGTATAATAGCCAAATTGTAGTCACTGTTGTCCAACATGTATAGTTCAATTTTAAAACCACAATTTTACCCATGTCCTGGCTACAGTTCTCTTACCTACCCTCTAAGTTAGTCTATTTTATATAAATCACAGCCAAGTGTGAATTTCCACTAAAATTTAAGAGCTTCATAGAATTAATAAAATTAATTTACACACAGCCTCTGGAGAAAAAGCAATATAAACACCAGGCAAGTATAAATAACAAAAACGTATGATCAAAATATGACAAATTTGGAAGCAATTTGTATTTTTCCTAATACAAACCTGGAGCTATTTACAGTATAAGGATATTACTTTTGGTGAAGGTGAAAGAACAAGCCATAAGACTTTTAGCGTGGGATAACCCACCAGTAGCTAGTTAGGGGGAGGGGGGGGGGGTAGCCAGCTACCCCTGCTCACTCACACACCTGGATTGAGTAACCACTTTGCTTGTAGGTAGGACTTCTCAGGGGACAGGTGCTGGTGGGCCAATCTGTATAAATAGCTCCAGGTTTGTATAGTTAGCAAAAATACAAATCACTTTCAAATATATCATTTGTTCCGTCACCCAATACAAACTCTTCACTATATATATAGTGATGACTTGATCATTAGGAGGGTGGAAGTCCACACTAACTGGTTATTGGCATTGACCTGGAGTTTTCACCGTACGTACTCTACACGTAACTGGTAGGAACCTCAGCGCCTTGCTAAGTACTTTGCTATGCACGGACAGCTGCCTACACAAGCTGTGTGCTTGTGATACTAGCAATGTGACCTGATCTGGATAAGAGTTCTTCCGAGCTACAGGAATCTTCCGATAGTACCTTGTACCTTACCCTATCCCCCATTGCAAGGGGTATTGCGGACGCAATAAGTATTACTGTACTGTATTTCTATACTAGGTTACACAAGGGTAATGATCTTACCTACCGATAGGCGAGATCAGCTTTTGCAAAGGACCCTACACATTCATCTTGGACTAATCCCGGGTAACATTTGCCCTCAACCTTCTGCTACTTATCCATCAAGGAGCCAGAGATATTTAAACCCCTTGTTGGGCTGCCACCACAGGATCAATGGAGGATATCTCTACGTTCCTGTGGCTCACGTCTTGAAAGTAGTAGGCGGTGAAGGTCGTATGACTCTTTCACACACCTGCTTGCAATACCTACATCAGACCAATTTTTCTTGGATGCTAGGGTCGCTGTGTTGAGGGTGGATCAGAATTCAATGCTAGGTCTACGACTTTGCGAATCCAGGCCAAAATAATATTCTCCGTGATCCTCCTCTTGACCTGCCCCGTGCTGACAAAGAGTGGCGACACTTTGGGACGAGCTGCTGATGTTCTTTTGAGGTAATACCTCAAACTCCTTACTGAACATGGTTACAGTTGATCTTGGTCATCGGTTACAGTACGAAGACTCCTAATCCAGAAGGGACCGAATCTAGGATCCGTTACTCGGAATTTGAGTCTTGGCTATAAAATCAGGGACGAAGTTGAGAATTACCTCCTACCCATCCCTTTGAATGGGCAATGTCGTAGGATAGACCAACCGATTCACTAACTCTTTAGGCTCAAGCCAAGGCAAGTAGGAACACAATCTTCCAAGTGAGGTAGCGATCTGTTGCCTGGTGTAATGGTTCGTAAGGAGCACCCTTCGGAGACTGAAGGACATTAACTCTGCTCAACAGAGGTGGTCTTGCTTCCGACTGGGGGGCAGGTAAGCTCAAAGCTTTGTATGAGGAGAGAAAGCTCCAACAAAGAGGAAATACAGACTATTTTAGTTTAAAGGAAAAGCTTAAGGGTGAGCGGTAGCCTTTTACTGCCAAAATCAAGAGGAGCATTTTCTCCAGTAGGTGCATAAGGAACTCCGCTATTTCCGGAATAGAGGCATTGAAGGGAGAGATACCCCCTTCCATGACTGAAGACAGTCCACTTAGCCTGGCAAACCAAGGACAAAGATCATGAGTGTCCAGCCATACTCTTCACAACATGTGGTAATTCTCTCTGAGTGAGGAGGTGCTGGATAGTTTCCAGGTGTGAAGTCGTAGCAAAGCTACAGTTTTGTGGAGGATATTTGTGTGTGGCTGTTTAAGTAGATTGTGTTGTGGATGGAGTTCTCTCGGAACCTCTGTGAGGAGCTGCAAAAGGTTAGGGAACCGTTCTGTGTGATGTCATAGCGGTGCTATGACACGAGGATGGATTGACGCAGTGCTTCTGTCAGAAATAAGGTGTCTGAAGGGGTCCAAATTGTGCACTTTATGTACAGATCAACTATTGGCAGTGTCATGGTAAAGTCAGAAAAGACCAAACTAACTGACACTTACCAATTTTGTGGTAGGGGTGGCGATGCGCCTGATGAGGGACCACATTGGCTTGTGTCCGGCCAAAGCGAGAGATTTACGGGCACATCATAGTGCCCGGCCTGCATTTGCCCCTCGGTTGGAAGGGGCTCAAGAAGCGTGTTCAGTTCATTTTCTCTGCGAGCAATTAATTTACTTACTTTTAAGGCTGCTTTTCTGGTCCTATACAGCAGAGGAACCCTTCTCTCTACAGGACCTCCACAGTCATTTTATCATGTTCGTTCGAAAGCATTCAACATTTCACACCGCACATTGCTCATTTGTCAAATCGAAACTATCGAAGCACTTAAAAGAACAAGAAAGTCTTAATATCTTTAATCTTTTGGATATCTAGTGGTAGCTTTTTGTATACTGCAGTCTTGGGGCCGTGTATTTAAAAGCTCTAGAGCCTACAGTAGACATGTAACTAGATTCCATTAACTAGAAACCATCTGTAACTATTCTTGTGTTGGCTACACAGTATGTAGCAATACAGTACTGTACTCTTACATATTTTGGACCCCAAGTTCTGATAACTTGAAGGGTTATACTTATTTTAAATTCAATTCTTTCTTTAATACAAAGCCAGTGTAAATCAATTAGTATAGGAGTGATCCTTTCTCGGAGTGGGACACCTTTTGTCAGTCTTGCTCCACTGTCTATTATGTTTTGTAATTTCCTAAGTTGTACTTATGGTAAATTGTAGTGGATGAAATTACAGTAACCAATACTGGTAATAACAAGAGATATCACAAGTTTTTTTTTAACAGAATGTTCATACCATCCAGGTACTTCTTTATAAAAGCAATGTTTCTAATATGATAACCAGCAGTTTTTACTACTTTATTTACTTGGGAATTGAAAGACAAGTAACAATCCAGAGATACAACTACACAACAAACTTTACTGGTAAAGTTCATGATCTACGCGTATCTTTACTGGTAAAGTTCGTGATCTAGGCATATCTCGACTGTAACTTGTCTCCCAATGCCCAAGTAAATGATGTAGTAAAAACTGCTGGTTATTATTTTAGAAACATTGCTTTTATAAAGCAACTATGCACCCCGTTGGAAGATGTGCTCTAACACCTCCTTCGAAGGTGGGCCGGGCAATCCCAAAGACGGTCACACCTGCAAAACAAAAGAAAGAAACAAGGCCTCGCCCAGGGGGAGAGGCAGGGCCGCTTTGCTATGGGAAGCAACACATTCTCTCATGGACCGAGGTTGTCCAGGAGTTAGGTGTCCTGCGCTACTTCTCGACGGGTCCCCCAGAAGAAGCCTGCAGTGCAAGAGCTTTGGAGGAAGGTTGGGGGGCTTAAAAAGCAGCTTTGGGTTTTGTCTGCTACGAGGAAGAATCTCTTTTAGTGGCCTTCTCCTATCGTTGCCTAAACCTTTCCCACTGGAAGGCAGACCACTCTTGACATTTATCATAAGTGTTACCAGTATCGCAACGTTGACCTTTGCATGCGGGACACCACCGGTGAGGATCCGTTTCGACGGACATAAATGTCCCGCACAAGCAGCCCTCAGGACCAGGGCAAGTACGCATTGCTGGTAAGTATGAAAATACACACAAACTGTAAAAGAAAAAGCAAAAAAAGTTAATGGCTGTCAAATATTTGGTGAGGAGGAAAGTGGTAACAACTGTCCTCCATCCGAGCCAAAAGCAAAGCAAGTTACCGTCACAGGTGTGAGTGAGAGGGGTACCTACTACCCCCCACGAACTAGCCAGTAGGTGGTTAACTCTCACCAAATTCTAATGGCTCATCTTTCAGCTACGCTAAAAGTAATAGGCCGACCCCTATAAATAGCGTTGGTTTGTATTTCAGTTATGAAACAAATACGTTTCTACCCTAACCTTTTATAATTAACATGAGCAATAAATTAAGAGCTATAATTATATTACATATTCCAATATTGAAAATAAATTAGAGCTATAATCATATTGCATACTGTATTCCAACATTGAAAATAAATAAGAGCCGTAATTATATTGCATATTCCAATATTGAAAATAAATAATGAGGTTTAAAATATAAAACATTGGGCCCTTTATTCTGTTAGAACAAGTAACATGACAACTTATCAGTGTCTCTCTGAACTATCGCTACGATGTGCTATGACAAAAAAAAAGCAAAACAAGTATTTACTATTACAATCAGTAACTTCGTTAAGAGGTTTCTGTCAGTAGTATATGGTAAATAAAATAGGGTATTTGCAAAGATCTACTAACTATGCAAGTTTCAATGCCCTAACTAATAATGCACCATTCTATAATTAAGCACTTGGGGTTCCTCATTACAGTTGAGGGGGTGTTGGGAGGTGGTAATCGGAATAAGTTACGGAACCCTTGCAGTTCGTAGGGACAGAATATAAAACTGCATTTTACAAGGTAAACAAACACAAGAATAACGCTTAACCTAATCTGGGACCCACTTCTTACCTATGGGACTGGAGGGTACGTCACACTGCAACCCACCTTTGAATACTGTATTATTAGCTTACCGTGTCCCAAAGAACCAATTTCATCGCAAACCATACTTTCCTTGAAGGTAACAACAGAAAAACAAATAACGAAAGTCAGGAACGCTACTAATCTTCGGGCTAAGTATGGCAGGCATATTGGGCTATTACCTCGACCTATCACTCAGGTGTATTATTGTACTGTATTACAGGGTAATGTAACCTAGGGAAAAAACTACTTAAATTTCTATAGAAAAAGGTTCGTTCTCTTCGAAAATGACACTTGTTCCTGTCGGAAATGAAAAGTTTCAGATATATATATATATATATATATATATATATATATATATATATATATATATATATATATATATATATCTGTCGGCGAATAATGGGGGATCCCAGTGGGAACTAGGGGTTTTGGGTGGGGAAAACATACTGGGGAAACGGTATATAATGTAGCAAGAGCTCAAGACTTCTTGAACACCCGTCTTACAATAGTGATGCTACTAAAGTTGTTAACTTCAATATACCTTTATATCAAAATGTGATGCAACCAAACGACTTTAAGACATATCCAGTTAGCCACCCCGTTAGGTATGTTGGTAAGGACATGGACTGAAGAAAAGGTTGTGCATGGAAGTTTTGTCAAGGGGTGTTCTATGCACGTGGGAGGCCTTGTCCGTCATCATATCAAGGCTCATTAATTAATTTCCACAACTACTAAAAGATAATTGCAATATCCTGGAATTGGCCACCTTCAACATACACAAATCCCAAACATCATGGGACAGTGTCCCTGCATTTGCCATCTTTGTGAAAAACGAAAATCCTGGGAATGTGTCTATATACAGTAATTACAACTACCTTCTCAACTGTTGTAACATAATGCAGTTAAAAAAATAAAATACTCACGGAATTGGGCACACATAGTCACACTGACATACAGACAATGGCCTCGTACTGTACTATGTAACTATGCGAGTATGCGGATTCTGGATGGATGGAGAGCAAGCAAGGTAACGTGAACGTGCTGACGTGGTCGTGGACTTTAGAGCGGATTCAGCGGAAGCCGGAAGAAAACTTCAAAGTTAACTTTATTTCTTCTTCTATTTTAAGTAGGAGATCTGGCCCGATCTTTGGAGCCAATGTTACTCCCCCGTACATATGATACAAAATAAAATATTACATCTAAATATGCATTGACAAATTTTATTGTTAATGTTTGTAAATGTTAACTCCTTCACCGAATGGAACGGATGATATTTTCACTGACCCACGAGGCTTAATACCTATTATTCGAACAATATCCCTGCTACTCCTCCCATTCATATTGTTTTTATAGTGCAAGTATACTGTATAGCAAACCTTTTCTTTTTAACTTTATTTGATCGTATTAAAGAAAACAGCCATCATTCTGAAGGCTTGAAACATCAAAGAAAACGTAATATTTGAACGTAGCCAATTGGAAACCGACAGCTAGGCATACGTCGTAGATTGGGCATCACAGAAACTCTATATCAGCTTCTTTGATTGGCTTAAAGCTTAAATATATTAAATATTATATTTAAGCTTTAAGCCAATCAAAGAAGCTGATATATTTTTGTTAACGTTTCTCTCATTGGCTAGACAAAAGCGCTTCTCATTGGACACGTTCTCAATATTAGTAATGTGTATAAATGCCTCGAAAAGGTTGAATATCGTTATAATTTCCGAAATAAATAGAAAATAGAAGTAATGAAACAAATCTAGATATAAAGATATATAGTAATGTATCTGAAGAATCTAAAATATACAAATAAAGTTAAAAATAAATGAAGAGAAAGCATCGGATAAATAAAATACAAACTTGGCGATTTCTTTCCAAAGGTAACTGTACCTCAGGTAACACATTGGTTCATTTGCTATATCATTCGTTACAGTTTGCACCCTGTAGACAAAAGCTATTGTAAACAAATCACCTAAAGGAATAAGAACATGACTTGCTAACAAATCGAGTCTAGTGATATTTGATTACCTTTTATCGGTTACGAACTCCATCCCCATGGTGTCTTTTTTTTTTTATTATTATTTTTTTTTACTAGGGAACCTTCTGATGTCAATCGGTAACATAGCCAGTTCATTAAAGAACCAATTTTGGAGAATGAAACGAGTTGCCATGCAGTAATTAAAAAATCCACAATGATGACAAAGTAACAGTATAATGCAAAAAACAATATTGTCTTTGAATATAACAGGACGCTGTAAATGGAATTCTTAAAAATTGCCAATTACATGCTAACCTTGATTTCCATTTATTTTTATCAAATGACTTCCGAGAAGTTTGTATCGAGTATTTTTCACATTTAGCAATGGGCTATATGCGATTTCCTCGAGCCATCTGTTCACACAATTTATATATTACACCTTATTTAATTTCTTATTTGTCTGCATACATCTACAATAATCTCATCAACCTTGTTGGTTCTCAGCAACTCTTTAGGTAGAGTAAAGTAGCCTTATAAAGTAGTCTTATGCCATTTACATGGTGGATGAAACCCGTTTAAGTTGACTAGCCCCCTGACTAGTATAGTGGTAACGTGTTTGCCCAGCATTCGCATTGCAGCAGATCAATCCCCGCCCAGGACTGTGAATTTTAATCTGTTTAGGTCCTTCATTTCAGTTGGCAGTTTATTATAATGTCTAGGCGCCCAGTAGCTAAAAGCCCTTTCACCAAATTTACTATTTGTTTTTGGTTCAGATAGCCTATGTTTGTCACTCATGTGTCTTATGTTAACATTTGTTTCTAGTTCTAGTTTGTTCAGGCATTCTTTTAGATATTTTGGTTCAGTTTCTTAAACGTTAGTAAGAGTAGCTTGTATTCAATTCTCGCTTTAACTGGCAGCCAGTGTAATTTAATTAGTGCAGGGTTAACTCTTTCCCTATTGAGTAGTCCTTTTATTAATCTAGCGGCGCTGTTTTGTACTCTGAATTTTCTTCAGCTGATAATTTGGTAAGTCATAGAACAGTGAGTTGCAGTAATCAATTCTTGAAAATATGTGGTGATTAATGAGTATGGCCATAGATTTTTCATCTAAGTATTTACTCTGAGAAAGCCAATATGATTACTGGTGAAAACTACCAAGTCAAATGATAAAACCTTTGCTAATAATTAATTGTCTTATCTTAAATTACACATATGTGGTGTATAAAAATGCTCTTCAAAGTATTTATTCAATTTAGTGAATGCTTCTTTGACTGAATAAATACACAAAAATAAATGAGGATCTACTGTACTAATGAAAGAAAGGCATACACTACCTGCATCCAGTTTCTACAGTTCTGCTGCTGTTTTATAACTTTTGGATAAGAGATCCTCTATCATTATTATTTATGATCTCTTCCTCCTCCTTATTCTTTCATTTTAACTTGCCATTAATAGACCTACTATACTTGCTTCATGTTCTGTGGTAGCAATAAACTGTACAGTACCTGTAAAAATGGTACATTAATCACAACAACAAAGGACGGATACCGTTGTATTGATTAAACTATGGTTAAGAGCCACATACCACTTGTCCCAGTTTAAATTTTGGAAATTCTTGAATGAATTATTTATTAAGACCTATGGAATTTTGTATAGTGTCATGAAATTAAAAATTAAATCATGGCTGATCTGGTACTGAAATGCCATAATCAAAACAGTAAACAATCCTAGAAATATTGGCTGATATTAGGGACACTTACATGGGACGAACAAAGAATTCATTAGGCTTCTGACTCAAATCAGTTACCCCCACCAACTATTCCCTATGCAACTGAAAGACATTATGTCCTTGACAGGAATACAGTGGAAAGACCTGCATCACTTTAATAGCTATATACAGCAAAGTCATCTATGTACAATTAGTGAATATATTACTGATTATTCTCATGATATTGTGGAGATATATTATAATATTGAGTATGAAATAAAAGTTCTATAATCTACAGTACAGTAAATTACTTAATAGGCCATACACAAACCAGAACTTGGTCTCTTTGTTGTTGTTGTAAATGGAAAATCAAAGCGATTGTTATACAGTTAATCACTAATTCTAAAGTCTAACAGAAGAAAGTCACCACAATGAAGATAATTAGCATTAAATTCAAAAGATTCGGGGTTCTATATTAGGACTAGGTCTGAATACCATGTAAATTATAGCCTTTGAGTTTTCAACCCTCTCTCCAGAACTCAATAATCTTGAGTTATAATTTATGATTTAAAACAACAAAAACTGCTGTACAGTGCAGGTGATCTGTGCATGGCAAAGACCTAGCCATTGTTCTGAGTAGAGACTGGGTTGATGGGAGGAAGATACTCCTTTGGGACTTCTAATAAGCTTCCAAAACTGATGCTGACTAATTGGTTTAAAACAAATTTCCATAACAGAAACGTAATCATATTTAAATTAGGTAATAGACAAACATCGTCATTCACCTCACCACTATTATACGCTATTAATCTACATTTATAATTATCATAACTCACTTCAGCAAATAATTCTTACAACACTGGAAGCTTATTGTCTAGCGAATGGACTGCTTTTTATGGATGATAAACTGGATAAAATTACCTTTTTTCTGTAATACTGTTGCATGTCACCTCAGTTATCTTGAACTGGCAATAAACGTTCAACTGGCAGATTGATTTTCCAGAATGGTATCATGATCATATGAATAACAACAGCTCACAGATGCTTCTGTTCCTTCCGTTAGCAGTCGACAACAGAAATTGCTTGGCTTCATCATCATTATTTCAGCCTTCAAAAGTCCTTCGTTGGATGTAGGCCTTCCCCAGGTTCCTCCCAAGCTATTCTGTGCCACTGTTGCTTATGTTGGTCTAAGTCATCTCGCCAGCGGGTTTTTTGTCTTCCTCGGTTTCTTGTGTATCCTCGGGATGTCCAGAAGGTTGTTCGTGATGTTCATCTGTTGTCTGTCATCCTGGCATTGTGCCCCGCCCAGTTCCATTTGAGCGTGCTAATGGCTTCAAGGATATCCATTACTTTAGTTTTTTGACGTCTCCATTTAGCTGTTTTTCTATCCTTCCATGTTAGATTTAGCATAATTCTGTCATGTGCCATCTGCATTGTTCGTAATTTAAGGGAAAGCTTTTTTGTTAGATTCCAAGTTTCGGTCCCATAGGTGACAGTGCGGAGGATACACTGATCATAGACTTTCCTTTTTAATATGATAGGAATCTTCTTATTTTTAACACTGTACTGGCTCTTCCAAACGCTTGTCAACCGAGGGTTATTCTTCTTTTTACTTCGCTCTCTTTACAGGTGTCATGTAGAGAGATTCGTTGTCCTAGGCAGATGTAGTGGTCCACTTCCTCAATTTGTTGGTTTTCAATTTCAAGTATATCATCTGCATTTTCAGTATATTTATTGCTCATGACTTTGGTCTTTTGGAAGTTCATGTGGAGGCCAATTGATTTGCTTGCTTCATTTAGCTCGGTGAGCATATGTTGAAACTCTTCTTTGGTGTGAGCAATGATAATGATATCATCAGCAAATCTTAGGTGACTTAGATATTCTCCATCTATTTCTATTCCTTTTTTTTTGCCAGTTGAGTTGTCGGAAAGCTCTCTCCAGGCAGGCAGTAAACAGTTTGGGTGAGCTAGTGTCACCTTGTCTGACTCCTCTCTGAGTTGGAATGGTTCAGAGTCCTTGTGGAGGCGAATAAATGATGTTGCATGGTCATAGATGTGACAGAGTACATTAATGTAAACTGAGTCAACTCCCTGTTCTTCCAGCACTGACATGACCTCCCCAGTTTCAACCGAGTCAAATGCTTTGGTGTAATCTACAAGTGCTACTACTAGTGGTATCTTATATTCATTTGTTTTCTCAATGATTTGGTTTACTGTTTGTAGATGGTCAATTGTGGAGTAGCCTCTTCTAAAGCCCGCTTGTTCCCTTGGTTGATTTTCATCAAGCTTTCCTACAATTCGGTTGGTGATAACTTTGGTGAAAATCTTATAAATAACATTAAGGAGGTTGATTGGCCGTTGGTTGTTCATGTCCCTGGGGTTGCCTTTTTTGTAGAGTAGAATGAGGATAACTTTATTCCACTCTTCTGGCGTTTTGCTCTTCTTCAGACAATCATTGAATAGTCGCGCCAGTCTGACGTGGATTGGCTCATCAGCATCTGCTATTAGGTCTAACGTGATGTTATCTGGTCCCGGTGTTTTCCCCTTCTTCATTTGCTTGACAGCTAGTCGCACCTCACCTGCTGTGATCTCTGGAAAGTGGTGAGAAAGGTGTTGATTTGCTCTTTCACGAAGATGGTAACGAGGTCTTTCTGAGGAGTAAAGCTTTTGGTAGTACTCTCTTGCTCGCTTAGCTATTCCATCACGGTTGGTCGTAAGGGGTCCGTCTTTTTCTAGCACCCCAGTGAATTGCAGCTTCCCTTGGCCGAGTTTCCTTTTTGCTGTTCTAGTGGTCCATGACATTATACCTGTAAATATACAAAAGTTACATTACATGTGATAATATGAAATTAGCTAAAATAATTATTCCTGATATGAAGTTTGAAAAAGTAGTGAGAAAATAATAGCCACAGAAAGCCAATAAGAGTATGTAGATCATAGACAACAGGCATCCGTTACAAAGTGGAGAGGAAATGAACAATTGGAAAGCAGCTTCCAAAAGTATTTTGTACTTCTTAATAAATAAATGTTAAAAGCCCAACCATAGGTTAACTAGCCCCGTGGAGGGTTAAGTGCCCTTGTGCATTATAGGTAATATTTAGAGGTCTACATTGATCTCTTAGTTTATAAAGTGACCGCCGACATTGTGTTGAGGAGTGAGCTTTTAGGAACCAAGAACCTACGTATATATATATATATATATATATATATATATATATATATATATATATATATATATATATATACACAGTATATTCTCAGTGAAAAAATCAATTTAGTTAAAAATGTAAGTGTTGAACAATTTAAAGTCAAGGGATCATACAATGGTGAGAAGCAAAATTTGTTTCTATCAAAGGAAAGAGAGAGAAATTAATTTAAAAGAAGGAAATGAACCTCCCTGTAATAAGAGAACAATCTGCTGAGTATAGTTTTGCAATACAAAATATGTACTCCCAGCTACACGATGAAATGTTAGTAGGCTATATCTAATGAAACTGTATCGGCATCATTATGATTAGATAACGAAAGACAAGTCTTGAATTATATACTATCTTTTAAGTTTCGTTTTCTTTTAGGATTTCACAGGCTATAATGTATTTACTCCGGCGATTTCCGGACCATACTGTAATAACCTGATGTCCTTTGCACACCCCAGCAAACTTTTGTTACAAGTTGCCGTTACGCTTGGTTCTTTTTACAATAAAACAAACGTCCTCTATCATCAGTTTTTTTTAATGCCATAAAGGAGTTGATAAATTAAAAATGTCTGATATTACTCTCTATAATACATAAAATATTTATTAAGATCATATATAAAATATTTTTATAGCATTTTTTTGCAAGGACGTACCGGTACGTCCATGGGGGTAAAGGGATGGCTTTTGTGAAACGTACCAGTACGTCCTTAGGGGGTAAAAGGGATAAAGATCGTATTACGCCGAACAGAAATACAGCTAGTGTTTAATCAACCAAGAGAGCAGGCAGGCTTTAGAAGTGGGTATTCTACAACTGACCATATCCATATAATTAACTAGCTAATGAAAAAATCAACAGAGTATGACAAACCACTATGTATGAAATTCATAGACTATGAGAAAGCTCTCGAATCTGTCAAAACATCAGCAGTAATGAAAGCCCTTATAAACAAAAGAATAGAAGAATCTTATGTTAGAACACTTGAAGATATCTATACAAGAAGTTTTTAAGAATTTAGATTGGGAAAATGTAGGAATTAATATTAATGGGAAATACCTCAACTTAGGATAATTTTGCAGATAACATAGTTGTGCTTAGTGAATCATTGGAAGAATTACAAAAGATGAAAGAAGATCTGAATAGCAAAAGCAAAAAGGTAGGACCGAAAATGAATATGAGTAAAACTAAGATAATGTTCAATGAAAATGCAAAGACAATAAATAAGAGCTATGGACAAGCCTCTGGAAATTGTTAATAAATATGCGTATGTAGGACAGACATTAAGTGTTTCCCCGAAATTATAAGAAGGATAAGCCTGGGATGGAGAACATTTGATAAACAAAATGAGATTATGAAAAGTAAAATACCACTTTATCTAAAAAGAAAAGTAATTAATGAGATGGCTCTACACGTATTAACTTGCGCATCACGAACTTGGAGCCCTACTAAAGCCCTGGACCATTAGCTAGTTATAACTCAAAGAGTTATGGAAAGAATAAAGCATAATGCCTATTTTCACAATTTTTACAAAAGTGAAAAAGTGCAAACCGAAGAGAGTTGCAAAAAATTAACCAATCGCTACAAGAATATGACATTACATTACATTCATGCACGAAAGACCATTCCCACAGAACAGATTCTTGCGAACCTACGAGTTTTCTCCAACAAACCATCGCTGACTTTAGTCTCTGGTTGAGCATTTATTGGAAGACTGTCTCTGAATTACGAAAAAGTACAGCAGTAGCTTTCTATTTAGTAGAAGCACTAGCAGTAGTTATTATTATCATATTAGTATCATTATTGTTATTGTAATTACATACACACACGTAGACCCTTCCCACCCCCTCTCACATGGGTATGACTACTCCCTATTCCCTATTCGGGAAGAGACGGAGTAATTATACGTCTGGCAATGCCACTGGGCGCGACCGGAAAGAATACACATGTATACTTATATTTATAAAACAGACACTTGTTCTTTATTATATAGGGGAGATATTTTTTCTCGCTTGTCAGAAGTAATGTTAATTGTCCGTCTTCTAAATTCTTAGCATCCCTCTTCCCCCATGCTAACTGCCAGGAAAGCTCATTTTGTGAGAGAGAGAGAGAGAGAGAGAGAGAGAGAGAGAGAGAGAGAGAGAGAGAGAGAGAGAGAGAGAGAGAGAGAGAGCAAATACAAAGGCTTAAACAACTAAACCCAAACACGAGAACTTATGTATTACAAGGTTCTTAAAAATCCAATTACAAGACAAGACGTAAGATCTCTCGTGTACACTGGGCCCAGAGAGAGAGAGAGAGAGAGAGAGAGAGAGAGAGAGAGAGAGAGAGAGATTTCGTATGTTTACGTACCCTGAGGAGCGTTTTATTTTGAAATAATAGGGCGGGCGAAGCATGCTTGTCGTAAGCAACTATTTATAACGAGCATGCTACAACTCGAAAGGCGGTTCCGTTCCATACTGATTATTACATAGACGATGCTTATTTACTTATTCATATATCTTTATCATTTCTAAATAACTCCCTTTTCTTTTCTCCCCTGGAAGCCGTATTCTACGACAAAGCTCTTCGGAAATTTATGATAAATTCTTTTGTAATTTTCAGCAATGTGCGGTGAAAACTTTTAATTAGTGTAGGCCTATATACATTGTAGCCTACTGTACAGTCATATATCTCAGTGCACATCTGTACATATTACATCAATGCATGACACATATTTATGATTAATTTGCTTTCATTAAACTGGATTATTATTATTATTATTATTATTATTATTATTATTATTATTAGCTGAGCTAGAACCCTAGTCGCAAAAGCAGGATGTTATATAAGCCCAAGGACTCCAACAGCGAAAAATAGCCCAGTGAGAAAAGGAAATAAAGAAATAATAAGTTTAATGTACACGCATTTTACAATAGCATACGTCACAATTTATGAAAAATGAACCTGCATTTCACAAGAGTGCATGTCCCACTTTATGAATAATGTAGGCAATGCTATGGTGCATGTCCCATACGCTAAATAAGAGACCGTATGCAAGAGCAATATCTTCTGTTATGGTACACAACCACCACAATATTTCTCTTTGTGAAATCTGAGTTTTCAGTATATATTCTTTCTTGTTCTCAAAAGAACTAAAGCGGGGAAATCTTCACTTTCTTTCAGCGTCTATAGAATTAGCATATTCTCTGACAAATTACGATGGTAAAACACACGAGAAAACAGCGAAAGAGAGAAGGAAAAAAAGTTATATTTGGGGAAATGTAAATATCTGTCCGGCTTTAAGATCTGCGTTTCTTTCTCTCTATTCGAAGATAATAGTTATGTTTTAATTCATGTATGCCATTTACCCTCCTTTCTGTGTTGATATATCTCAAAAATAGGAAAAATAATAGTTATGTTTTCATCTTTGTATAATATTTCTTTGTTGTCTGTGTGTGTGTGTGTGTGTGTGTGTGTGTTGATATAAGTAAAAAATAAGATAAAATAAAATTTGATGAAACTTGAAAGCTATGTTTATGTGACAAAAACATCTTTAGCTTTCGAGGGAAATTGGTTTGGTACAGCAAAGGTTTCAAGGGCAAATACTTTATCCAATTCTATACAAGCTCCAATTAGACCATCGAAAGACTGAAGATATAAAGACTTTCAAGAAGAAACTGAAAACATTTTTCCTGAGTGTTTCGATAATGTGGATTTGAAAATTAACATGGAATACGCTGTGTGATATTCTAAATACATTAGTATGTATATGAAAACCATATCTTATAGGTCCTGTAGGCCTACGCACAGAGTTCTTCTGTGTAATAGGACTACGGGAACAGCCCTTAAAGGAAGTTAGTTCATTTTTCTCGATAAATCTCTTGATAAAACTGACAAGTGAAATTAAGAACCCTTCCTAATTTGTCCAAGGTAATAAATAAAAGGCTTCATATCTGTGCTCTTCTGGTATATGTCACTTATTGTCTTTCAAGCTGATTTCACAATTCAGTTATTTTCCTTTTTAAAATTTTTCAATCACTTCCATCCAATCATGAGAATCCAGTTTGCTTTTTCTTCGTGGCTCTATATGAATAAACATTTTTTTCATCTTGACAATATCTGTATATTTCAAAGCTATCTCGAAAGCTATGATTAAGTTTCATATATATATATATATATATATATATATATATATATATATATATATATAGTAGTATTTTTAATTAAAACACACCTTATAAGGGTTTCGCCCTTACCAAAGGGCTCATCAGGTGGGTTCTGCCAACTTCCACTTTTGAGAAAGATAGAAGCCAGCAAGGTTCCCACGACCCTCCTCACCACTACCTCATTTAATAAAAGCAGCATGAAGCTAGGCAATTAAGCCAAGCTTCTTTAGGCCAGGCAATTAAGCCAAGCCTTTAATCCAAGCAGCAAGAAGCCAGACAATTAAGCTAAGCTTCTTTAGGTCAGGCAATTAAGCCAAGCCTTTAATCCAAGCAGCATGAAGCCAGACAATTAAGTCAAGCTTCTTTAGGCCAGGCAATTAAACCAAGCCTTCAATCCAAGCAGCATGAAGCCAGACAATTAAGCCAAGCTTCATAAGGCCAGGCAATTAAGCCAAGCCTTTAATCCAAAAAGCATGAAGCCAGACAATTAAGCCAAGCTTCTCTAGACCAGGCAATTAAGCCAAATCTTTAATCCAAAAAGCATGAAGCCAGACAATTAAGCCAAGCTTCTCTAGAACAGGCAATTAAGCCAAGTCTTTAATCCAAGCAGCAGGAAGCCAGACAATTAAGCCAAGCTTCTTTAGGTCAGGCAATCAAGCCAAGCCTTCAATCCAAAAAGCATGAAGCCAGACAATTAAGCCAAGCTTCTCTAGACCAGGCAATTAAGCCAAGCCTTCAATCCAAAAAGCATGAAGCCAGACAATAAAGTCAAGCTTCTCTAGACCAGGCAATTAAGCCAAGCCTTCAATCCAAAAAGCATGAAGCCAGACAATAAAGCCAACCTTCTTTAGGCCAGGCAATTAAGCCAAGTCTTTAATCCAAAAAGCATGACGCCAGACAATTAAGCTAAGCTTCTTTAGGCCAGGCAATTAAGCCAAGCCTTTAATACAAGCAGCATGAAGCCAGACAATTAAGCCAAGCTTCTCTAGGCCAGGCAATTAAGCCAAGCCTTTAATCCAAGCAGCATGAAGCCAGACAATTAAGCCAAGCTTCTTTAGGCCAGGCAATTAAGCCAAGCCTTCAGTCCAAAAACCATGAAGCCAGACAATTAAGCCAAGCTTCTCTCGACCATGCAATTAAGCCAAGCCTTTACTCCAAGCAGCATGAAGCCAGACAATTATGCCAAGCTTCTTTAGGTCAGGCAATTAAGCCAAGCCTTCAATCCAAAAAGCATGAAGCCAGACAATTAAGCCAAGCTTCTCTAGACCAGGCAATTAAGCCAAGCCTTTAATCCAAAAAGCATGAAGCCAGACAATTAAGCCAAGCTTCTCTAGACCAGGCAATTAAGCCAAGCCTTCAATCCAAAAAGCATGAAGCCAGACAATAAAGCCAACCTTCTTTAGGCCAGGCAATTAAGCCAAGCCTTTAATCCAAAAAGCATGAAGCAAGACAATTAAGCTAAGCTTCTTTAGGCCAGGCAATTAAGCCAAGCCTTTAATACAAGCAGCATGAAGCCAGACAATTAAGCCAAGCTTCTCTAGGCCAGGCAATTAAGCCAAGCCTTTAATCCAAGCAGCATGAAGCCAGACAATTAAGCCAAGCTTCTTTAGGCCAGGCAATTAAGCCAAGCCTTTACTCCAAAAAGCATAAAGCCAGACAATTAAGCCAAGCTTCTCTAGATCAGGCAATTAAGCCAAGTCTTTAATCCAAAAAGCATGAAGCCAGACAATTAAGCCAAGCTTCTCTAGACCAGGCAATTAAGCCAAGCCTTCAATCCAAAAAGCATGAAGCCAAACAATTAAGCCAAGCTTCTCTAGACCAGGCAATTAAGCCAAATCTTTAATCCAAGCAGCATGAAGCCAGACAATTAAGCCAAGCTTCTTTAGGCCAGGCAATTAAGCCAAGTCTTTAATCCAAAAAGCATGAAGCCAGACAATTAAGCCAAGCTTCTCTACACCAGGCAATTAAGCCAAGTCTTTAATCCAAAAAGCATGAAGCCAGACAATAAAGCCAAGCTTCTCTACACCAGGCAATTAAGCCAAGCCTTTAATACAAGCAGCATGAAGCCACACAATTAAGCCAAGCTTCTCTAGGCCAGGCAATTAAGCCAAGCCTTTAATCCAAGCATCATGAAGCCAGACAATTAAGCCAAGCTTCTCTAGACCAGGCAATTAAACCAAGCCTTTAATCCAAGCATCATGAAGCCAGACAATTAAACCAAGCTTCCTTAGGCCAAGCAAATAAGCCAAGCCTTTACTCCAAAAAGCATGAAGCCAGACAATTAAGCCAAGCTTCTCTAAACCAGGCAATTAAGCCAAGTCTTGAATCCAAGCAGCATGAAGCCAGACAATTAAGCCAAGCTTCTTTAGGTCAGGCAATTAAGCCAAGCCTTCAATCCAAAAAGCATGAAGCCAGACAATTAAGCCAAGCTTCTCTAGACCAGGCAATTAAGCCAAGCCTTCAATCCAAAAAGCATGAAGCCAGACAATAAAGCCAACCTTCTTTAGGCCAGACAATTAAGCCAAGTCTCTAATCCAAAAAGCAGGAAGCCAGACAATTAAGCTAAGCTTCTTTAGGCCAGGCAATTAAGCCAAGCCTTTAATACAAGCAGCATGAAGCCAGACAATTAAACCAAGCTTCTTTAGGCCAGGCAATTAAGCCAAGCCTTTAATCCAAAAAGCATGAAGCCAGACAATTAAGCCAAGCTTCTTTAGGCCAGGCAATTAAGCCAAGTCTTTAATCCAAAAAGCATGAAGCCAGACAATTAAGCCAAGCTTCT
This sequence comes from Palaemon carinicauda, assembly GCF_036898095.1. Classification (NCBI taxonomy): domain Eukaryota; kingdom Metazoa; phylum Arthropoda; class Malacostraca; order Decapoda; family Palaemonidae; genus Palaemon; species Palaemon carinicauda. The sequence goes on from NC_090759.1 coordinate 62,242,785, forward strand.
CTACACCAGGAAATTAAGCCAAGCCTTCAATCCAAAAAGCATGAAGCCAGACAATTAAGCCAAGCTTCTTTAGGCCAGGCAATTAAGCCAAGCCTTTAATCCAAGCATCATGAAGCCAGACAATTAAACCAAGCTTCCTTAGGCCAAGCAAATAAGCCAAGCCTTTACTCCAAAAAGCATGAAGCCAGACAATTAAGCCAAGCTTCTCTAAACCAGGCAATTAAGCCAAGTCTTGAATCCAAGCAGCATGAAGCCAAACAATTAAGCCAAGCTTCTTTAGGTCAGGCAATTAAGCCAAGCCTTCAATCCAAAAAGCATGAATCCAGACAATTAAGCCAAGCTTCTCTAGACCAGGCAATTAAGCCAAGCCTTCAATCCAAAAAGCATGAAGCCAGACAATTAAGCCAAGCTTCTCTAGACCAGGCACTTAAGCCAAGCCTTCAATCCAAAAAGCATGAAGCCAGACAATTAAGCCAAGCTTCTCTAGACCAGGCAATTAAGCCAAGCCTTCAATCCAAAAAGCATGAAGCCAGACAATAAAGCCAACCTTCTTTAGGCCAGACAATTAAGCCAAGTCTCTAATCCAAAAAGCAGGAAGCCAGACAATTAAGCTAAGCTTCTTTAGGCCAGGCAATTAAGCCAAGCCTTTAATACAAGCAGCATGAAGCCAGACAATTAAGCCAAGCTTCTTTAGGCCAGGCAATTAAGCCAAGCCTTTAATCCAAAAAGCATGAAGCCAGACAATTAAGCCAAGCTTCTTTAGGCCAGGCAATTAAGCCAAGCCTTTACTCCAAAAAGCATGAAGCCAGACAATTAAGCCAAGCTTCTCTAGACCAGGCAATTAAGCCAAGTCTTTAATCCAAAAAGCATGAAGCCAGACAATTAAGCCAAGCTTCTCTAGACCAGGCAATTAAGCCAAGCCTTTAATCCAAAAAGCATGAAGCCAGACAATTAAGCCAAGCTTCTCTAGACCAGGCAATTAAGCCAAGCTTTCAATCCAAGCAGCATGAAGCCAGACAATTAAGCCAAGCTTCTCTAGACCAGGCAATTAAGCCAAGCCTTTAATCCAAAAAGCATGAAGCCAAACAATTAAGCCAAGCTTCTCTAGACTAGGCAATTAAGCCAAGCCTTTAATCCAAGCATCATGAAGCCAGACAATTAAGCCAAGCTTCTCTAGACCAGGCAATTAAGCCAAGCCTTTAATCCAAGCAGCATGAAGCCAGACAATTAAGCCAAGCTTCTCTAGACCAGGCAATTAAGCCAAGCCTTCAATACAAAAAGTATGAAGCCAGACAATTAAGTCAAGGTTCTCTAGACCAGGCAATTAAGCCAAGCCTTCAATACAAAAGCATGACGCCAGACAATTAAGTCAAGCTTCTTTAGGCCAGGCAATTAAGCCAAGCCTTTAATCCAAGCAGCATGAAGCCAGACAATTAAGCCAAGCTTCTCTAGACCAGGCAATTAAGCCAAGCCTTCAGTCCAAAAACCATGAAGCCAGACAATTAAGCCAAGCATCTCTAGACCAGGCAATTAAGCCAAGCCTTCAGTCCAAAAAGCATGAAGCCAGACAATTAAGGCAAGCTTCTCTAGACCAGGCAATTAAGCCAAGCCTTCAATCCAAAAAGCATGAAGCCAGACAATTAAGCCAAGCTTCTCTACACCAGGCAATTAAGCCAAGTCTTCAATACAAAATGCATGAAGTCAAACAATTAAGCCAAGCTTCTCTAGACCAGGCAAATATGTTAATATGGGGGACAGTGGCGAAACTCTCGTCCCACACTGTAATATGATACTTCCAATTCTGGCGTTTATTACACATAAATAATTCTAGTTACACAGAAAACATAGACAGATACATATTGCTTTCTATCAATTAAATATGCACTAGAAATATAATTATATGCTTAATTAATTACAGTTTCTTTATTGGGGGGGGGGGGTGTGGAGTATACCTCACATCAAGGTGATGAATTCTATGTATAGATAGTATTTCCTTCATCTCCTATTCTGGTTTTTGCATCTAATCATAAATTACACCCGAATAGTTTTCCTGTCAGTATGAGAGATAAAAATGCCAACTTTACAGTTGGTTCAAAAACCATAAAAACGAAACAGAATAGTCGATCGCCATTAAACCTAAGCAACGATAACGTAACGAGGAATGTCGATTGCCACAATGTTTTGGAAGAGAGCGTGTGATCTGGCCCTTCGCATTGATTAACATGTCATTAATACAAATCGCATCAAATGTGTACCGAAGAGGGCCACTCGTTATGGCAAATGGTTGTGACTTGACTTCATAATGCTGGAGGTGAATGGGTGGGGGTACGTTTGTGCTTTCATGACTGTAGTTGTTCTATTTTTTAATAGAATTATTGTTAATGTTGAAATGTCATGTATTGGAAGGAGAGGTTGGTGTTATTAACGCCATATAACGTCATAATATTCTACTTTTTCCTCCAACCTTTCAGACGTTATTGGGATGGGCAACTGAATATTCTCTTATAGCCCATGCTTGAATAAAACAATATAGATAAATTTTCAATAAAGTCTTAAATTATGTCTGAATAAACAGATTTTGCCCTTCATTTGTAAGTACAAACCTACTAGTGGAAATTCGTCCAAAATTTTTATAATAGAAAATATTGAATTATCGATAAACTTTGAAAATAAATACATTGGTTAATTTGGCGGACAATAAGCATCCAGAAACAGTTACTGAAATGCCGACAGGTAATGAACGTCACAAGAATTATCGCATTCATAAAAATATTCATAAAGAATAAAAAAACATATGAGCAGAAGGAAGTTTACATCCCTGATAATTGTAGATGCTTCTTCAGAAATGAAAATAGTCGCTGTTATACAAACGAAGAAATTGTGATGCAGATATAAAAAATTCCAAATGACCGAATGAAGCATGTATAATTTGATCTCTCTCTCTCTCTCTCTCTCTCTCTCTCTCTCTCTCTCTCTCTCTCTCTCTCAACCCATAAATGTCGGATATACTGTCACCTACGAATAATTTGAACGCATATGTAGTTATATATGACAAGTGGACCTACCCAGATTCCTGTTATGGAAGGTGCAGTTATCACATATAATTCTCCTCGGGTGCACATTATTCACGAGGTGCAGTGAATCCAATATGAATGGACTATCCTTGGCTTAATATTTGAAAGCATAGAATGTACCATATATCATAATTGACGGACGTGCGGTTGTGGAAAGGGTTGTTCAGTCTTGAAGGAAGAATGAACAAAATTGGTTTAGTAAAGAGTGTTAATGCCACAAGGTAGAAGAGTCTTGAGAGGGTTAGACAGATGGCGAGAATAGAGTTTTAGAAAGGAAGTGTCTAACCATTGAAGGAAATGCATGAGTACGTGAAAAACAAAAGGTAAATAGCACAATTTGTGTAATGAGTTCGACGTGCTGCTAATGAGTTTTCTATGAATTGTAAAGAAAACGCGGTCGAAGTTTTAACTCACACCGAGTTCATCTATGGTTCAGAAACAAAATCAGAAATTGCGACAGCGATTTTTTTTTTTTGAAACAAAAACCTATTAACTAAGTGAATATAAAAAACTTTGTGTCTGGTCTTAAAGGACGACCGCCAAGAAAACAGATACTGTCGGCATATAAGGTTTTTTAACATCCATGGAAAGGCCAAGCTGCTAGCAACTTCACCCCATTTATAGACAGAGGAAACTGGAAGAATAGAACATAGCACCATCCCCTCGAGGATGAAAAAGGTTAAAAATTAAAAATAACACATACACATACACGCACACACACACACGAACACACACACATATATATATATATATATATATATATATATATATATATATATATATATATATATACATATACATACACACAAATTACATGGCTCCCCAAAACAAAATACTCACAACCAAAATTAATACATCATCGGAACCCACATGTAACTCCCAAAAAGATGAATAGACCATCCAGTACTTCACTTCCTTAAGTGACCATAAACATCAAATTCTATCATACCACAATAGCTTTCCATTCCCCGTACTCAGTCAGCGTCGCCATACTATTTAAAGAGATGCACATTGGCATTTAAAGTGTCTCTTTGAGAGGACAAATAGCATCCCACTATCAATAAAAAAAACATCGGATGCTTTCGCATCGCTATACAAATGACGCGATATTACCAGACAAAGACTCCAAATGGCATAGCATTAATCACGAATAGGATCAAACGGTGTCACCTCACTCACCATAATGGTCTGACAGGTCGCAGTACAGGGCGAATGAGAGTCAAAATCATACTCGAAAAATCATGCAGAGCTCGAGCTCTTTCGAAACTAAATACAGATCTGAATTCGAATATATTCAAATGATATCTTATAAAATGATGTTTAAGGATATCTTGTGGACAGATAGGGAGTATGCACTATCAAATAAATAAAAAATAAATCTAAATATACATTGTGCATAACCACACTAGTAAATACATCTCTTTGGCCTACTTATACAGTAGATACACATATCTTGTGAACAGGCAAACATATCTTGTTGACATGTAAAGACATATAGATATTGTGGATCAACTTTTAAGTACACACATCATGTGGATAGGCGTATAATATATTTTTCTTTTTGTGGAGACTACAAAAAAAAAAAAACATCTTGTTGACAAACAGAAAACTAAATAAACTCACAACCCGACGTAAGTGGATTCAAAATTCGTTTGATTTCTTTTGCAAGATCAACCGCAGAGAGATACCCCAATCTTAATAAAGATAAAATAAAACAGTATATACCACAAAACACAAACAACGGGGGTAAGATGGAATATATGGCAAATTCAAATGTCTTCGTAGCCGATGTGGTAACATCCCTGGTTTGTGAACGCCACACTGGGGTTCGAGTCCCGCTCAAACTCGTTAGTTCCTTTGGTCGCTGCAACCACGCCATCTTTGTGATCTAAGGATGGGGGTTTGGGGGAGCCTATAGGTCTATCTGCTGAGACATCAGCAGTCATTGCTTGGCCGTCCTTGGTCCTAGCTTGGGTGGAGAGGGGGCTTGGGCGGTGATCGTATGTACATTTGGTCAGTTTCTGGGGCTTTCTATTGCTTGATAGGACAATGTCACTGTCCCTTGCCTCTGCCATTCATGATCGGCGTTTAAAAACTGGAGTTATAACTCCATGGGATTATACTTTTCGGCGTTTAAAAACTGGAGTTATAACTTCATGGGATTATACTTTTCAAGTAAAACAGAATCGGATGATGATTATTAATAAATCGATTATTCCAACGACACGTTACCATATCGAAATGTTTGTAACACAGTATTTCAGTGACCTTTGTATCTAATTATGACACCTTATTTCTTTTAGTCTTAAATAAGGTATATCGAAATCAAAATTTTATAGATTTTGACGTAGCATGACACGAAAGAAAATATGGTAACGACACAACACGCAGCCAGTTTATGACAGCCAACCAGGAAAACTGTCAGGTTTTGATATCCTGACTGGAACATAGCAATAAATTTTATATTTTTCCCTTCCATAGAAAAATTACGTAAATATTTCCTCTTTTCATTTGACTTTTTCCTTCTTCTTTCAAAAATGCATTTTTTCCGGCAGTTTTCTTAAACTACCAAAAAAAAAAAAAAAAAAAAAAAAAACCTCCTTTTTCTCTTAAATCTTTTTAATCTTCTTTTTATAAAAAAGAAAAAATACTGTGGCAGGTGGCCCAGTTGCTAAGCGGCCAAAGCTAGCAAAAAAAAAAAAAAAAAAAAAAAAATAAAAAAAAATAGTTTACCAGATTCTGGATAAACAATACGATATATTTTAATTAAGTCATCAGGTAATGGTAAAAAGAATTTTCAATTGATTGCTCAACTGATAACTGTTAACTGAATTCTTTAGTTTTTTTTTTTTTTTTTTTTTTTTTTACTGCAAAGAAACTAATACCAGATACACTCTTTACTTTTAATTTAACTCAAGACATTTATTCTCAGATCCTTGGTGAATGGAATTAACGTAATTATGGGTTAGAGAATCCATATGTTGAATAATTTCTGAAATAGTTACGAAATCAATAATTAAATGAATTTTCAAAATCTCATAATAAATAACTTGAGTATATTGAATGTTATATCAAATATTCTCCGAAAGTAAGTCAAAAAATTGGAAAATAAACAATAATCAAATGAATTTGAAAAACAAATATTATAAAAAACAAATATATTAAATGTTATATCAAATAATCTCCATAACTAAGTTACAAAAATAGAAAATAAACAATAATCAAATGAATTTGAAAAAAAAAAACTATAATAAATAACAAGTATATTGATTGTTATATAAAAAATTATGCAAAAGTTAAAAAAAAATATAAAATAAACAATCAAATGAATAAAAAAAAACTGTAATGAAAAGCATAAATTTATTGAATTGTCATACCAAAGGTTCTCCTAAAGTTGAAAAATAAATAAACGAAAAAAAAAAAAATGATTTAAAAGAACGACACCGCAAAACGGCGCTTGCTTTGGAGCCTTGAAACCTTTGATAAAAATCCCTTACAAAAACATGGAAGTGGAGGAAAGTTTTCCAAAACGCCGCCGAAACTCTAAAGGAAGCAACACAGAATTGCTAAGGCCTATGCAACAACACTAAAAAATCCTGAATAGAGAAAAGTAACATCTCACACACACACACACACACACACATATATATATATATATATATATATATATACATACATATATATCATATATATTATATATAATATATATAATATAATAATATATAAATACACACACACACACACACACACACATATATATATATATATATATATATATATATATATATATATATATATATATATGAATACATAAATTTTTTGGACTTTAATCAGATATCATCAAAATTATTATCATTGTCATTATCATTTTTTTTTTCAAAAAGTGTTCATATTCATTAAATTGAGTGCTCAGTATTAAAATAAGAAAATATACAATAAAGAGAAAATGCGCCAGGAGAAGTACAGCAAGGACTGTTGAGGAAAATAAAACAACCAACAAAGAAAGAAAGATCTCCTTGGACGGAGTTCCTGCACAGGAAATATATAACCTAGAAAAGGAAGTATGTAAATCTTTAGGATCTTACAAAGAATAAAAAGAATTGTCTAAGAATTCAAGCTGGTTCATCAAGTGACTTGACCGATTTTCTCTTGAGTCTCATCATAACCCATTACCACTTGCATCAGTCCGCCTTAGTTAGTTTGTAATCTTAAATAGGGAAATGGCTTTAACGTTTGGCTTAATATTATCGTTTTATCTGGATAGGGTCACCACTTATGTGTAAAAGAGGACTTAATTTTTGGTAATGTTAGCCGCATGCCATGTGCACTACTGGTCAGAATTTGTATGGTGTATAAGCTTCCGTGGTCATCACAGGGAACAAGGATGTGGGGCTCGCGAACTCACCCTTAAATACAATATCTAAATTCCTACAAGAAACCTTAACAGTATTATGCGAGTGACACTTGTTATAATGACGTACAAGATTCCTACACAATGAAAAAAAAGGGGGAACGGATCAAGTCAACGAAATTTTACGTCAATTGTTTTAAATATAAATAAGTAAAAAACAAGGTTGATTTGTTAATAAATTCCTGAGATCTTCAATTAAAGTAAAAAGTGATACAATGCGTTTGACTTTATTTGTACAATATTCAACAACTATTTCAATACCATAAGACTTGTCCTTATTGGTTTAATTTCTATTCATTACACTAAAAACGTAACATTATTTAATGACTACTGGCCATTGGTTGATCTCCGTCTGCAGCCATTACTTTAAACGACTGTTTCCCTTTCCCATTAACATACCTTTCCCCTTCACTTCACTCTTCAGTCGAATCACAATTCTTTATCAATCCCCTCTGGATGTGCTTCGAAATGGCTCGCCATCTCTTGAATACCGTTTGTTATTAATACTTCGCTCTTCTTTCATTTGGCTCCAGTTCTGTTTTTAAGCTGCGTATATGTTTGGCATTGAATATCTATGGTTAAATTAACAGATAGCAACAGCTCTTGTTTCCTGGGAAGAGGGGCAGATTGAACTCTTTCACAATATAAAGTTTTCCAGTAAAACAATTGTATGAACTGTCGTTTATTATTATCATTATTACTATTACTATTTACTGATGATTTAGTCATTGTAGCAGACACAAGAACTACATGAAAGGTTTTTAGCATGGAAAGAAGCCCTAGAAAGGAAAGGATTGTGATAATATATGAACATTGGAGAAAGACATAGCTGATGGTTAGTAGTCGAGAGGAATATGAATAAGTAAACATTCAAGCGGAAGACGTAAACAATGAGTTTATACTTGGTATCAATAATAACAGAGGAGGGCAGTACTGAGATTAAAGTAATTGGCGTCGTTTTAGATATAAAAATGCAATTAAAACTCAAATTGAAGATCTATACGACAGTTATCAGGCCTGTACTATTATTTGGGGCAGAAACTTGGGCGCTTAGAGGCAAAAAGAAATGTTTGAAAGAAACTAGATAAGTATGGTAAGAATGATCACAGGAATATCATTACTGGAAAGCTGTTTTACAGTCTGACTAGTAAGGTCGAAAGAAGATAAAATCAAGCAAGTGCTGCTAGAAGACCTAAGAGAATCACCCCAACGATTCAAAATTTATTCACAAAAAGTATCCCATTATCGTTCCTTTGGAAGGGGTGGGGGAGTTGAACTATGAGTGATTTTCAGCTAAAGTGATGCCATCTACCTATTGACAAGGCTTTAATTCAATATTTGGCAAATTTCTGTATCACTTGAGGTTACTTAACAGAAAGACTCCTATGGATTGCAGTCTTCTACCTACCTTTCCAAGGAAATTGTACAGTTGGACACAAGAATTGCTGTTACACCTGGCTCTGAAGAAGTAGACCCATCCACACCTTTACTGCACGGCGAGTTCCCGTTTTTAGCCACACCAACCACCTCTCCCAACACTATCTATTTGGTTACCCGCCGCTAAGTAAGGGTACGATAGGGTGCACTTCTCCGGAGTGAGGTGAGCCAGGGACTCCTGTATCCAACTGTACACGAAATGTTATTTTCATCAATGAAACTGACTCAGAATTTCATAATAGGAGTAAAGGTGATGAAGAAGAACCGGTAATCGTTAAAATAGTATAGGTTTTTGGTTACTGATATTATGGAACATGAAAAATAGGGAATTTCTTGTGATATATGGAAAGGTAAAAATGTTTAACTTGAGTACCTCAATTACATTTTATGTCTCTAAGAATTCTCTAGAGATTTCAGATGAAGTTTTGAATTCTGTACTGTCAAGGTATGAGGGAGTACAGATAATACGTCCACAGACATTATACACACTCACACACACACACACACACACACACACACACATATATATATATATATATATATATATATATATATATAAATATATTCAAGTAAATATATATATATATATATATATATATATATATATATATATATATATATATATATATATATATACTTACATTTTACACACATTTATATTTATATATAAATATTATATACTGCATGTATATACTACATATAAATACACGCGCGCACACACACATATACATACATACACACACACACACACACACACACATATATATATATATATATATATATATATATATATATATATACACATACATACATATATGTGTGTATCAAGTAAACGCATATATTATCACAATGCTAATAAAACACTAAACATTATTTTACGCAGACTGAAATAATAATACTAAAAACCCCAAAAGATGAACGTGCATTAACCACATCCCCCAAGCCTCTCCTTCCATCTCTTTTGTTCCAGCCCGTCGTAATGTACACGTAAACGGCCATGGGATGGGCCGTGATAGGTTAAACGGCGTCAGCTGTGGAAATTACAAGGGTCTTAAAGGATTCCTTTAATGGGCGCTACTTATCCAGGGAAAAGACGCAGTAAATGGCTATATATGTGTGTATATCCAGAGCTTCAACTGACGATCGGGAGGAGAAAAGGTGATGTTATAATGAATGCCACTTAGAAATGTATCAATGATAATGATAATGATAATAATAATAATAATAATTATTATTATTATTATTATTATTATTACTATTAATAATAATGAATAATAATAATAATAATAATAATAATAATTAATATTATTACTATTAATAATAATAATAATAATAATAATAATAATAATAATAATAATAATAATAATAATAATAATACATTGGCCATTTCTGGGTCTTTATTTCGACTGCTACTTCTAAGTACTTGGTTTAATAGAAACACAAGTGATAGAATAAAATAAGATTTTAATAAATGATAAAAATGAAAATAGGTCTTAAATGATGATAAAAATAGCTATTATGAGGCATTTATGATATTGGGATAAACATTTTCATAAAATTTCATCTTCAATTATGGAAAAAGATGGGGCATAGGGTACTCAAAAGGACAAAACATAAAAATTTGGGCTAACTCGGTCAAAATGACCCTTAGGAGAAATTCATGAAATGATATATCATGAAAAGAGTTTTGACCAACGATATATTTCAAGATATACGACTGGAATTTTGACTGAAGATGGTATGTTAGAGGGAAACTGGAAAAAGCTCTAATAATATGTCTTTAAAGCTAAAAATCAAATTCTAAATTACATTAAAAATATTTATCGTTTCCAAGAATTAAATGAAGGTTTCTTCAACAGATATTATTATTATTATTATTATTATTATTATTATTATTATTATTATTATTATTGTTGTTATTATCATTATTCCTTAAGAAAAAGGCAAGCTGGGGTGAAAATATAATGCAACACACAAACGCAAACTTTCCACACACAAAGAAACTTTAATTCAAAAGCAATATCCATACATCGACTATATCTTCAAAATACTAATTTCACTGACAGAATACAGTCCGTCTTTTAAGAGCCTAAAAAATTTAGTTCAAGACAAACCGAGTTAAACAAATAGGAAAGGGTAAAAAAAAAAAAAAGAACACACATCATATGATTATTGTCTTTTCTTCATACTATAACTTAGGAGACGGTCTGGTTGTATAGGAAACAAATGCGACAAAGAACAAGATAAACAACCTTAATCTAAAATGGGGTACCAAAGCATCCCAGATTCTGAGAGAGAGAGAGAGAGAGAGAGAGAGAGAGAGAGAGAGAGAGAGAGAGAGAGAGAGAGAGAGAGAGAGAGAGAGAATCTTAAATAAAAGGAGAACTTCGTCCCTAAATGGACTATTACTTTGGAGAAATGCAATTGTTATAGTTTATGTAGAGATGAAACAGATAAAAGAGAGAAATGAGGAACAGAACAGGATTCGTGCTTCAGATTACCACCAGGAAAACTAGCATAATTGGGAAAAAAGGAAAACAACAAGCCGGAAATCACACAAGGACAGCGTCATTTATTTCAACTATAAATGCAATGAAATAATCCGATTACAGATGAGAGAAGAGAACCAAAGAAATAGGAACAAAGATGCTTACCGTATTTACATATAATAGATCAAGTGCTCCATGCAGGAACAAACTGATGCATGAAAGGTTGATAAGAATCGGAGTGATATCAAATCGGATGTAGAGACTTGAGAATACAGACGAGCCAATTATAGACTCTTAAGAGGAACAATGATTACCGTCCTTATGGGGTGATATAAAAAAACCTTAACTTTTATTGACTTTGAGGTTTAATAACATAAAAAAGGTCATGATAACGAGGAAGTCACTCCAATAAAAATACAGAGTTAAAATCACCATGAATTGGAAGGGTTTGTCCTCTCTTTTGATTGAAAATTTATATAAAATAATGTGAAAAATTTCCGTCAAGTTAATTATCCTTTACATAAATATTCATCAAACAACAAACCAAGAAGGATCGATAAAAAGAAAGTTATCATGTAACCAGGATTGATATGCTAAAAGAGAGAAAAGAAGAAGAAGAAGAAGAAGAATGGCAATAAGTCAAAATGAGGACCGAAAAGTCAGACCTGAAAGTAAAAGCTACTTTAAAGGCTTAAAGGTTTAAAGGCCGCTCATGAATGGCAAGGGGAAGGGACAGTGGCATTACCCTATCGAGCAGGACAATGCCCTAGAGACTGACCATGTACACCTATGATCAGCGTCCAATTCCCGCTCCATCCAAGCTGTGAACAAGAAGGGCCAGGCAATGGCTGCTGATGACTCATCAGATAGACCTATAGGCTCCCCGAAACACCCCATCATTAACTCAAAAGGATGGTGAGGTTGTAATGAGATCAATGATTTGAACCCAATACGGATTTCTTTTTTTTTTCTTTTCTTTTCTTTTGAGTCAGCTATGGTTCCTGTTCCTGAAGACGTTATGTCCTAATAAGAAGCTTCACCTGATGTTTCTTTATATGCAAGAAAGGTCAGATTACTACGAAGTCTTCCATGTAGTGTTGAAAAGACTTTCATGACCAACCTTTTCAAACGCTTATAAAAATGAATTCAACCAATATAAGAGAGTTATAAAAGATCGAGGTAGTTATGTTAATATATCTGATTCATCTGGTAAAAGAGGATAGTATTGAAAGTTTGAAAAGTACACACGTGAACATTCTGAAAGATCTAGAGCGAACAGAGTCATGACAGAGTTCACATCTTATTCATTGTCACTTGTCATTCACAAAAGCTGAGCGAAATAGTTGGTTCGGTCAGATTGCCCGGACATCATTTCCGGGAGGGGGCTCTTAGGCAGTCAGTCATAGCCCCCAAAAGAAATGGTTATTGTCTGCTACGTTAGATTTTAAGTCAAGTAATAAATTACTTGTTAGCAAAATTGGAACAATAATAATTTGAATATTACAATTATCACAAAAGTAAAAATAGCTTCTATCCCGGTTACATAACAAATTTATTCCTAAAGCTTGTGCTTACGTCCATCACAATAATTACGTCTTTATATTTTGTAATCAGTCTCTCTTCAATCAATCATTTCTATGTCAATCGTTCAATTATAAAGTGTTAGGCCTTTGGTATAATACACATAATTCATTAGTCTATAAGAATTTCATACAGTTCATATATCACACATATCCCCATACAGCATAACCAATATATATATTCCTCACACTATACAACCGATACATATTTTTCATACTTCCTACACTTATGCATATTTTCCACACTGTGCACTGTATATATTTCCCATACTGCATATACATTGCATTTTTCCATAAAAAATAAACGCTGGATATCTTAAAATTATTCAATTATCTCATACAGAATATCTTATACATATTTCACATACTGCACCTCTTATATGTATTATTATTATTATTATTATTATTATTAATTGCTAAGCTACAACCCTAGTTGGAAAAGCAGGATGCTATAAGCTCAGGGGCCCCAACAGGGAGAAAAAACCCAGTGAAGAAAGGAAACATGGAAAAATAAAATAATCTAAGAACAGTAACATTATTAAAATAAATATCTCCTATACAAACTATAAAAACTTTAACAAAACAAGAGGAAGATAAATTAGATAAAATAGTGTGCCCGAGTATACCCTCAGGCAAGAAAACTCTAACTCAAGACAGGGGAAGACCATGGTACAGAGGCTATGGCACTACCCAAGACTAGAGAACAATGGTTTGATTTTGGAGTGTCCTTCTCCTAGAAGAGCTGCTTACCATAGCTAAAGTCTCTTCTACCCTTACCAAGAGGAAAGTAGCCACTGAATAATTACAGTGTAGTAGTTAACCCCTTGGGTGAAGAATTGTTTGGTAATCTCAGTTTTGTCAGGTGTATGAGGACAGGAGATTCTGTAAAGAATAGGCCAGACTATTCGGAATATGTGTAGGCAAAGCGATAGAACCGCAACCAGAGAGAAGGATCCAATGTAGTACTGTCTGGTCAGTCAAAGGACCCCATAACTCTCTAGGGGTAGTATCTCAACGGGCGGCTGGTGCCCTGGCCAACCTACTACCTATACTGTTAGTATTTCATTTACCACACATCCTATCGAAAAACAACAATCCCGCAAATTGCCTAACTTAGCGTGTCGTAGTTAGGAAAGGGGAGGGGGTGGGGAAGGTTGAATCGTTTTGACGGGTCGCGTACTCTAGTAAAGTATACACAGCATTTCTGAAAAAAAAAACATTAAATGGTGTAATCTATAATTTGCATAAAAATGAATTATGCATTTTAATTCATAAATAATAAATTATTCACCATACTTTCCGATCAACACAACATTGGGCTTAAATTTACGATCAGCAACACTGCAGATACTCCATATGGCGAGCAGCTGTAAATTACACTATAAATTTTTTGAGGAATGAGAAATTTGAAATTTAAATTTCAGAGTATAAATGCATTATTTATTCCATTTTTTCAGCAAAAGTAAACTAAATACTGTATTTTGAGCAATAATTTATTGTTTAATGATTTGTGGAGGGGGGTTACCGATATCATGTGTAAAGTATTTGTGGAATAGTGCTGCGTACTATATTTTTGGAAAAACAAGAAATTACAGAAAAGGTTACTGTGGCCTGATTGGTAACGTCCCTGCTTGGTGTTTGCCAGTCAGGGGTTCGAGTCCCGCTCAGACTCGTTAGTGCCATTAGTGTCTGCAACCTTACCATCCTTGTGAGCTAAGGTTAGGGGCTTTGGGGGAGCCTATAGGTCTATTTGCTGAGTCATCAGCACCCACTGCCTAGTCCTCCCTGGTCCTAGCTTAGGTGGAGAGGAGGCTCGGGCGCTGATCATATAATATATGGTCAGTTTCTAGGGCATTGTCCTGATTGTTAGGGCAATGTTAGTGTCCCTTACCTCTGCCATTCATGAGCGACCTTTAAAACTTTAAAACTTAAAAAAAGAAACTGTACTTCTTTAAAAGAAAAAAAAAAGATAATGTATTTATGCGACAGAAGTACATACAGTAATTGTTGATCCGTAATAACCTGAATAAACTAGGGTTTTAGCAGGGCATTAATGATTACTATGTTCGGGAAAAAAATGTACAGTATTTCGCGAACAACCAATAACTTTGTTCACCGCATCCCATACAATATTATAGTTCCATTATTGAACACAATATTTACTAAACCACAATAACTTACACTTCATTCGGAAAACAGTAAATTGTATAGCGCTTTTTGGGGAGGCAATAGCAAGGGAATTAGATTTGCCAAAAAGTAAGTTATCCAATGTAGTGTAACAAATACAATCAGTTGTGTTTTAGCTGCACACATTTTATGCAACAACATTCTGCACTCTATTCTACAATACAGTGAAGCCTCTAGTTCTTCCTAAACTATCTAATAGTTTCATTCGAATAGTTTGCATCCTGTGAAATGAGTAACATTGATTTCGGTAGAATGATTCGAACGAGCTCGTGCGAGAGTACTTTGTAATTTTGTAGTGTGGATGAATACCAATTATTCTTTTCAATTTACCTAGAATGATGCTTTTTATCGGAGTTTGTTCCCATAGATGAATCGTTTTATGAATATCTCTCTCCCTTCTCGTTTTTACATTTTGTTCACTTACGTAAACAATATGAAACTTGACGTGAATTTTCATGATTTTTAAGTATTTTTTTTTTTTACTAAGTTTTCATATTTATTTTTTCGTCTCTGTTTTGAACAATCTGCATATAAGAATATTTCCATGTACACACAAAACATAAAATATTGACTTTCTATATTTTCCATTAACTTTCCGTAATGAATAATTTCCCCCCAAGAAATTAGAATAAGCAGAAAATCCTTTCACTGGTTCAAAATAACTTATTTGTCATTCCAAACGTCATTATTTAATTTAGATAATTTTTCAAAATATACAATTTTACACTGGATATATTTTATCATAATCTAATAAGAAAACGTTAAATATGAAGTAAATATTAAGTAAGACAATCAAATATTGATCAATCACAAAACATGTCTACTATATTATTCAGGGAACTTTTGCAATACGGTCTGGCATTGGATCCGGTAAGGCCATTCAGCGCCGAATTATAGCTAGTGAAAACCCTTAACGTTACAAAATTGAAAAGTAAATCTAAATAGTTGCCGTTATTACTACTACGCAATGATAAAGTTGATTAATATCTAGAGCATTGTCGTAATATTTTGCACATGGAAATGATATTCAGCACAAATCTTCTTTGCAAATTCATATTGTTTGCGGCGGCTTCGTTATAAACGTGTACAAATGATTAATAATACGAGGAAAACACAACAACAATTCATAAGGCGCATACCTCCGCCAATCAAAAACCAACACCCAATTTATAAGAGTCTACCATTAAATTTACGTCGTTTTCTCTAATAATTCTTGTTTTCTTTCAAGTGTAGTATTGGGCTGAATGAATCTAGGACAACAGTACATAGTAAGAGATGGTCTTATCTTCACCAATTTCATCCGATATGATTTTTCAAAATGGGCCAGACAACGAACTCAGAAATGATTTCATCTAAATTCATCGAAATCATTCCTGAACTCCAAGAGTGAAATCGTAACTTCCATTGTGTTCTCTGTACATTATTATTATTATTATTATTATTATTATTATTATTACAAGCTAAACTACAACCCTAGTTGGAAAAGCAAGATTCAATGAACCCAAGGGCTCCAACAGGGAAAAATAGCCAAGTGAGGAAAGGAAACCAAGAAATCAATAAATAACGAGAGCGGTAATGGACAATCAAAACAAAATATTTAAAAAACAATGACAAAATTAGATTAGATATTTCATATCTAATATATACTATAAAAATTCAAAAGAACAAGAGAAAGAAATAAGACAGAATAGTGTGTCCGAGTAGTACTATCGAGCAAAGGAACTCTACCCCAAGACAGTGGAAGGTCATAATACAGAAGCTATGGCACTAACCAAGGTTAGAGAACAATGGTTTTGATTTTGGAGTGTCCTTCTCCTAGAAGAGCTGAATACCATACTACTGTAATAACCTAACTGGAGTGAGGGAAGTTGATCGAAACCTATTTTAGTATAAAGGGGCAACCTTTGGTGCGGAGTAAAACCCGTTGAGTTCAATGCCCAGAACACTGAAATAGGTTTCAATTTGCTTCTCTTCATCATTTAGTCATCTACACAGTATGTCATCAACTATCATGAAACATTCATTGTGCATCGATAAATTTTGAATGCTTGTCATCGGTCACAATTGACTACTATTGTAATAAGCTAGCTGGAGTGAGGAAATTTGGGCGAAACCTATTTTAACATAAAGGTTTCGATTGGCTTCTCTTCTTCATCATTTATCATAAATTATCATAAGACATTCTACTGATAAATTTTGAATTGTTGAGATCACACACACACACACACACACACACACACACACACACACACACTTCACTTTGGTAGTAACAGTGGTAATAGTATGTATGAATGAAGTGTTGTAATGAAGAAAATATGAATAAAGGGAATAATCATCGTTTATTAAACTAAAAGTTTATGCCTAAAAACTTAAAGCTGGGGAAATTGAGGATTCCTATAGGAAACACATCGATACCACTAAGACAATTGCCTTCAATGAAAATTGTATTAGAGAGAAGCTGTAATATATATATATATATATATATATATATATATATATATATATATATATATATAAACTAAACTTTTTGGTAAATATACTTTTAGACCACAGTGTTATTAAATGCAAAAGCAATTGTGGCATCAGTTAGAGAGAAGCTGTAATATATATATATATATATATATATATATATATATATATATATATATATATATATATATGTATATATATATATATATATATATATATATATATATATATATATATATATTACAGCTTCTCTCTAATACAGTTTTCATTGAAGGCAATTGCCTTAGTGGTGTCGATGTGTTTCCTATAGGAATCCTCAATTTCCCCAGCTTTAAGTTTTTAGGCATAAGCTTTTAGTTTAATAAACGATGATTACTCCCTTTATTCATATTTTTTTCATTACAACACTGTTTCGACAAAACTAGTCCTCATCAAGTAATTGCAGATTAACATAAATTTACATTTCCTTTTCTATATGAGATTCTACAAAGATAAAGAGGAATTGTAAACAAGTTAATCAATAATCCCTTGATAAAGACATTGTTTTGTTGAAACAGTCTTGTAGTGATAGAATAAATGAAGAAAAATAGTCATAGTTTCTTTGACCAAAGGCTCACTCCTAGGAATCTAAAGCTAAAGAAATATGATGGATCCTGTAGGAAACACACTGACGCCACTAAGGCTAACGCCTTCAATTAAAATTGCAATAGAGAGAATCTGTGACCTAAAAGTACTTGAGCGCGCGCGCACACACAAACATATTATTTGAAAAATAATTGGCTCATACTTCTGGAGAGCATGTACATGTTTCTGCAAACGAAGAAACAATAACTCGGTTTTCCTTTGTTTCCAAGTTATTATATTATCTATTAATCACATAGACTCCTTAAAGGAGTCTATGATTAATCATGATGTTATCCACTATAGGGGACGGTCCCATTAACAAACATTACCAAAGCACAACTAAGATGATTGAGCTGAGAAGGGTGCAAAGAGGTCTAAAGCTTCATTGTAACTTCTAAATATATGCTACTCAGCAATAACAGCGCTGTTAAAAAAAAAATTCATATACTACATATATAACTATATATATATATAAATATATATATATATATATATATATATATATATATATATATATATATATATATAGATATATACATATACTATATATATATAACTAAATAATATATATATATATATATATATATATATATATATATATAGAGAGAGAGAGAGAGAGAGAGAGAGAGAGAGAGAGAGAGAGAGATAGACAGAGATATATACATATTCTATATATATATTTATATATATATATATATATATATATATATATATATATATATATATATATAAACTTTTTGGTAAATATACTTTTAGACCACAGTCGTTCCCTTACGCAATTCTTATTAAATGCAAAAGCATTTGTGGCATCAATTATTCTAAGACAGGACTTTTATAGTTTTCTGTATCTTCTCTTCTCTTTACAGTTGGAGTTCAGGAAGAAAAAAAAAACGAAAATTATCATTGCGCTGCTTCATTTACTCAACTTCTGCTGACAACAGCTTCAGGTCATAACTTTTGGGTATCTTCAGTGCAATCTTACAAGAAAATCGCATTACTTCTATAATCACAGTGAATTCAAACAAACAAAAATTCAAAAGACAACGAAAGTGAAATTCTGGAAATATTTTGCAAAGAAATTCATGAAAATGTTACTAAAGACATCTGGATTTTCCATGAAACCTCACAATTCCATTGTTAGCTTCAAAGAATGGCAGTGGAGATAAATCTTGGATATTTAAAGTTTCTTTAGACCATGTATTTCACTCAAGCAAGAGTTCCTGAAGTCTTAAGCTTTTTCTCTAATGCAAGATTTTTGGACTAACACTGGGATTGTGAGGATTCATGGAATATCCTGATTGATCGATTGATTATTGGTATTTTTCTGGCATCCTAATTACTAGGATCACTGATGTCAGAATAACCAAGACAAAAGGAACAGCAAGTATCCGCACATCTTTTAGAAGATCCTCAGGTAACTGAAGTTGTTGTTGAACCAGTAGTAGCTGGCTCAATTTCCTTAGGGGTCATTTCAATAGCAGGGCTTCGTCCACAACTATACTCAACTCAGTGAAAAATGGCCGATAGGGGAGGGCACCTGGTTTTAAATAGATTCCCCAACTGTTGTCCCAGTTCCAGAGATCACCAGCCTGCTCTCCAACCTATCCCCATTACTTAGTTGATGTGGGGATTCCATATGTTTATTTTCTTTTGCCGTTCCAGAAATCTATAGAATTGCAGGTCTTCTTTTCGAAAATACCGAGGTAAAAGTAAATAACAAATTGATGCAAATACTTGGGATCAATAATAACAGAGGAGGGAGGTGTTGAGAATGAACACAGCATGGCAAAAATGGAAATAAGTAACAGGAGTCGTTGTAGATATGAAAATACAATTAAGACTCAAATGAAGATCTATAAGATAATTATTGGGCTCGTACAATTATATAGGGCAGAAACTTGTGCATTAAAGAGGAAAGAGGGCCTGTTGAAAAAAACCAAGATGAGGATTGTAAGAGGGATTGGTGGAATATCATTACTGGAAAGGAGGGAGAGTCAAGATATAAGAAGAATGTGTGTCATTTGTAATATTTATAAAAAAAAAAACCAAGGCTAAGGAAGCTTGTCAGAGATACTATGGACATGCAATAAGAAGGAAGGAGATAGAGCTAATCAAGAGAACTAAGAACATATCAGTGAAGGGGAGGAGTTTGGGATGTCAGCGGATCAGATGGATGGATGTGGTGTGGAGTGATATAGGTGGGGTGGGACTGGTGGAATATGTAGGAAGTAGTAATAAAGAGAGAGAGAGAGCGAAATAGAGACGCCGACTATTCTATACAGTGGAACTAATAAGGTCGAAAGAAGATGATGATATTTATGAAATACGTATACACATCGAAATTTGTTGCCGAGAATCACATCTAACATCTTATAAGAGTCATACAGACTTAAAGATACATTTATCAATGCTGAGATCCGGATGTTGAGGAGTAATTGTCCTTGACCTACTTACGATCATTCTTTGACTTTTGTTAGGATTCAACTTTATGCCATATAATTTGCACCATGCATTAATTTTAGCTAGATCTCTATTAAGGGATTCATCAATCTCAAATTTACATTCAGGATATGGAATTGAAGCGAAGAGAGTAGCATCACAGCATAAGCACTGAGAAACTTCGTACATTAAATAGTAAACATTCCTTATTTACGGAATTATAAATTTATGAGCTCTTGAAAGACAGAGCATACCTAAATCGAAATATAAATCTCTAGATTTTACTAAATTTTCTTACATATTTAGGGTTCATCAAGACACAATCACCTGATTAATCCGTCCTCCAAAAACTAGCCTATATCCCAACAATTAACATGCTGATAGACTTCTAAAAATACATAATATAATTCAGTACTTTTAGTTTGACTTGGCCTTACAAGGTAGAGCCTTTAAATGACAACTGAGAGAGAGAGAGAGAGAGAGAGAGAGAGAGAGAGAGAGAGAGAGAGAGAGAGAGAGAGAGAGAGAGAGAGAGAGAGAGAACACTCTGATAGGATATTCGTCAATAAACACAAATTTAAAAAAAAAAATCATAAGCACTTTTTTGCGAAGACTGGGACTACACGCGCACAGCTGCATGGGTTAAGAATCTAAAGCCGACTTGTACAGTATTTGTAGTGGGGAAATATTTTAAGAATCAAAAGTTAAGCTCACTGGGCCTGTCTCATGGGAATACCCAAGAAGAGACATTTTACGAACATGGACCCATACAAATTAAAAATATGAATAAAAAATATAGTTTAATTTGACGATATAAAAACCAATACAAACGAATCATGGATCATCTATAAGGAAACGAAAATTATCACCTGAAAAAAATTTGAGTATAAAATTAAATAAAAAAAATCAATTTTGATATCAAAAGTATTTCTTAATATTGTTTTATATATTCCATTTACTGAATAAATAATGTGTTCTTTTTCATACAGCTGAATAGGTTGCAATTACAATAGTTTTTCAAACTGAAAAATAATATAGAGTTTACAAAAATGTATTTAGAAATAATTCAAATAAGTATTATGATATAAACAAATGCAGTTAACAATATATGCACAGAAACCGTAAAATTACTCTATTTCATAGAAATCTCAAAATGGATAAAATGAACAAAAAATCCCATTTCGCAAAAAAAAATAATTTCATCAGGATATTGCCTTCAAAATTATTTGCATTTCGTGGAATCATTTTAAAAAATACGAATAAATCGGTAAAATACACAATAAAAAACATCGGCAGATCACAACAATAGAGATATGTAGCACAAACTGCGCGCTAAAATACGTGTACAGAACGACCACAAATTTAAAACAATAGATAATTATAGACTGTGGGGCGGCGCCCCGGGCAAACAAAATGCAACGTTGCTTTTGATTAATTACAAACAACAGATCAAACAGGCGATATGTTCAATAGAACGCCGAGTGAGAATAATGTACACAAGACTTTTAAACGTCACTAAGTGTTTTGTGTTACTTCAATGTCCGTGTGATGTAACAGTTGGTGCGTATATGCGGTCAGGGCGTATAAGAGAGAGAGAGAGAGAGAGAGAGAGAGAGAGAGAGAGAGAGAGAGAGAGAGAGAGAGAGAGAGAGAGAGGGGGGGGGGGAGGGCTATAAAATCATGTCGAGGGAGACATTTAAAATGTATAT
>NC_090759.1:62270203-62287703 GCF_036898095.1 Palaemon carinicauda
GTTTAAAATTGTAATTTTTCCTTTTGAATCTTATAGGTCTTATATCTGATGTTGAATCTCATCTTTTTTTATTCGATGCGGTTAAAGATCGCCCATGGATGACAGAGGTAAGGGAGAGTTACAAACCAAGCTAGGACCAGGGAGAGCCAGGATATGGCTGCTGATGACTCAACAGGTTGACCATTCCGCTCCCCCAAACCCTCCATCCTTAGTTAACATGGATGCCGAGGTTGCGGACACTATAAAAAATATCGAGCTTGAGCGGTGCTCGAACCTTAGTCTGGCCGATCTCCAAGTAGGGACGTTTCCAATAGGCCATCGCAACAATTACATTACACATGAGGACTATAACAACGCATGCACTGCAGGACAAAGGCCTCAAACATGTCCCTTTGTTCATGTCTGGGGTTTTTCCAGTTTTCATCACCTCGCAGGTCAGTACGGATTGGTGATGGTGGGAGACTTTAGTCTGATCACTCATAGCAAACCAACCTAGTATGGGTGGTCCTGACTAGTACAGTTGTGCTGATCATAGCGATATACGAACTCTTTCACAACGTTAAGATATCCCAACTCAAAAATGGAGGACTATAAAGCATATGAATATTTTTTTTCTACATAACCGGAAGTAATTCTCCTTTAAATTGGAGAATTGGATACGTAGAAAACGACTTCACATTTACCAAAATAAAAACCTACTTGAAAAATCATAAATTTTGAAAATTTGACTAAACTGAGCACAGTTGCAACATCATCAAATACTCTTTACGCATTATGCAGAACACAATCAACAGGTTCAAATCCATTAAAGCCTTGAAATTTTTTTTCAGGATGCATCATTAGTATATTAGCTTCTTTGTGTAATTAATGCCACATCCAAATAATAATCATACTTCACACCTTCGTAAAGTCAGTTGTAAAAGCGAAAGAAGAATAAATCACTTTGTAGTGCTTTCGGAGGACATAGAAAAATAAAAACCTTATTGGTCTTTGTACTAATAATTATATTAAACATCAGTTATCTGTGTTAGTTTTTTTTTATATTTTTGGATGCTGTAATTCAAGACTGCTTATCAAGTTCCCTGTCTCTTTGTCTCTACTCTCATCTCTTTCGATGTCTTTCACTTTCTTAAGAAGTCCTATTACAACAGTTTCTCCTTAACTCATCTTTTGATATTTTGAAAATAAATTGCGATTTCTACATCTCTAATAGATATGTGTGAGAGAGAGAGAGAGAGAGAGAGAGAGAGAGAGAGAGAGAGAGAGAGAGAGAGAGAGAGAGAGAGAGAGAGAGAGAGAGAGAGAGTTATTAGGTTAAATTTACTCTTTTCTTTCTTTCGTTTATTCTACTCGTTTACGCCTGGGCTCTGATATAGAAAACAAAAATCTCAAGCCGTCTATACCATCCGTCTTAGCCCTACAATTATAAAGAAAAGAACAATATAGATGAGACTTTAACTCTCAACTATAATCCCCGCTTACATCAGCCCGCTAAGGTTTGTTACGGATCCTTTGACGCAAGACTCCGGACATGAAAACAGCACTTGGGTACCAGCCTCGGTCTAATGGAAATTGAATAATGATAATAATAATAATAATAATAATAATAATAATAATAATAATAATAATAATAATAATGATAATAATAATAATCTTTTCAAGCTTGTAACCTCACATGAGCAAATGGCCATTCAAGTCTTGCACGAGCGATCTAGACTTGCTGAATTCCACGACGGTATTTCCTCTTTTCACTTCTTTCTCTTAAGATTTCAATCTAAATTATCGGGGCATTTCGACCTCTGGATGGCTAGCACAGGGGCTCAGTGTAGTTAACCCTGTCTTACTTAGGCGTCTTTGAGATAACGCCCGCAGGGAAAGGAGCTAGGAAGATTACAAGAAACTTTATTACTCCTTTAATTCTTCTATTTCATTATTTCGTTCTCTTATCAACAGATATAGAGTTTATATATTGAGAAATGCTAAAGACGTATTCAACCCGAGTACGCTCTAAAGAATCTGTTGAAGAAAGTAACACTACAGAGTGACTGTTATGGGTTCATCTGGGTCTACCTGCGAGTCTTTTTGATTGACAGTTCAGCACCTTAAAAACCTTAAGCTTTTTTTTTTTTAAAGCAGCCTTACACAGATTGGATTGAATTCACAAGTACTTCATAGCAAAGTTTTGAGGTTTGGTACCTGGGTCTATTGCTACGTTTTTATCAAAGGGATACTTGCGTTTTACAGAAAAGTTTAAAATGATATTTGTATTTATAGCAGTTTCATACGTAAGGATACAAAACTTCTACAGCAGCATTAAGAATCCTTGGGTTCTATAGCTATATTTCAGGTAAGGATACATGGGTATCACAGCTCCGTTTTCAGGTAAGGATATTGGGGTTTACAGCAATGTTTACAGATTAAAAAACTGGGCTTTATCACTACGTTTCTAGGGAGGATACTGGTTTTCATAGCTATAAATCACTAATGATAACTCAGCTTTATAGCTACGTTATCAATTAAGGTTATACCTAGATTTTATAGCTATTTTTTCAGGTAAAAAAGCTAAAATTTAGAAAAGATACCTGTATTTTATGACGGTATTTTTAAACAGGGATACTTGGGCAACGATGATATTTTTTTTGTCAAGATAAGAATCTGCATCTATTTACAGGTAAGGATATATGTTACCATAGAGGAATAATTGAGTTTTACTGCTGTTTTTTTTCCTTACGTTGGCTAAGTGTTAAGTTCAATCTACGACCAAAATATTTTGCAATCAACTGCGTAATACACATAGAAGACAGTATTTTCTTTTGTGGTATATTCGATGGAAAACAAATAGTAGCAAAAAGGGGAAGATAAAATGTTATATATAAATCAAATTAGTGTGGTTGAATAGTTTGATTACGTACACTTACCCAAATCTTGAAAGAAAAAAAAAATTTCAAATTTAAAGACGACACTGTACGTTTCCTAAAGTTTCAAGATGAATGATAGACTTGTAT
The DNA here is from genome assembly GCF_036898095.1 of Palaemon carinicauda. NCBI lineage: Eukaryota > Metazoa > Arthropoda > Malacostraca > Decapoda > Palaemonidae > Palaemon > Palaemon carinicauda. The sequence continues at coordinate 62,273,209 of NC_090759.1, forward strand.
TGAATGAAAAAAAAAAGTGAGTGAAGATAAATAGCTATTAGAAAATATTTCTATTGATTAACTGATTTTAAACTACATAACGTCATAGGCTAGTATGGTACAACAAATAATGAGGAAGAGTAAGAAAAGGTAAATAAGAGAGAAAACCAGTTTTTTAAGCCAAATTCATATTAAGGTTTATAACTGCTGACAAGTTATAACACTGTGAATATCCCAAGCAGTGAATCTTATTGGTCTATTGAAATATCTTCTATTACTAACTTATTTGATATTTGTAATTTTACTTATTTACCTCCTCAAATAAATGATTGACAAAAAATTAAAACTAATGCAACCTCCCAATTAATTTTCAGAAACATACACACTTTATTCCCTTAAGGTGCAGGTTATAAATTTATGCAAGGAATGAGCCCTACCCTTCTTCTTTGGTTACAGGCTTAAAAAGGGCAAATAAGGTTACAGGCTAAAAAGGGCAAATAAGGTTACAGGCTAAAAAATGGCAAATAAGGTTACAGGCTAAAAAGGCCAAATAAGGTTACAGGCTAAAAAGGGAAAATAAGGTTACAGGCTAAAAAATGGCAAATAAGGTTACAGGCTAAAAAGGCCAAATAACGTTACCGGCTAAAAAGGGCAAATAAGGTTACAGGCTAAAAATGGCAAATAAGGTTACAGGCTAAAAATGGCAAATAAGGTTACAGGCTAAAAATGGCAAATAAGGTTACAGGCTAAAAATGGCAAATAAGGTTACAGGCTAAAAATGGCAAATAAGGTTACGGGCTAAAAATGGCAAATAAGGTTACAGGCTAAAAATGGCAAATAAGGTTACAGGCTAAAAATGGCAAATAAGGTTACAGGCTAAAAATGGCAAATAAGGTTACAGGCTAAAAAAGGGCAAATATGGTTACAAGTTAAAAAAAAAGCATAAGGTTACTGGCTAAAAAAGGGCAAATACTGTTACAGGCTAAAAAAAGGACAAATAAGGTTACAGGCTAAAAATGGCAAATAAGGTTACAGGCTAAAAAAGGCAAATAAGGTTACAGGCTAAAAAAGGGCAAATATGGTTACAAGTTAAAAAAAAGGCATAAGGTTACAGGCTAAAAAAGGGCAAATACTGTTACAGGCTAAAAAAAGGGCAAATAAGGTTACAGGCTAAAAAAGTACAAATAAGGTTACAGGCTAATAAAGGGCAAATAAGGTTACAGGCTAAAAAAGGGCAAATATGGTTACAGGTTGAAAAAGGGCAAATAAGGTTACAGGGTAAAAAAGGGAAAATAAGGTTACAGGCTAAAAAAGGGGCGAGTAAGGTTAAAGGCTAAAAAAGGGCAAATATGGTTACAGGTTAAAAAAAAAACCATAAGATTACGGCTAAAGATGTGGCAAATACAGTTACAGGCTAAAAAAGGGCAAATGCGGTTACAGGCTATAAAAGGCATAAGGTTACAGGCTAAACAAGGGCAAATAAGGTTTTCAAGCTCAGAGACACTTGATAACCTTGAAATAACGAGACAGAACACTTTCTACTAATTTGGTGATGATTCAGAATGAGAAAGATAAAAATAAAATCAATGAATAGGAAAAATATTACTGTCAACAAATAAGTAAAAATTGGAAGCTATAAAACGAATTCCGGCAATTCATTTTTCCCAACTTGAACCCCACAAAATTTTTAACAGAAAAATTAAAAATCGGGGAAATATCAGAAGCTATGAATTGTTTCGTTATTTCATGATATCTTTCTTGTGTGTTGATTTACCTTATTACCTCCACAAAGGAAGTTGGAAGGAGGTTATGTTTTACCCCCTGCTTGTGTGTTTGTGTGTTTGTTTGTGAACAATTTCCTGATCATAATTCTAATCGTAGAGTAATGAAACTTGCAGGAATTAACTGTTATGTAAATAGCTGGAAGTGATTAAATTTTGGAAGATCAAGGTCAAAGATCGCAGTCAAGCAAAATGTCCAATTCACGTAACCTGCCATAAGTTTGGACATCGTTGTCACACAGACTTCAAACTTGGACCATATTTGAGTGTATGAAAATCCATGGTAATTAATTCATGTAAAGGTCAAGGTCGAGAAATAAGCTGCCGACTTCAAACTTGATTCATAATTGTGTATGAAAATCCACGCTAATTAATACATGTCAAGGTCAATGGTCATGGTCAAGGTCAAAGGTCAAGCTCGAGGTCGAGAAATAAGCTCCCTCTAGTTGGATATAAAAAGGTAGAAAATTAATATTTAGATTACTCCAATGTGGAAGACATTAAGAGATGTTTACAAAACAAGACCATACAAATAGGCATGAAGAAAATTACTATTCTATATGCACTAATACTTCGTTTTTATAGCGAATTGAAAAAAAAAAATGAATTCGAAAGATTTGAAAGCGACAGAATTCCCAGATAGGCTGACCAATCCCTTCCTTCCCACGCCGAGATGAAGTGAGACTAAAGGAATAGAAGTAAAAAAATAAAAATAAACTGTTGCCATACAGCCGAAATATAAAGGAAAATAAGTCAACGGAATTCTATATTCCTACAGCATTAAAGTTTCATCCATTGAACTTCAACTACCGCCTGTGAAAAAGATAGATGGTAGAATTATATATAAATTTATATATACTGTACATATATATATATATATATATATATATATATATATATATATATATATATATATATATATACTCTACATATATATATATATATATATATATATATATATATATATATATATATATATATATATATATATATATATATATATATATATATATAGTATAGTAGGGTAAGGCAATTTTGGACAAGTAAGGCAAATATTGGACAGATACAATATCTCTAAAACTATTTATAATTTTCGAAAACTATAATGCTATTAGAAATTGCCCAACCTTCTACTTTATAAATATTAGTATGTCTGGTTTTTAAAAAGTATTAAGTACCCCTAAATAAATTGTTGAATATGGGTGTCCAATAATTGCCTCACCTTCATTTTAGGGTTTCTCAGAAATAATACATGAAATTATTTTTTCTAAAAACAAATTAGTGGATGATGCCAAAGGAAGGTTTAAAATAAAAAATGAATTGAAAAATATGGAATATTTAGCGTCCAATTTTGCCTCGCCTTGAAAAATGGTAAGGCAATTTTGGACACTTAATTTAAAAAAAAACATCAATTCATAATTTTAAGTTATTAAGTAATAGATTTTGTAAACTATCTATCTATCTATCTATCTATCTATCTATCTATCTATATATATATATATATATATATATATATATATATATATATATATATATATATATATATATATATATATATTCTTAGTCATTTTAACTAGAAATACAGATAAATGATAATTCTTTGAAAATATTTTCTATCATTTATTTCAATAGAAAATCATATTGATTTATAAGAAAATAAAAAAGAAAAAGTTCTTTTTCATAGAAAATGATAATCAAACCTATTACTAATGAGAAAATAGGGACAAGTACAAAATTTGAAATAAAGTTGAACAATTCAATATATACTATAGCCATATACGTGACAATTTAAATGCTTGAATATATGACGGGTCTATTTAATTCAACCGAATGCTCAAAAAAACGGCTTCAGTTCTTTTAAATATGGCACTAAACATTCTCTTTGAGGCATGGGTTCCATAAATAAAGGACCATTAATTCCATCTGTAATTTGAAAAAGGTATGTATCCGTTTGGTGCTCTGGATACTCCTCTACTCCTAATGCCCGGCAGTTGATCTTACTGGAATTAGTATGGACCGGCAGGGGCCACTTGCCTTATTTAGATAGGCACTGCGCATCACTAAGATACTGGCTATTCTTTGATGAATTTAGCCTATGAATCCTCTATGGATTTAGTCAGTCTATTGAAAGCGAAAATGAAAGAATTGCCCCCAGTCCCGGCCGTAGTGGGTTGCTAGGAAACTCCCGGTTTGTAAATACTAAAAAAAATTGAAAATTGGTAATTGAAATGTTAGAACCATGAATCAAACTGGGAAGTTGCAGCTAGTAGAGAATGAATTTATGAAATATAGTTTGGATATCTTGGCCCTAAGGAACAGATGTAGTTAGAAGAGAAGGGATAGGAATAATGATGATGACACCAAGAGTAGAAAATACATTAACCAAATGGAGAGCTGTAGGTAGCAGATTCTTACTTACAAAAATTATAATTATAACTATTATTATTATTATTATTATTATTATTATTATTATTATTATTAATTATTATAATTATAATTATAATTATAATTTTAGTTATTGTTGTTGTTATTGTTATGAGTTATTAGGGCCTATTTAAATCAGAGAAAAAAAGAGAATTTTTCGCGAGTCCTAAACGGCTTCGGGAGAAAATCTTCGTGCATCTCCAAAAGGATTCAGAAGAAATTTCCATAGACTTAGCATGGAATTCTAAATGATTCAAGAAATCTCTGAACGATTTCGGAAGAAAATCTTCCTTAATCTCCTTTCCAAATGACTTCAGAAGAAGTAGCCGTAGACTTAGCATAGAGTTCTGAATGACTCCAGAACGGAATCATCCCGGAGTAGTTCTGAACGGCTCCGCCCCGGATTCCAAAAGACTTCTGAAGACCTGATCTCTCTCTCTCTCTCTCTCTCTCTCTCTCTCTCTCTCTCTCTCTCTCTCTCTCTCTCTCTCTCTCTCTCTCTTTTTAAAACATACCTTGCAACACCTCACGATCTGTATGTACTGTAGATATGGAAATTTACGCAGTGAACATTGGGAGGAAGATTTCACTTTACTCAGAGCTCGCGTTCTGGCGGAACAGGTAACTGACTGTGAGAATTTTGTTACAGCTACAGGATGAACTGGAGGCTATTCAGAACACCTTCATCTTTAGATAGTTTGGATAGGTGCTGCCGAAGTTGGCGAGCTTTGAAGATCATAATGTAAGCACCTTGAAGGATAATTTGCTTGCGGTTTAGCGACGATGTCCTATAATTGGATTGCATTGGTGCAAAGCGGTGAGCGACGTGTGTTTCTTCAAAATTCGACATTGAAGATAGAACATATCAGGACGGCATTGGTAAATATATTGTGTTGCTCTTCCTTGGCTTTAGTATGAAGCCGTATAGTGTATGCCGAGAAATCGATGGCATCCATGCCTTACCCATCGCCCTTATAGGTAAAGATAGGAAAGCCATCGATTTTTCCGAGGAATCTGACGAAACGAGGACAAACAGCACTGAAATGTCTCTTGAAATCTAAAAGGAGACTGGCGAACTAAGCAAAGAAGATCTTGAAAAACTATAAAAAGAAGAGAAAAGAGAAGGAAAGCCTTTATATGAAGAAGTATAAAATATAGCCTTTAATTATAGAGGTAAGTCACCTAAAAACTGAGGCCAAATAGCCTCCACTATTAGCAGTTAGTCGCCTTAAAACAGAGGTCTCAAAGAGCCTCTAGGGCTAGAATTAAAACACCCAAAAATAAAGGTCAAAGAGCTTTTAATGTTAGAGGTAAGGGGATTAAAATAAGGTCAAGGAAACTCTAATGCTAGAGTATAGCACCTCAAAATAGAGGTCAAAGAACCTCTAATACTAAAAGTAAGGAGCCTCAAAACAGAGGTCAAAGAGCCTGTAATGTTAAAAGTAAGGAACTAAAAATAGAGGTCAAACACCCTCTAATGCTAAAAGTATGGAGCCTCAAAATAGAGGCCAAAGAACCTCTAATACTAAAAGTACGGAGCCTCAAAACAGAGGTCAAAGACCTTCTAATGATAAACGTAAAAAACCTCGAAATAGAGGTCAAAGAGCCTCTAATGCTCAAAGTAAGGAGCCTAAAAATAGAGGTGAAAGAGCCTCTAATGCTAAAAGTAAGGAGCCTAAAAATAGAGGTCAGCGAGCCTCTAATTTACACATAAGGAGCCTCAAAATACAAGTCAAAGAGCCTCTAGTGCTTAAAGTATGGAGCCTCAAAATAGAGGTCAAACAGCCTTTAATGGTATAAGTAGAGAGCCTCAAAACAGAGGTCAAAGAGCCTCTAATGCTAAACGTAAGAAGCCTCAAAATAGAGGTCAAAGAGCCTCTAATGCCTAAAGTATAGAGCCTAAAAATAGAGGTGAAAGAGCCTCTAATGCTAAAAGTAAGGAGCCTCAAAATAGAGGTCAAAGACCCTCTAATGCTAAACGTAAGGAGCGTCAAAATAGAGGTCAAAGAGCCTCTAATGCTAATAGTAAGGAGCCTCAAAATAGAGGTCAAAGACCCTCTAATGCTAAAAGTAAGGAGCCTCAAAATAGAGGTCAAAGAACCTCTAATACTAAAAGTAAGGAACCTCAAAACAGAGGTCAAAGACCTTCTAATGCTAAAAGTAAGGAGCCTCAAAATAGAGGTCAAAGACCCTCTAACGCTAAAAGTGAGGAGCCTCAAAATAGAGGTAAAAGACCCTCTAATGCTAAAAGTAAGGAGCCTCAAAACAAAGGTCAAAGAGACTCTAAAGCTAAAAGTAAGACGCCTCAAATAGCGGTCAAAGACTCTCTAATGCTAAAAGTAAGGAGCCTCAAAACAAAGGTCAAAGAGACTCTAAAGCTAAAAGTAAGGAGCCTCAAAGTAGAGGTCAAAGACCCTCTAATGCTAAAAGTAAGGAGCCGCAAAATAGAAGTCAAAGTCCCTCTAGAGCTAAACGTAAGGAGCCTCAAAATAGAGGTCAAAGACCCTCAAATGCTAAAAGTAAGGAGCCTCAAAATAGAGGTCAAAGACCCTCTAATGCTAAAAGTAAGGAACCTCAAAATAGAGGTCAAAGAGACTCTAACGCTGAAAGTGAGCAGTCTCAAAATAGAGGTCAAAGAGCCTGTAATGCTAAACGTAAGGAGCCTCAAAATAGAGGCAAAAAACCCTCTAATGCTCAAAGTAAGGAGCCTTAAAATAGAGGTCAAAGAGCCTCTAATGCTAAAAGTAAGGAGCCTCAAAATGGAGGTCAAAGACCCTCTAATGCTAAAAGTAAGGAGCCTCAAAATAGAGGTCAAAGAGCCTCTAATGCTAGAGGTAAAGCACTTCAAATTAGAGATCAAAGAACATATAATGCTAAGATTATAGTACCTCAAAATAGAGGTCATAGAGCCCTCAATACTAAAGGTATGGCACCTCAAAATATAGCATAAATATCCTCTAATATTAAGTATGGCACATCAAAATAAAAGGTCAAAGAGCCTCTAATGCTAGAGGTAAGGTACCTCAAAATAGAGGCCAAATAGTCTGGCCTATTCTTTGCATAATCGCCCTATGCATTGGTTTCCTGCGCACCAGCGGTTTTCTGCGCTTTCACCAAAAACTGTGCTTCAGCAGAAACTGAGCAACAGCAGCATCCTGTGCGCCAACGCTCCAGTACTCTCGCGCGAGAGGCAAAAAGAATGAAAACTTTTTGACAGGTTAAAATTGCCCTGTTCCCCTCCCCGCAAACGCATGACAGCATGCCCGCCGGGCAAAAGGGCAGAGGCTTCACAAAAGGGGTCAAGATCCAGAAGATTCTATCTTCCAAGGCGAATCAAATGATTCCCCTGAAGAAAGGAAAGATGAATACTGTGAAGAACTGCAGAGTATAATAGGTGAGAACATAGAGAGATATGACTTCAATGCTAAAGTTGGAAGGAATAATCAAGGGATAGAAAATGTGATGGGTGTTGAGGTTCTTGGCGAAGTTGCAAATGAAAATGGGGCGCATTTTATAAGTTATTGTTCAACAAACAATCTTGTTACTGGAGGTACTCTTTTCCAGCACAAGGACATCCACAAATATACAAGGACTTCACCATGTGGCAATTACAAATATCAAATAGATCACATAGCCATTGATAAGAGAGAAAGAGGACTCTGAGAAATGTAATAAGCTATAGAGGTGCAGTTATTGGTAGTGATCACCAGTTCCCCATTGCCACACAAATATTAAAACTGAAAGAACCCAACAGAAATGTAGATAGAATACCTAAGTTTGATGCAACTAAGCTCTAGAGGATGAGCACAGAAATCTTTATAACTGAATGTAGGAATCGATTTACAGTCTCAAGAGACTTTAAGAGACGAAGTTTTGGAACATGCATTTACAAGGAGAAAACCATGGATATCAAATAATACTTGGGATACTATAAAAATAAGAAAAAGACAGAAATGGATTTCTTAAAGTTTTCGAGGAAGTAATGAAAATTACAAGGCAGAGCATGCCAAGTATTTCAGAATTGATAGTGAGGTCAAAAGAAATATCAGGAATGATTGGAGAGAATATTTAGACAGGAAAGCAGATGAAGCTGATAAAGCTATGAATTCAAGTAGTGGCTTTGTTGTAGGATTTGCTCTTGGAATTATTAATGAAATTTCTACGGGAAAAAAAAGCATATACCCATCAAAAAGAAAGATGGATCTGTTATAACGAAAGAACATGAAGAAAAGTAATGTTGGATTGAACACTTTGGTGAGGTCATGAATAGGAAATACGAAGGGAATAATTTGGTTGATATACCTGAAACTGATGAAGACCTTGATGTGTCCATGAATGAATTAGGTGTGTTTGAAGTCGAAGCTATTCTTAAAACTCAAAAGATGGAAAGACCCTGGATACGAAGGAATAACTGCTGAGATGATATTGCCTGAAAATGAAGTGACTCCCAGATTACCTACAAGATTATTTTGTAGAATGTGGCGTGAAGAGGCAAAGCCTTATGTATGGGAGCTAGGAGTGCTGGTGAAAATGACAAAAAAAGATCTGACTGATTGCAATCATTACAGAGCCATCACACTTACGTCACCTGTCATGAAGATATATAGAATGCTCATTCTAAAGACTCTAGAGAGAAAGATTGATGAAAAATTGAGTGATGAACAAGCAGGATTTAGAAAAGGTAGAAGTTGTACAGACCAAATTTTCATTTAAGACATGTGGTACTGCAATATGTAGAATATAGAATTCCACTTTTGATGGTATATGTGGGCTATGAAAAAGCTTTTGATTATGTGCTCTGGCAAATTTTGTGGAGAGTCCTGCGACATTATGGAGTTCCTCTCAAATATGTAAATTTAATTGTCTGTTCATAAGCATAGCAAATGCAAAGTTAATATTAGTGGCGTCTTATCAAACGAATTTCCAGTGAAAAGTGGAGTACTCTAAGGGAATGTGTTGTTACCTATGTTGTTTATCCTCCTCGTAGATTTTGTAATGCATAGATCGGTTGGGGATGGTGGAGAAGGATTGGACTGGATTGGTAACAGAAAATTAGGAGACCTAAAGTATGCTGATGACGCTGTCCTAATTAGCAGAACACCACAGGGCTTGGAAAGCTTGCTTACCAGAATGCATGAAAAATCACATGAGGTTGGGCTCAAGATGAATAGAAGAAAGACAGATGATGAGAACGGAATATGCAATGGAAGATGAAATATCTTGGGAAGGATAAAGGATTAATGAGGTAGAATTATTTAAATATTTAGGAACTTTGATATCTAATATAGGAGCTTTAGAATTTGAGTTTAATGAAAGATTGAAAAAAGCAAATCAGAGGATGACTAGGTCAAGTCAAATTTGGAAATCAGGTCGCCTAAAGTTACATATAATAATCAGTGTTACTGTATGGTCGTGAATCTTGGTATATTAATGAAACTGGTCGTGAATCTTGGTATATTAATGAAACTCATTTTGTAGATTTGAGGACAAAGCCCTCAGAAGAATATTTGGTGTTAAATGACAGGACAGGATTAGAAATGAAACTAAGAGAGATTACTTGAGCGCCACATATGGATGAGATCATGGTGAGGGGTAGATGGAGATGGTTTGGGGATGTTCTTTGTTCTCCCTAAAAGACATTAGTTCACCAAACTTTAAACTGGCCTCCACAAGGCACTAGAAGAGTTGGAAGACTCGGGATTATAAAGCATGAAGTAGGATATTGTGATTGGAGAAGTATTTAATTAAAAGCTGAAGATAGAGACGACTAGCGAAATCTAATTGAGGCCCTTTGCGTCAATAGGCGTGGGAGGAGATGATGATGATGATATGTGGGCAGTGGCTTCAAGCATCTACCTCAAGGCGAGTCACTTAGCCTCCTTCTTCCTCTAAAAACCCCTTTGTTGCTCTACCAATGCAAAATAATGAACGATCCTTAATATCTTCCAAAATAATTTGAATTTCTTTTCTATTTCTTTTATTTTAGGTATAAATAAATCCTTATCATTCACTATCGGGACTATCCTAGCAGTTAAATTATCACTATTTATTACCTGGTCAATTTAGATTTTTTTGTATTTACGTTAGTGTTTGCAGACATTTTTTCTTAAAGAATCGAGAGATTTGATTGCTTTGTATTTCCATGATTTGTCATATTTCTATCTCTCTTTGTGTTTTTCCTTTTATTTTTCTTCATTTCATCTTTTTTTCTTAAATATTCGATTGCATCCCTTTCTTTTGTAGGTAAAAGTATCTCTTTGATGGCTCGTTCATAGTATGAGGTAACAATAAGAATAAAATGGATAGGTACAACTTAGGACGAATATTGTTTATGGGATCAGGTTTGCCCCTCCTTGATGTATCTATCATGCTATTCACTCTAATGCTGCTCCATTTAACACCATATCAAAAAGGCAACATGACAGTTATCAACATGGAAATTAGCAGGAACAGTGAAAATATATTCTATTTTAATTCCTGAAATTTTCATTTGGATATGTGAATTATTATAGGAACAATGTATATAGTAGTTTTTTTTTTTTATATTTCTAGCATTTGGGTTGACACCCCTCTCGAGGATGTTATCATGATTTGGTCAATCTTTTTGAAGGTTTCACCCCCTGAGTGTCAACAGCTTTAAGAGTGTCCCCAGCATTAAATAACTTTTTGAAAATCATATCATAATCATCGAGCTAGAAAGAAACTTTTTTTTTTTTAATGTAACTCTCAGGGTGTCACTCACTTTTAGGGTGTCACCTTGGGCAGACACCCCTTTTACTGCACCCCTTATGTCTTATTTTTAATTTTTATGATTACATATAGAAAGGAAAGGTTGAAAATGATATATGACGAAGTGAAAGTAAGAGAAACTGGCAATTTAGAGGAGTGGAAGTTAGTAAAAGAAAATTTTGTTGGGATTGCAAGTGATGTGTGTGGCAAGAAGGTTGTTGGAGGCAGCATGAGGAAGGGCAGTGAATGGTGGAATGAAAAAGTGAAGGTAAAAGTGGAAGAGAAAAAGAGGGATTTTGAAGAATGGCTGCAGAGTAATAGTATAGAGAAGTATGAAAAATATAAAGAGAAAAATGTGGAAGTAAAGCGCAAGGTACGTGAGGCAAAGAGGGCAGCTGACCTGAGGTAGGGTCAGGGATTGGGTCATTCATATGAAGAGAATAAGAAGAAGTTTTGGAAAGAAGTGAAGAGAGTAAGGAAGGCTGGCTCAAGAATTGAAGAGACAGTGAAAGATGGAAATGGAAGGTTGTTAAAAGGAGAGGAGGCAAGGAAAAGATGGGCAGAATATTTTGAAAGTTTACTGAATGTTGAGGATAATAGGGAGGCAGATATAATTGCTGTTGCAGGTGTTGAGGTGCCAGTGATGGGAGATGAGAATGAGAGAGAGATTACAATAGATGAAGTGAGGAGAGCGCTAGATAAAACGAGAGTTGGAAAAGCATCTGGTATGGATGGTGTAAGAGCTGAGATGTTGAAGGAGGGGGGTGTGACTGTACTTGAATGGTTGGTGAGATTGTTTAATATGTGTTTTGTGTTGTCAATGGTACCAGTAGATTGGGTTTGTGCATGTATTGTACCACTATATAAGGGTAAGGGAGATGTGCATGAGTGTTGTAATTCAAGAGGTATTAGTTTGTTAAGCGTAGTTGGAAAAGTGTATGGTAGAGTAATGATTAATAGGATCAAGGATAAAACAGAGAATGCAATCTTAGAAATACAGGGTGGTTTTAGAAGAGGTAGGGGTTGTATGAATCAGATTTTTACAGTTAGGCAGATATGCGAGAAATATTTAGCAAAAAGGTAAGGAGGTGTATGTTGCGTTCATGGATCTGGAGAAAGCGTATGATAGAGTGGATAGGGAAGCAATGTGGAATGTGATGAGGTTATATGGAGTTGGTGGAAGGTTGTTGCAAGCAGTGAAAAGTTTCTACAAAGGTAGTAAAGCATGTGTTAGGATAGGAAATGAAGTGAGTGATTGGTTTCCGGTGAGAGTGGGGCTGAGACAGGGATGTGTGATGTCGCCGTGGTTGTTTAACTTGTATGTTGATGGAGTGGTGAGAGAGGTGAATGCTCGAGTGCTTGGACGAGGATTAAAACTGGTAGACGAGAATGACCATGAATGGGAGGTAAATCTATTGTTGTTTGCGGATGATACTGTACTGGTTGCAGACACAAAAGAGAAGCTTGGACGATTAGTGACAGAATTTGGAAGAGTGTGTGAGAGAAGGAAGTTGAGAGTTAATGTGGGTAAGAGTAAGGTTATGAGATGTACGAGAAGGGAAGGTGGTGCAAGGTTGAATGTCATGTTGAATGGAGAGTTACTTGAGGAGGTGGATCAGTTTAAGTACTTGGGGTCTGTTGTTGCAGCAAATGGTGGAGTGGAAGCAGATGTACGTCACAGAGTGAATGAAGGTTGCAAAGTGTTGGAGGGCAGTTAAGGCAGTAGTAAAAAATAGAGGGTTGGGCATGAATGTAAAGAGTTCTATATGAGAAAGTGATTGTACCAACTGTGATGTATGGATCGGAGTTGTGGGGAATGAAAGTGATGGAGAGACAGAAATTGAATGTGTTTGAGATGAAGTGTCTAAGGAGTATGGCTGGTGTATCTCGAGTAGATAGGGTTAGGAACGAAGTGGTGAGGGTGAGAACGGGTGTAAGAAATGAGTTAGCAGCTAGAGTGGATATGAATGTGTTGAGGTGGTTTGGCCATGTTGAGAGAATGGAAAATGGCTGTCTGCTAAAGAAGGTGATGAATGCAAGAGTTGATGGGAGAAGTACGAGAGGAAGGCCAAGGTTTGGGTGGATGGATGGAGTGAAGGAAGCTCTGGGTGATAGGAGGATAGATGTGAGCGAGCCAAGAGAGCGTGCTAGAAATAGGAATGAATGGCGAGCGATTGTGACGCAGTTCCGGTAGGCCCTGCTGCTGCCTCCAATGCCTTAGATGACCGCGGAGGTGGCAGCAGTAGGGGATTCAGCATTATGAAGCTTCATCTGTGGTGGATAATGTGGGAGGGTGGGCTGTGACACCCTAGCAGTACCAGTTGAACTCGGTTGAGTCCCTTGTTAGGCTGGGAGGAACGTAGAGAGTAGAGGTCCCCTTTTTGTTTTTGTATCTTTGTTGATGTCGGCTACCCCCAAAATTGGGGGAAGTGCCTTGGTATATGTATGTATGTATGATTACATATATGCATATTTATACATAAAAGTATATTTGTGTGCTCGAATACAAAGTTTGATTTACATATTCATATAGTAAGGCAAAACTGGACAGTTTTCAAAACCATGGTCAGGCAAAATTGGACAGCCAAACTTCTCACTTTTTTCTTGACGAGGCAAAATTTGACAATCTTGGATTTATGTAAGTCTATAATTTTTTTTTCTAGCATATTTATATTGATTGGGACCACAAATTGTCATAGTTTGCACAACTGAGCGTTGGCGCTTAACGGAGATACAGACGTGTCCAAAATTGCCTCACTGTCCAAAATTGCCTCGCCTCTGAGATATTCTTTTTATTACTGTAATACGAGAATTTCTAATTCTTTGATGATTATGAAACAAGCCATTTTTATAGATGAGACCTCCCTCTCTTGAAAACATGTTTGGTATTTGGTCATAAATTATGAATATAGATTTTGTGAAACACCATAACAGACTCGAGTGGAAAGACATGTCTGAGGCCTTTGTCCTGTGGTGTACTAGCAACAGTTGATGATTATGATACATAAACGTGAATATATCAACAAGGAAAAATAGCCAAGTGAGGAGAGGAAATAAGGAAATAAACAAACTATAAGAGAAGTAAAGAATAATTAAAATTATATATTTTTAGAATACGTACATTAAAATAATCTTTCATATATAGACTATAAAAACTTAAAAAAACAAACAGGAAGAGAGAGAGAAAAAAAGATAGAATAGTGTGCTCGAGTGTACCTTCCAGCAAGAGAACTCTTCTCCAAGACAGTGGAAGAACATGGTATAGAGGCTATAACATTACCCAAGACTAGAAAACAATTTTGGAGTGTTGTCCTCCTAGAAGAGCTGCTTACGAAAGCTAAAGTCTCTTCTACCCTTACCAAGATGAAAGTAGCTACTGAACAATTACAGCGCACTGTGCAGTAGTTAACTCCTTCAGCGTAGAAGAATCGTTTGGCAATCTCAGTGGTCAGGTGTATGAAAACAGAAGAGAATGTGAAATTCGGGGTATGTAGGCAAAGGAAAAATATGCCGTAACGAGAGAGAGAGAGAGAGAGAGAGAGAGAGAGAGAGAGAGAGAGAGAGAGAGAGAGAGAGAGAGAG
>NC_090759.1:62290203-62300203 GCF_036898095.1 Palaemon carinicauda
ATTCGTATGCGTGCCTGGCGCCAATCCTGGCGCCATCTGTATTCCTTTTTGCGTAGCTTAACAACTCGGTGTTTTTTCCTGTTTTTCTCGCAAATCTTGGATTTATTCAGCTTTTCATGGCTTCTTCGTCTTCGTTGGCCTCGGATAAGTTGAGTATAGTGTCTGTTATGTATAAATGTAGGCTCTTGGTAAATTTTGAGTGATTAATAGGATTAATCTTTGATACAAGAGCCGTAGCCTACCAGAGGTGTCCTGGACACTGTCACTCGCTAGGTATAAATTAGTTAGTCAGAGTGACATTCCTGGTTGTTTTGCTTAATAAATTTTAGCTATTTAGCTTTACATAGGATTTCCTTTCGTGCTTAGTATTATTTGGCGAAGTATTCGCCATTCTGGCCTACGCTAGGCCATGTAGCCTAGTCGTTTGGTCCTAGTACTTAATGCATGATTTTGGTTTTTCCGAGTGTAATTAAAATTTTATTGAAGCTTTAGGCTATATTTTATACATTTTAGACTGTGTGGAATATTTCCAAGATTGTATACGTGTGAGTTTCGGTGAATCAGGTAATCGATTCTCTTGGTGCCTAGGCTAATTGCTTATGGAGCCTTAGTATACTTTATCATACTCCCCGGTTGCTTTCTTTTCTTCGGAGAAGGTATGCAATCCCTTTCCCTCTGTTTAAGCCTTGGGCTTATCCCTAAGTGGTTTTTTCCGAATTTATTTTCGATAAAACTATACTAGGGTGTTACTGTACCTTCCTGTTCCAGCAAAGTCTGGTTCAAAGAGGGACAGAACAACAGAGTTTTTGGTCTGAGTCCGTGTTGTCTGGCTTGGGGCAGAGTCCCCCTCGCTGACCTAACACTTACAAAGGGAGCTTAGCTCCCTTAGGTCACTATCGAAGGTTTCTGTAAGTTATGATTCCTTCTTTTGTGATCGACCAGACTAAGTCCTGTTGCTGTTCTCGGGGAGGATAAAATCTTCCCTTGGGAGTAGCAACGCCTTCCTTGCTTTGGTGCTCTGGAAGCTGGCAAGTATTGCTGGCCCTTTCCCTTAGATCTCCCTTAGGCTAAGACAAAGTTCTTGGCTGCGGGTGATCTGTCACTAAAGCAAGGTTGGCAGGACCCTCTTGTCCCTTCCCCCTCTATCTCCGTAATGGCCTAGCCATTACTGTACTGTACCTTGCCGGCTGGCAGAGCTGGCCGGCAGGGGTATTACTGTACTGTACGTCATTCTACTTCTGGACCTAGTATAGGTTGGGATGTGGAATTGACTAAGCCCATTGCAGGCCGGCAGAGATGCTGGCCGGCAAGGGTCTTATGTTTTCGAGTGCTGCCCGGACCTCTCTTGGTCCCTCATCCATGCCTGCCGGCAGAGCCGGACGGCATTGGTCAAGGAAGCCTGAATTAAGTTTCTTCCCTTCCTTATATGCACTCTTTCGGTTGCCGGGCTTGGGGGGTAGTGTACTCTCTTATCCCGGCATCCATTCTATTTTCTTCTAAGTGCTGTACCTGTCCCGGCTGCCGGCCTATGAGGCCGGCAGCCGGGCAGGTGTTGTCTTCTGGTTCTTTTGCTGCCGGCTGGCATCGGTCTTGTACCTTTGCCGGCCGGCTTATGTCAGTCCTTGTCTGCCGGTCACCAAGAGTGTGGCCGGCAGCTGGGTACTACCTTGTGTAGTTGCTGGCCGGCAGTCATTGCCGGCCAACACTGGCTGTTGCTGGCCGGCAGCTACTGCCGCCGGCACAGGCATTTGAACCAGAGGGCTGCCGCCCTATAGCTGTTAAGTAGTATACTTTAAAGCTAATTGTGGTGTGTGCCGGCCGGCAAAGGCAGGCCGGCACACATCCTCCTATACTGTACTAGTATTCTTCTGTATAGCATATACAGTAAGAAGAAAACTATAGTAAAAGTTTAGGTACAGCACTGTATCTTCTAACACTATTGTGTTTTCTTGCACAGCCCTTTGCTGTTGCCCTCAGACAGGAAGCAGAGTTCTTCCCCGTCTATTATCCAGGATTTTAAAAATCATTGCCTAGGTGTGAGCTCCACCTGTTTCCTCTGGAAACCTTGCATTGGTTACTCTAGTAGAGATAAACCATTTTGATTTTATTATCTGGAAGGCTGCAACAATGGGTTGTGAGGGAAACACAAGTGTGTGTCTTTCCTTTATGAATTGTTATGCTATACTATGCATATCCAGTGATACATAGTTCACTTGATACTCATGGAAATTTTTTCTCTTTACAGGAGGACCCTCCGAAGTGCGGAAATGTTTTCTGCAATGTCCGCAGCAAGAACCTCTGCGGACATGAGTGTTGTAGGAGACACGCAGCATGCGCTGTCTCCAAGGATGATCTCCAGTATTGGGACCCTCAGGTATGTACTGTATGCACTAACCTGATTACTGAGGCTTTTGATTCCCCTAGAACGGCGGAATCAAGGGATATAGCTAGGGAAAAGCTTCGTACTTGGGTAAGGGGCTTCAAGAAGAACACCTCTGGCCCTTATCTTCCAAGTGAGAAGATGAGGGCGTATCTTTTTCCACAGGCATCAGCTGAAGCAGTGATTCCCCAGCCTCAAGAGGAGATCCCTCAAGACCAAGTCCAGGTGGACGAGGAAGTCGCAGATGCGATGCAAGACATCCAGTTGTGTGACAGGATGTCTGACCTGGACGAAGGTTTGGAAGAAGACCTCCTGGCAGAAGGTCAGGATCAAGTTCAAACCCCGGATGTCGTAGAGGATGGGGTCGACGAGGTGTCGGCTACTCCGGTTCAGATGCCGGAGCCCATCCCCTCAACATCGGCTGGTCTCTCAGTAGAACTGGGACAGGCCCTCTCTTCGATTGTTGGTATGATCCAACAAATGCAGAAGGAGAATCAGGAGAAGGCGGCTGCAATGGAACTGCGTATGCAGTCCCTAGCAGAATCACATGGGCCCCAGAAAAGGCTCAATGTGAAAGACCTTCCCATATGCTCAGATGCTAACCCATGGAGGTATGCTGAGCACATGCCAATGACGACTGGTAAGATCGTCATTTCGGATAAGCTGGGTTCAGTTCCCCTAGAGGAGGTAGAATTCTGGCCCAGCAAGGCATCATATCCGGACTGCTATGTCCGGCTGAGAAAAGAACCAGCTTCAAGGGAAGAGACAGAGCCGAAGGAGGTCATTATTATGGACCACGCTAAGGCTCAAGCCCTACTTTCATCCTCGATGAAAGAGAGGGGCTTCTCGAATTCGAAGGTAGCTGCATTGAGCAAGAAGCTCCCTTCTTTTGTGTCCTCTCCTGATAGAGCCTTCCCCTTTTTACAAAAAGGGTTTGCGGCTGTCCTAAAGGCAGTCGAGGCCGGCAAGCCTTGCCCCTCCCTGGAGGAGTGTAAACCCTTGTCGCTGGCTCTGCCTATGGACCACAAAGACTGGAAGGATGTCCATCTGACATTCTCAGTGGGAAAGTTGGAGGCTGATATTGCCGGACGGCAATTCGGCGAGGACCTCCCCAAGCTGCCCGAATCTCTTTTACGAAGAGAGTTTGAGACAAAAGAAAGACTGGCTGCCTCAATGTCTCATCAGACCACTCTTGAGACAATGGCAAGTGACCCTAAGGTCCATGAAATGTTCATGGTAGTGGCTAAGTCTCACCTAGCCACAGTGACGAAGGACCTTTATGGCTTCATCAAGGCAAGGAGAGCTTGCAGGGAGATCGTGTTCGCCGGGGCTTCGGTGAGACACGAACCAAGGAAATTAATCTCCTCCAACATTTGGGGAAAAGACCTTTTCCCTACCGATGTGGTCAAAGAGGTTGTTGATAAGGCCGCCGTGGAGAATAGAAACCTTCTCCAGAAGTGGGGCCTGGCTATCAAAAGAAAATCTTCCCCGGATGAGGGTCCTCAACCAAAGAGGAAGAATATGAAGACTAGGCTACCATTTCGGCCAGCCAAGCCTTATAGACAGCAACAGCAACTGCAATTGCCTTTGCCTCCAGTGCCCCAGATGGTGGCACAAACCCCGACTACCTTTCAGTGGGTACCCCAGGCTGTGCCAGGTCAGTCAACCACATTCGCCCCAACGTTCGAAGGACAGTCTTCTTCCTTTCGTGCAAAACCTAGAGGAGCAGCCAGAGGCTCGTCTAGGCGCCCCTCAAGGGGAAGGGGATTCAGAGGTGGTCGTGGTCAGAGAGGCAAGACCTCAGGACGGCAGTCCAAGTGAAATGATACTGGTAGGAGGGAGACTGATGAAATTTTGGGATCGCTGGACCTTCGATCCCTGGGCCCAAAGCCTACTCAAGAATGGACTGGGTTGGAGCTGGTACAGCACTCCACCCCCATGCCTTCGGTTTTTCCAACACTCCACCCCCGTTTTGGAGGAGTACGTTCAAGAACTGTTGGAGAAAAATGTGATCCGAAAGGTGAAGTCCATCAAATTCCAAGGGAGGCTGTTTTGTGTTCCCAAGAAAGACTCGGAAAAGCTCAGAGTCATTCTGGACTTGTCACCACTCAACAAGTTCATAGTGAATTGCAAATTCAAGATGCTAACACTGCAACACATAATGACCTTACTGCCCAAGAGGGCATACTCAGTCTCTATAGACTTGTCAGACGCCTATTAGCACATTCCAATCAGCCGTCGACTCTCCCCCTACCTAGGGTTCAGGCTACAACGGAAACTGTACGCCTTCAGAGCCATGCCATTCGGGCTAAATATAGCCCCAAGGATTTTCACGAAGCTTGCGAGCGCAGCTCTCAAACAATTACGCCTAAAGGGAATTCAGGTAGTAGCCTACCTGGACGACTGGCTGGTGTGGGCAGCATCCGAGACCGAATGCTTGCAAGCTTCCAGTCAGGTGATCCAGTTCCTAGAGTACCTAGGCTTCAAGATCAACAAGAAAAAGTCTCGACTTTCTCCATCCCAAAAGTTCCAGTGGCTGGGAATCCACTGGGACCTTTTGTCACACAGTTTCTCCATACCAATGAAGAAAAGGAAGGAGATAGCGGGCTCTGTCAAGAGACTTCTAGATTCCGAAAGGATATCAAGACGCGAACAGGAGAGGGTACTAGGCTCTCTCCAGTTTGCTTCAGTGACAGACCCAGTGCTAAGAGCACAGCTAAAGGATGCAACCGGAGTTTGGAGAAGGTATGCATCAAACGCGCGAAGAGACCTGAGAAGACCAGTGCCGCCTCGGCTACGTACTCTTCTCAGACCTTGGTCCCAAGCCAGACATCTAAAGAAGTCGGTTCTTCTTCAGCCACCTCCCCCGTCGTTGACGATTCACTCAGACGCCTCAAAGGAGGGATGGGGAGGTCACTCTCATCGGAAAAAAGTCCAGTGGACTTGGTCCAAGCTATTCAGGACCTTTCATATAAACTTTCTAGAAGCTATGGCAGTGCTCCTTACCTTAAAGAAAGTCTCCCTGCGTCACTCGATCCACATAAGATTGGTGACAGACAGCGAGGTGGTTGTGAGATGCTTGAATCGACAAGGGTCGAGGTCACCACCTCTCAACCAAGTGATGTTAGCCATTTTCCGATTGGCGGAAAAGAAGTGGTACCTGTCGGCAGTTCACCTTCAAGGAGTCCGCAATGTGACAGCGGACGCTCTATCCAGGTTCACACCGATAGAGTCGGAATGGTCCTTAGACGCAGGATCATTTTCCTTTATTCTGAATCAAGTCCCAGAACTGCAAATAGACCTCTTTGCGACGAAAGACAACAAGAAGTTGCCCCTGTACGTGTCCCCGTACGAGGACCCCTTAGCGGAAGCAGTGGACGCAATGTCCCTCGACTGGAACAGATGGTCCAGGATTTATCTGTTCCCTCCTCACAACCTTCTGTTGAGGGTCCTCAACAAACTGAGATCCTTCAAGGGGGTAGCGGCAATAGTGGCCCACAAGTGGGCGAACAGTATGTGGTTCCCCTTGGCGTTGGAACTACAGATGAAGTTCGTGCCGCTACCACATCCAGTTCTGACCCAGCGAGTCCAGAAGTCGACTGTCTGCGCTTCATTACAGAAAACCCAGACCCTGCAGCTCATGATTTTCTCGCCCTAGCGATGAGAAAGCGTTTCGGGATTTCGAAAGCCAGCATAGACTTCCTAGAGGAATACAAGTGCAAATCGACTAGAAGGCAATATGAGTCATCTTGGAGAAAATGGGTGGCCTTTGTAAAGGCAAAGAATCCGCAGGAGATCTCAACAGACTTCTGCTTATCTTTCTTCATCCATCTCCATGGCCAAGGATTGGCAGCTAACACGATTTCAGTGTGTAAATCGGCTTTGATGAGACCCATTTTATTTGCCTTCCAGATCGACCTAGGTAACGAGATCTTTAATAAAGTTCCGAAAGCCTGCGCTAGGCTCAGACCTTCAGCACCTCCAAAGCCCATCTCATGGTCTTTAGACAAAGTTCTTCATTTCGCCTCCTTGTTGAGCAATGAAGAATGTGCGTTAAAGGATTTGACGCAAAAAGTTATTTTCCTATTTGCACTCGCGTCCGGGGCCAGGGTTAGTGAGATCGTAGCCCTCTCGAGAGAGGCAGGTCGTGTTCAGTTCCTGGATGGGGGGGAGCTGAACCTGTTTCCGGATCCTACGTTTCTCGCCAAGAATGAGTTACCCACCAACAGGTGGGGTCCCTGGAGAATCTGCCCTCTGAAAGAAGATGCATCTCTATGTCCAGTAGAATGCCTAAAGGTCTATCTTCGTAGAACTTCAGACTTCAAGGGTGGTCAACTATTTAGGGGAGAAACATCAGGCTCAAATTTATCTCTGAATCAACTCAGAGCGAAAATGACATATTTTATTCGCAGAGCGGATCCTGACAGTACACCCGCAGGTCACGATCCGAGGAAAGTTGCCTCATCCCTAAATTTCTTTAATTGTATGGATTTTGAACATCTCCGTTCATACACGGGCTGGAAGTCTTCCAGGGTGTTCTTTCGCCACTATGCGAAGCAAGTAGAGGAACTTAAGAGATCTGTGGTAGCAGTGGGTCGTGTAGTTAACCCTACTGTTTAACTCTGCGAGGAACAGTGGTCTTAATTGGGACGATTAAGTCCAGGGTGAGTGTGTAGGTACATACAGTACTACAAACTAAATGAGGGCACCAAGTGCCCATATAGACTGTTCCTTCTTTCAAAGGTGAACCTTGCATAAGTTCAGACATATGTGCCAAGCGTTTCTAACGCTAATGTGATTGATTTGTAATACAGATTTTTTATGACTAGATACCTTGGTATCTTATTAAAGTGGTGTTTAATGGTTTTTCTTTCAGATAAACAAGTTCTGTTTACTATCATACTTATGCTTAAAGTTTTGGGTTACCCTCTTTTATATAAATATATATATTTGTTGTTAACCTGTCTGTTTATTATCTGTCAATAAACTTGTTCTTGAGAACCTTGCGTCTCTTTCACCTGTGTCAATTTATTGGTATAATTGAGCATTTTAATTCTATGTATCTTATCTGGGATAATTCTGATAGAATTGTTCTGTTATGCAAGCTATGTTGCATTGGTTTATGTAAGTCCCCTAATGGGAGGACTCCGTCCCATAAAGGGACGAGGGCGGTTTTATTAGTTTCTTCCTATGCGGATATAAACCTTTGTCCAATACAAGTATTGTGCGGATTACTGGTCAATATATTGACGCAGTGGTTCTATACAAACTATGCTTTACTTAATATAGGGCGAGACCACTATATTAGCTTGCCTGGTATTCATACATAGATATATGTACTCTTCGAGACTTTTCCAGAGTCTAGTAGGACTCTTCCCTGTAGGGGGCAGGAAGCTCTAACATAGTTTATAGTTAGTTGAAAAGATGTATAACGGTAACATCTTAGGTCTCTAGGTCTAGTCGACCAGGAATAAATACCTCCGGGGAGTACGGCACGTTCTGAGAATCCACAGATACAGTAATGCTCTGGTACACTTCCATCAGGACGACATGGCTTGAGCCCAAAAAACGGATTTTGAGAGAAGCGAAAAATCTATTTTTGGGTGAGATAGCCATGTCGTCCTGATGGACCCGCCCTTGCCTTTCTAAGAAAGGGCTGTAGGACCCCTCCCTACATACAGTATCTGTAGCACCTCGTGTACGCTACAAGGAATACAGATGGCGCCAGGCACGCATACGAATCGGGGGATAGGGAAGCCTTGGGAGCAGCTCCCCTTTTTCTTTCCCGAATTCGTATCTCGTCAATCTCCCTCCTACGAGACGAAATCTCTGTTCAGGTCGTAGATTGCCATGTGACGTGTCTAGAATACGTCCTCTGATATGTCGCGATATCCCTTTCACGAGGGATACTCGCTCCAGGAGTTAGAATTCTGGTACCTTAAGGTAAATTCTCTGGGAATATCGCCGTAGTTGTAATATACCCTAGGAAGCTACCCTATAGGAACTTCCATCAGGACGACATGGCTATCTCACCCAAAAATAGATTTTTCGCTTCGCTCAAAATCCGTTATATATATATATATATATATATATATATATATATATATATATATATATATATATATATTTACGACATATTGCTGGAACGTACAATGTTTCCATATGTCTTCAAGAATTTTAATCAAAATAAGAAAGACCTAGGTCAAATCTTCGTTTTCCTTTTCCCTCCAAGCCTGCTGTGACACACACACACATATATATATAAATATATATATATATATATATATATATATATATATATATATATATATATATATATATATATATATATGAATAAATGAACAAATAAACCTTTGGTAAGCAATACAAAATTCCCAAAGCACCTCTGCTATTACTTCCTTATATTGCATGCATCAATTTCTACATAGATAACAAAGAAAATTACTTGTAATCCTTTGCCTTTTACCCACACGTCCAGTACTGAGAATTCAAGGGATGCAAGTTTAATGATCTCGTAAAGCGGAATTCTGATCCCTTCTTTTCTGACGTATTCTAACTGGCAAGTTTCATTTTATTCTTTTTTGCATGTGTTCCACGGTATCCCGCTCCGCGAGAGAGAGGGAACGGGGGAACTGGGAATTATTTCAGAGCATTCAGTTCAAAATGTTATATATTTTCAATTCAGGGCAGAAACAAAACTGAAACGCAATTTAACAGTTACTTTCCTTTTTGATATTCATGGGAAATTGATCGAGGAAGCCACGCCAATTGTCTCGTCTATTACACCTTCACGTTTTCATCAACGTAGAAATACTTTTTCTAAACATTTAAAGGTATATTGATGAACAAGTTATTTCAAATATTAATCATCTTTTTTTTCATATTTCGAACAATCATGAATTTTAAAACCTAATTAATGCCATAGAAAGAAAAAATAACTTATTTTCGCGGCTCTTTTACTAAAATTGCAAGCACTTTTTCCACGTCCTAAAACTGACTTGTATCCATATAAAAACAAATAAAATGTTATTAAGTTTTTACTGATTCCTCGATTATACCTCACCAATCACACAGGTTTTAAATAATTGATATTTTGTTTTTTACCGCTTTCGAAATGTTCCTTTATTCTTCTCTCAAAATGAATTTGCAAATATCTATCGTCCCTTGACTTCTCAGTTATCAAATGTTTACGTTTACCTATGCCGGGACATGGGAGGCCATTCAACTCCAAGGTATAGTTACATAGGGGGAAAACTACGAAACAAAATTCAAGAGGTTGGACAGCAAGGTGGGAGAAAGGAAGGGGTTATGGGAGTGAAGAAGAAGCTATAAAAACCCCTGGAGTTATGCATACAGTGTGCCATGTGATATACAGTTGGACACAGGAATTCATGGTACACCTTCCTCGGAAGAAATGCATCCAGCCACACCGTTACTGCAATGCGAGTTCCTGTGTTTAGCCCCGCCCACCACCTATGCTATCCCTTCCTATGCTTTATGCTTAGATACTCGCCAGGGACTCATGTGTCCGACTGTACATCGACGGTAATATCCACCTATAAAGAAAAATCACTAGGTACCTGGTTTAAATCAACACAGGTGTGTACACAAAGTATACAT
>NC_090759.1:62305203-62360203 GCF_036898095.1 Palaemon carinicauda
ATGTACAATTGGACACAGGAATTCGTGGTACACCTCGCTCTGAAGAAATGCACCCAGCCACACCGTTACTGCAAGGCGAGTTCCTGTGTTTACCCCCGCCCACCACCTATGCTATCCCTTCCTATACTTTATGCTTAGATACTCGCTACGAAGTAAGGGTGTGACAGGGTGCACTTCTTTGGAAAAGGTATGCCAGGGACTCATGTGTCCGACTGTACATCGACGGTAATATCCCCCTATAAAGAAAAGGGGGCTGCGGTAGGCAAACGAATAAATCATTAATATTCCTCATGATTGGGGATTACCCGATTAACCGTATGATTTATATCGTATTACCTGATTAATTGAATTATTTATATCGTAAACTGATGTTACAAAAAACGAGGACATCGATCAGGGAAACAATTTTGATCTTAGGGCTACAATCCATCATCACTAGATTGGGACTTGGAAATTATTAAAGGCGGTACTAAGTTTCTAACTCCACCAGTCAGTCAACAATGCAAAGTCGCATTATATACTAGAGGATGTGGCAACGCCTCTCAAAATATTGCCACGGCTACCAAAGGAAAAGAAAGTAGGGTAATGGAAGACAAAAATTCCAAAGATGAAAAGAAGAAAGCCAAATATCAAATGCGAAAGAAAAAATAAAAAAGAAAGAAAATTAAATGAGAAGATTGAAGTAAAATGTGAGAAAAAAAGAGGCAATAGACAGACTTGCAATGGAGAACAAAAAATAAAAATGTCAAATATAAAAGGTGAAAGGAAGAAAGACAATGGAAGAGAATGAAATGAGAAATCTGAATAAGTCGAAAAAAGAGGAAATGAGGAATGAGCAAAGGAAGACAATGGTGAGCAGAGAAGGCCAAGAAAGGGAATCAAAATGCAGATGGGAGAAAAAGGCGAAGAATGAGAATAAACACATACACACACACATACATATATATATATATATATATATGTATGTATGTATGTATATATATCTATATATATATTTTATATATATATATATATATATATATTTTATATATATATATATATATATATATACATATATATATATATATATATATAAATATATATATATATATATATATATATACAGTATACATGCACAGTATATACTGGCATAGAAAGACCATGAACAGAGTCGAGTGGAAGGACATGTCTGAGGCCTTTGTCCTGTAGTGTACTAGCAATCGCTGATGATTATGATGCATATACGTGAATATATATTTTTTACATATATATTTGTGTGTGCTAGTGTATTTATGTATGTGTATATATAAACAGGAAAAAAGGGCTAAAGGTAATAAAGTTTCATCCATTGAACTTTAACTACCGACTGTGTAAAAGATAGATGATAGAATATATATATATATATATATATATATATATATATATATATATATATATATATATATATTTAATGTATACACACTCGCATAGAAAGACCATAAACCGAGTCGAGTGGAAGGACATATCTGAGGCCTTTGTCCCGTAGTATACTGAGAACGGCTGATGATTATGATACATATACGTGAATATATATTTGTGTGTGCTTGTGTATTTATATATGTATATATATATATATATATATATATATATTTATATGTATAATTTATATATATATATAATTATATATATATATATATATATATATATAAATTATATATATATATAAATTATACATATAAATATATATATATATATATATATGTAAGGTATATATATATATATATATATATATATATAAATAATCATTATCATTATTTGCAGCTAAACTACAACCATAGTTAGAAGACGGCTTACACAAGGAAAACTAGGCCAGTGAGGAAAGGAAATAAGGAAAAAAATAAACTACTAGAGAAGTTATGAATAATTTAAATTATATATTTCAAGAACAGTTACAACATTAAAATAATCTTTCATATATAAACTATAAAAACTTAAACAAACAACAAGAGGAAAAGAAATAAGAATAGTATACATGAGGAACCCTTAAGCAAGAGAACTCTAATCCAAGGGAGTGGAAGACCATGGTGGCTATGACATTACCCACGACTAGAGAACAATTTTAAAGTGTCCTTCTCCTTGAAGAGCTACTTAACATAGCTGTAGTCTCTCTTCTACCCTTACGAGGAGGAAAGTAGCCACTGAAAAATTACAGTGAACTAGTTAACCTCTCCAGCGAAGAAGAATAGTTTGGTAATCTCAGTGGTCAGGTGTATGAAGACAGAAGAGAATTTGGAAAGAATATGCCAGATTATTCGGAGTATGTAAGCAAATAAAAATTAACTGAGAGAGAGAGAGAGAGAGAGAGAGAGAGAGAGAGATCCAATGTAGTATTGTCTGGCCAGTCAAAGGACCCAATAAATCTCTAGGGGTAGTATCCCTACCTACACACACACACACACACACACACACACACATATATATATATATATATAAATATATATATAATATATATATATATATATTATATATATATATATATATATATATTCGTATGTGTGTGTGCGCGCGTTTGTGTATATTTATAAATATACATATATAAACATATATATGTACATTACACAAACATATATATATATATATATATGTGTGTGTGTAATGTACATATATAAACATATATATGTACATTACATATATATATATATATATATATGTAATGTACATATATAAACATATATATGTACATTACACACACACACACACACATATATATATATATATATATGTATGTTTGTGTGCGCACGTTTGTGTATATATATAAATATATATAAACATATATATATATATATATATATGTGTGTGTGTGTGTGTGTGTGTTTGTGTATTTAATGTATAGAGTATTCAAAAGAGCCCCTCGCAGCTAAAATTGTTACTGCATAACGAAAGTACCGTAACGACACTGCCAGCCTACGTATCGTTCACACGACCATAACAGAAACAATTTAAAGGAGTCGTAACGATCCAGCCCACCTCAATAACACCACCAATTAAGAAATGAAAAAGAAAGAAAGAAAAAAAAAAAGACTTGAATGTTCGTACAGCCATTATTTTTAACGTTGTTTTAACGGATGCCGTTTATGGTTTAATTTCACCTATTGGATATTGCCGAGAAAGTTTTCGGAATTAATTTCATTATAAATTTTCTTCTATTCTTAATATATGCCTACTCGTGACAACAGATATTAATTGCTTCCTTAAAGGCAATTGACTAACTTTGGAAGTTCAAACTTCCAGAAAAACTATTGCAAGCCGAACTGGTTGAGTCTCTCTTTATAGTTTATATATGAAAAATCTGTTTTACTGCTGTTGTTGTTCTTAATATATGTTCTATTAATTGTTCATTACTTCTGTTGTACTTTATATATTTCATTATTTAATTTCTTTAATGGCCTATTTTTTTCTGTTAGAGCCCATTGTATCCTGTTTTTCTAACTTGGGTTGTGGCTCAGCTAATAATAATAATAATAATAATAATAATAATAAACGATAATCTTTCTTCATAGGCCAGGCCTAATTCACAGATAGGTGTTAGAGCTGTCGATTGTCTAACTCATTCAGATTCAAAGGACTTTGGATGCTGTCATAATCATAAACAGATGTTTGGTCTGTTAATGGTCTTTTAGAGAGGGTGGATTGTTGCCTGTCTCATTCACACGCATTATTGGTTTCTCGGTCGAGTCATTTTGGAATTTGAAATTTTTACTTGATAGAAGGAACTTGGATATTCTAAATACTTACTATTCACTTGTCAAGGCACTGAAATAAATAAGGGTACTCTATTTACATCATTAACTAAGTTTGAGCATCCAATTTCATTCACTACGTATTTGGTGGAAATTTTAAAAGGAAGTCTGTTCTTAGAGCAAATAAATAAAATCCAAGTGTTGTTTATTCATATATATATATATATATATACATATATTATATATATGTATATATATATATATATATATATATAAATATAAATCTTTACAATTATCCATGAGGTTGTTGACCCAGTTGAGTGCCGCAATGAACCAATTACCAGGTAAATAAAATAATTAATCTCAGACTTTGCAATGATGTCGTTAGCCACTGTGCCAAGTTATATATATATATATATATATATATTTATATATATATATATATGTATATATATATATATATATATATATTACGATGTATCGCTGGAACGTGCGATGTTTACATATGTCTTCCGGAAGTGAAATAAAAACAAGAAACATCTTGGTCTAATCTTAGTTTTCCTTTTTCCTCCCACCCTGCTGTGACACACACACACACACACACACACATATATATATATATATATATATATGATTGAAAGAATGAATAAACCTTTGGTAGGCAATACAAAATTCCCAAAGCACCTCTGCTATTACTTCCTTATATTGCATGCATCAATTTCTACATTGATAACACAGAAAATTACTTGTAATCCTTTGCCTTTTACCCACACGTCCAGTACTGAGAATTCAAGGGATGCAAGTTTAATGATCTCGTAAAACGGAATTCTGATTCCTTCTTTTCTGACGTATTTCATTTTATTCTTTTTTTGCATGTGTTCCACGGTATCCCGCTCCGCGAGAGAGGGAACGGGGGAACAGGGAATTATTTCAGAGCATTCAGTTCAAAATGTTATATATTTTCAATTCGGGGCAGAAACAAAACTGAAACGCAATTTAACAGTTACTTTCCTTTTTGATATTCATGGGAAATTGATCGAGGAAGCCCCGCCAATTGTCTCGTCTATTACACCTTCACGTTTTTATCAAAGTAGAAATACTTTTTCTGAAAATTTAAAGGTATATTGATGAACAAGTTATTTCAAATATTAATAATCTTTTTTGTTTATATTTCGAACAATTATGAATTTGAAAACCTAATTAATGCGATAGAAAGAAAAACTAACTTATTTTCGCACCTCTTGTACTACCATTACCAACACCTTTTCGACGTTCTAAAACTGATTTTTATGAATATAAAAACAATATTAATATGTTATTGAGTTTTTACTGATTCCTCGATTATACCTCGCCAATCTCACAGTTTTAAATAATGGGTATTTTGTTTTTTACCGCTTTCGAAATGTTCCATTATTCTTCTCTCAAAATCAATTTGCAAATATCTATCGTCCCTTGACTTCTCAGATATCCAATCTTTACGTTTACCTACGCCGGGGCAGGGGAGGTCATTCAACGCCAAGGTATAGTTACATAAAGGGAAAACTACGAAACAAAATTCAAGAGGTTGGACAGCAAGGTGGGAGAAAGGAAGGGGTTATGAGGGTAAAGAAGAAGGCTATATCCTGGCCGAAAATCCCTAGAGTTATGCATACTGTGTACCATGTGATGTACAGTTGGACACAGGAATTCGTGGTACACCTCGCTCTGAAGAAATGCACCAGCCACACCCTCACTGTACGCAGAGATCCTGTGTTTAGTCCCGCCCACCACCTATGCTATCCCTTCCTATGCTGAATGCTTAGTTACTCGCTACGAAGTAAGGGTGTGTACCAACAGTGTGTCACACCATCGTACATAATACATTTGTATATATTATGCTTCTATCTTCGCTCTTCCCTCGCACTAAAGAGAACCAGAATAAACATGTCTGCGTTTTTCCTATGTAACATTGTCTGTTTCTCGAACATGTAATTTCCTGTTGCCTTGAGGTTTTGTATATAAAGGAGAGTGTTCTATAATAAATTAACTCAGTTGCTTTCACACTGCCTTTAAGTTCACAACCTTCTCTCGGCCCGTCACAGGTGTGACAGGGTGCACTTCTTTGGAAAAGGTATGCCAGGAACTCATGTGTCCGACTGTACATCGACGGTAATATCTACCTATAAAGAAAAATAATTTGGTACTTGGTCTACATAAACACAGTTGTGTACACAAAGTATACATACACAGTTGATTAGTCGAATAATAATTCGTCAATGCTTACATGAAAAGGGCTGCGGTAGGCAAACGAATAAATCATTAATATTCCTCATGATTGGGATTACATGATTAACCGAGTGATTTATATCGTATTACCTGATTAATTGAATTATTTATATCGTAAACTGATGTTACAAAAAACGATGACATCGATCAGGGATAAAATCTGATCTTTGGGCTACAATCCATCATCACTAGATTGGGACCTGGGAATTATTAAAGACGGTGCCAAGTTTCTAACTCCACCAGTCAGTCAACAATGCAAAGTCGCATTATATACTAGAGGATGTGGCAACGCCTCTCAAAATATTGCCACGGCTACCAAAGGAAAAGAAAGTAAGGTAATGGAAGACAAAAATTCCAAAGATGAAAAGAAAAAAGCCAAATACCAAATGCGAAAGAAAAAATAAAAAGAAAGAAAATGAAATGGGAAGATTGAAGTAAAAAGTGAGAAAAATGAGGCAATAGACAGACTTGCAATGGAGAACAAAAAATAAAAATGGGAAGGGACAAGAGGGTCCTGCCAACCTTGCTTTAGTGACAGATCACCCGCAGCCAAGAAACTTATCTTAGCCTAAGGGAGATCTAAGGGGAAAGGCCAGCAATACTTGCCAGCTTTCAGATCACCAAAGCAAGGAAGGCGTTGCTACTCCCAAGGGAAGAACTTATCCTCCCCCGAGAACAGCAACAGGACTTAGTCTGGTCGATCACAAAAGAAGGAATCATAACTACAGAAACCTTCGGTAGTGACCTAAGGGAGCTAAGCTCCCTTTGTATGTGTTAGGTCAGCGAGGGGGACTCTGCCCCAAGCCAGACAACACAGACTCAGACTAAAAACTCTGTTGTTCTGTCCCTCTTGAACCATAACTACAGGAACAGGAAGGTACAGTAACACCCTAGTATAGTTTTATCGAAAATAAATTCGGAAAAAACCACTTAGGGATAAGCCCAAGGCTTAAACAGAGGGAAAGGGATTGCATACCTTCTCCGAAGAAAAGAAAGCAACCGGGGAGTATGATAAAGTATACTAAGGCTCCATAAGCAATTAGCCTAGGCACCAAGAGAATCAATTACCTAATTCACCGAAACTCACACGTATACAATCTTGGAAATATTCCACACAGTCTAAAATGTATAAAATATAGCCTAAAGCTTCAATAAAATTTTAATTACACTCGGAAAAACCAAAATCATGCATGAAGTACTAGGACCAAACGACTAGGCTACATGGCCTAGCGTAGGCCAGAATGGCGAATACTTCGCCAAATAATACTAAGCACGAAAGGAAATCCTATGTAAAGCTAAATAGCTAAAATTTATTAAAGCAAAACAACCAGGAATGTCGCTCTGACTAACTAATTTATACCTAGCAAGCGACAGTGTCCAGGACACCTCTGGTAGGCTACGGCTCTTGTATCAAAGATTAATCCTATTAATCACTCAAAATTTTACCAAGAGCCTACATTTATACATAACAGACACTATACTCAACTTATCAGAGGCTGACGAAGACGAAGAAGCCATGAAAAGTCGAATAAATCCAAGATTTGCGAGAAAAACAGGAAAAAACACCGAGTTGTTAAGCTACGCAAAAAGGAATGGAGATGGCGCCAGGATTGGCGCCAGGCACGCATACGAATCGGGGGATAGGGAAGCCTTGGGAGCGGCTCCCCTTTTTCTTTCCCGAATTCGTATCTCGTCAATCACCTCCTACGAGACGAAATCTCTGTCCAGGATGTAGATTGCCATGTGACGTGTCTAGAATACGTCCTCTGATATGTCGCGATATCCCTTTCACGAGGGATACTCGCTCCAGGAGTTAGAATTCTGGTACCTTAAGGTAAATTCTCTGGGAATATCGCCGTAGTTGTAATATACCCTAGGAAGCTACCCTATAGGAACTTCCATCAGGACGACATGGCTTGAGCCCAAAAACATATATATATATATATATATATACTGTACATATATATATATATATATATATATACTGTATGTATACATATATACATATATATACAGTATATATATATATATATATATATATATATATATATATATATATATATATGCACAGTATATATGCGCAGTATATACTGGCATAGAAAGACCATGAACGGAGTCGAGTGGAAGGACATGTCTGAGGCCTTTGTCCTGTAGTGGACAAGCAACAGCTGATGATTATGATGCATATACGTGAATATATATTTTTTACATCTATATTTGTGTGTGACTGTGTATTTATGTATGTGTATATATAAACAGGAAAAAAGGGCTAAAGGTAATAAATCATATATACATACTGTATATATATATATATATATATATATATATATATATATATATATCTTATATATATATTTATATATATCATATATATATATATAATCATTATTATTAGTAGTAGCTAAGCTACAACCGTAGTTGGAAAACGGCTCAAACAAGGAAGCCCAGTGAGGAAAGGAAATAACGAAATAAATAAACTACAATGGAAGTAATGAATAATTGAAATTATATATTTTGAGAATAGTTACACCATTAAAGTAATCTTTCATATATAAACTATAAAAACTTAAAAAAAAAAACAAGAGGAAAAGAAATAAGAATAGTATGCCCGAGTGTACCCTAAAGCAAGAGAACTCTACTCCAAGACGGTGGAAGACCTTGGCATTGAGGCTATGACATTAAGCAAGACAAGAGGACAATTTTAAAGTGTCCTTCTCCTAGAAAGGTTGCTTATCATAGGTAAAGAGTCTCTTCTGCCCATACCAAGAGGACAGTAACCACTGAAAAATTACAGTGCCCTAGTTAACCCCTTCAGCGAAAAAGAATAGTTTGGTAATCTCAGTGGTCAGGTATATGAAGACAAGAGAATGTGAAAGGAATAGGCCAGACTATTCGGGGTATATAGGTAAAAGATAAAAATGAGCCGTAACCAGAGAGAGAGAGAGAGAGAGAGAGAGAGAGAGAGAGAGAGAGAGAGAGAGAACGTAGTACTGTCTGGCCAGTCAAAAGACCCAATAACTCTCTATCGGTGGTATCTCTACGGGTGGCTGGTCCCCTGGCCAACCTAGTAATTACACACACACACACACACACACACACACACACACACACATATATATATATATATATATATATATACTGTATATGTGATATATATATATATATATATATATATATATGCATACATATATGAGTGTGTGTGTTTGTGTATAAATATAAATATATACATATAAACATATATATGCATATATATATATATATATATATATATATATGTGTGTGTGTGTGTGTGTGTGTGTATGTGTGTATTCAGTGTACATAATATTCGTGCTGAGATGAACAGCTTACTGCGTAACGAAAGTACCGTAACGACACTGCCAGCCTACGTATCGTTCACACGACCATAACAGAAGCAATTTAAAGGAGCCGTAACGATCCAGCCCACCTCAATAACTCCACCAATTAAGAAATGAAAAAGAAAGAAAAAAAAAGGACTTAAATGTTCGTACAGCCATTATCTTTAACGTTGTTTTAATGGATGCCGTTTATGGTTTAATTTCACCTATTGGATATTGCCGAGAAAGTTTTGGAAATTAATTTTACTATAATTTATCTCCTATTTTTAATGTATGTCTACTCGTGACAACAGATATTAATTGCTTCCTTAAATCCAATTGACTGACTTCGGAAGTTCAAACTTGCCGAAAATGTTTGTATGTTGAACAGGCTGACAGTCTCTCTTTATAGTTTATATATGAAAAATCTGTTCTACTTTTGTTGTTGTTCTTAATATATTTTCTATTAATTGTCCATTACTTCTATTGTTCTTTATTTATTTCATTATTTCATTTCCTCAATGAACTATTTTTCTCTGTTAGAGCCCCTAGTATCCTGCTTTTCCAACTTGGGTTATAGATCAGTTAATAATAATAATAATAATAATAATAATAATAATAATAATAATAATAAAAGGATATCCTTCTTTCATAAGCCAGGCTAATTCACAGGGAGGCATTAGAGCTGTCCATTTTCTCACTCATTCAGATTCAAAGGATTTTGGTTGCTGTCTTAATCACACACAGGTGTTTGGTCTGTTAATGGTCTTTTAGAGAGGGTGGTCTTTTGCCTGTTTCATTTACACACACTTTCGGATTCTAGGTCGAGCCATTTAGAAATTTCAAATTTTTACTTGATAGAATGAACTTGGATACCCAAAAGACTTTCTATTACTTTAACAAGGTATTAAAAAAAATGGGTAGTGCATTCATACCATTACTTAAGTTTAAAAATATCATATTTCATCTATTTGATGGGCATTTCAAAAGGAAATCCGTTCTTAGAGCAATGAGAGCTAAAATCCAAGGTGTTGTTGATACATGTTTTTATTTTTTACTTTAAATACTAAACAACTACCCAGATTTCAGCAGGGTTTCTTTTGGGGATGAAGTTGCCAACCACGAGCGTAGCACAATGTACCAATTACCACGTTTATAAAGTAATCAATTTAAGAATTTGCGATGGTAAGGCGAGGTCGTTAACCACTTTACCACAGGGAATGAACACACACACACACACACATATATATATATATATATATTCATTATATATATATATATATATATATATATATATATATATATATATTAAATGTATAAACGACATATCGCTGGATCGTGCGATGTTTCTATGTCTTAACGTAATGTAATAAATACACGAAGCGCTGGGTCAAATCTTCGTTTACCTCTTCCTCCCGACCTGCTGTCACATACACACACGCGCACACACATACTGTATATATATATATACATGAATATATATATATATATATATATATATATATATAT
This sequence comes from Palaemon carinicauda, assembly GCF_036898095.1. NCBI lineage: Eukaryota > Metazoa > Arthropoda > Malacostraca > Decapoda > Palaemonidae > Palaemon > Palaemon carinicauda. The sequence continues at coordinate 62,316,011 of NC_090759.1, forward strand.
ATATATATATATATATATATATATATATATACATACACACACACACACACACATATATATATATATATATATATATAAATGAATAAATAAACCTTTGGTAGGCAATACAAAATTCCCAAAGCACCTCTGCTATTACTTCCTTATATTGCATGCATCAATTTCAACATTGATAACAAAGAAAATTACTTGTAATCCTTTGCCTTTTACCCACACGTCCAGTACTGAGAATTCAAGGGATGCAAGTTTAATGATCTCGTAAAACGGAATTCTGATCCCTTCTTTTCTGACGTATTCTAACTGGCAAGTTTCATTTTATTCTTTTTGCATGTGTTCCACGGTATCCCGCTCCGCAAGAGGGAAAGGGGGAACTGGGAATTATTTCAGAGCATTCAGTTCAAAATGTTATATATTTTCAATTCAGGCCAGAAACAAAACTGAAACGCAATTTAACAGTTACTTTCCTTTTTGATATTCATGGGAAATTGATGGAGGAAGCCCCGCCAATTGTCTCGTCTATTACACCTTCACGTTTTCATCAACGTAGAAATACTTTTTCTAAAAATTTAAAGGTATATTGATGAAAAAATTATTTCAAATATTAATAATCTTTTTTGTTTATATTTCGAACAATTATGAATTTGAAAACCTACTTAATGCGATAGAAAGAAAAACTAACTTATTTTCGCACCTCTTGTACTACCATTACCAACACCTTTTCGACGTTCTAAAACTGATTTTTATGAATATAAAAAACAATAAAATGTTATTGAGTTTTTACTGATTCCTCGATTATACCTCGCCAATCTCACAGGTTTTAAATAATGGGTATTTTGTTTTTTACAGCTTTCGAAATGTTCCTTTATTCTTCTATCAAAATTAATTTGTAAACATCTATCGTCCCTTGACTTCTCAGTTATCAAATCTTTACGTTTACCTATGCCGGTTCAGGGGAGGTCATTCAACGCCAAGGTATAGTTACATAAAGGGAAAACTATGACACAAAATTGAAGAGGTTGGACAGCAAGGTGGGAGAGAGGAAGGGGTTATGGGGGTAAAGAAGAAGGCATAAAGTGGGCGCAAAACCCCTAGAGTTATGCATACAGTGTACCATGTGATGTACAGTTGGACACAGGAATTCGTGGTACACTTTGCTCAGAAGAAATGCACCAGCCACACCCTCACTGCACGCAGAGTTCCTGTGTTTAGCCCCGCCCACCACCTATGCTATCTCTTCCTATGCTAAATGCCTAGTTACTCGCTACGAAGTAAGGGTGTGACAGGGTGCACTTCTTTGGAAAAGGTATGCCAGGGACTCATGTGTCCGACTGTACATCGACAGTAATATTCACCTATAAAGAAAAATCACTTGGTAGTTAGTTTAAATCAACACAGTTGTGTACACAAAGTATACATACAAAGTCGATTAGTCGAATAATAATTCGACAATGCTTACATGAAAATGGCTGCGGTAGGCAAACGAATAAATCATTAATATTCCTCATGATTGGGGTTTACCCGATTAACCGTGTGATTTATATCGTATTACCTGATTAATTGAATTATTTATATCGTAAATTGATGTTACCAAAAACGAGTACATCGATCAGGGGAAAAATATGATCTTTGGGCGACAATGCATCATCACTAGATTGGGACTTGGCAATTATTAAAGGCGGTGCCAAGTTTCTCACTCCACCAGTCAGTCAACAATGCAAAGTCGCATTATATACTAGAAGATGTGGCAACGCCTCTCAAAATATTGCCACGGCTACCATAAGAAAAGAAAGGGAATGGAAGACAAAAGAAATTCTAATATAAAAAGAGATAGGAAAAAGGCAAAGGATGACAATGAAATGAAAAGATTGAAGAAAAAGTGAAAAAAGGGGGACTGGACAGAGACTTGCAATGGAAAGCAAAAATTAAAAAGGCCAAATATAAAAAGTGAGGGGAAAAATTGCAAAGGAAGGGAATGAAAAGAGAAAGTAGAAGAAAAAAAAGTGGAAAAAAAGAGGCAATGGATATCAGAAAAGGCCAAGGAAGGAAATACAAAAGCCAGAAGAGAAAAAGGCAAATAAAAAAAATTGAAAATAAAAAAGAATGTGAAACAAACATGCAAAAAAAGAAAGGATAAAGGAAGAGAATAAAAACGAACAAGACGAAAATAAGAAGCAAAGGGAGAGGAAAAAAGAGGTACAGAAAGAGAACAACAGGCAAAGGAAATATGAAGTTCCATGTTTATTTCCAGATTTCCTTTCCACACTGGGCTATTTTCCCTATTGGAGCCCTTGGGCATATAGCATCTTGCTTTTTCAACTAGGGTTAAAGCTTAGCAAGTAATGATAATACTTTCAAATGAGACACGATCCATTATTGAAGACGCAATCAACTGATTGATTTTCTCAACTGTCGTTGCAAAAAAGCGTCACAGACGGCTGGGATAAAAAAATCACATCAGCTTCGTTCCTTCATGTATTCTTTAAAAATACTTTGAAACTTTACAACTATGAAGCAATGCATATCATTGAAAAAGTGTATAATGAATACACACACCTTATATTGTACATATTAGGGTTAGCCTTAAACTCTATGAGCAATAAATATACATGGGCATATATAAACGCATTTATATATATATATATATATATATATATATATATATATATATATATATATATATATATATATATATATATATATATATATATATAAATGCGTTAATATATGCCCATGAATATTTATTGCTCATAGAGTTTTAGGCTAACCGTAATATGTACATTACTTTGAATAGTAGCTACCCATAATTCTAACTAGTCCTTAACTGTGGCAATGACTTATGTAGAAACATGTTAGGTGGATATTTAGAGATTTTTGACCCTTCTAATATGGAACCCTTAATTTAGAGTTAATTAAATAAGCATAACCAGGAAAAGCACGATAACAAATATCACTAAAAATCAAAATAAACCCTTGAAAATAACGCCTCTCGACTACTGAAAGAAAGACTGCATATATCTGAATATCTGAAAGAAACCCAAACCATCCACTTCTGCCCACCCGAGTCGCCCCGTGCCACATCTACCCGAAAACTAACGCCAAAGGGCTTCCGATGTCCCTGCGGAGGAAGTCTCAGATGGCTCCAGGATAAAGGTTTACCGGAAAGTTTCCCCACACTTAGAGTTGGCCATCACTGCTTCCTTGGATTTAACCTTTGAAGTTTACACGAAAACTTCTTTCAGTTGTATCGCCTCCTGCGTCCTGTTTTACATAGATACCTAACTCGGTCCTAATTTCACGAGTCTGCAAAAGGTCTTTGGGAAAGGAAGGGAAAAAATTTGGGATATATTTTTGGAAATGTAAGTTTTGGAAGTGAAACGATGATTAGAGTTATTTAAGGTCAGAAACGAATCAAACGCAATGATTTTAGTCGTAGTGTCGCAATGTTAATAAGAAGGATTGTCGTGGTCTGATTGGTAACGTCTCTGCCTGGTGTTTGCCAGTCGGGGGTTCGAGTCCCGGTCAGTCTCGTTAGTGCCATTAGTGTCCGCAACCTTACCAACCTTGTGAGCTATGGTTGGGGGGAGCCTATAGGTCTATCCGTTGAGTCATCAGCAGCCATTGCCTGGCCCTCTCTGGTCCTAGCTTGGGTGGAGAGGGGGGCCTGGGCGCTGATCATATGATATATGGTCAGTCTCTAGGGGCATTGTTCTACTTGATAGGGCAATGCCACTGTCCCTTACCTCTGCCGTTCATGAGTGGCCTTTAAACCTTTAAAACCGATCAATCAAAGCTGAAGGGAATCTCTTAGATTGGTATCGAGGTGTGGCAGTAATAAATTTAGGCAGCCTTACAAGCGCTATTAGGAGTGAGTGATAAATCTACTCGGTATTCAAGTGTCAGAGTTAAAAATTTAGACAGCAATGCAATTGTTAGTAACTGTGCGTGTTGGGGGGAAGTGAATGATAAATTTTGCACTTGTGATAAATCTATGCAAATCTTTGAGTGCAAACATTCGTGAAAATGGTAGAGCAACAAGTATCAGGTGATAGCGGAATAAATATACGATACTTTTAAGTGCGCAAGTTGATTTAACAAGTTTTCTATGTGCTAATGTCAATGTGGATAATATTTTTCCTGTACTTCAACTTCATTTAAAATAAAAAACGATAATTTTGACAAGAACTAAATGGAAAAACAGAAAGATGATAAAGAGTTTCAAATTATAAATCACATTCTTAAAAAAAAAAAAAAAAAAAAAAAAAATTATATTTTCACGAGAGAACATTCGTTGTAAAATGTAACTTAATTTGGTGGACAGGAGCTTAGGGCCTATTAAATTTCTTATTCCTAATTGTGATATTAATCTCTGGCACCGGCGTTCAATTAGTTCGTTATACATGTTGCATAAGTTTTTTCATAATTCTGATCATACTTTACATACAGATCTTCCCGGACTGTTCCATCCTGTTCGTAATACTAGGCATGCAATTAATTCCATCATGAGGCTCAATACTACACAATATTCTAGAAGCTTTATTCCAGCTGTGACAAAGTTGTGGAATGCTCTTCCTAATCGGCTAGTTGAATCGGTAGAACTTCAAAAGTTCAAATTTGCAGCAAATGTTTTCATGTTGAACAGGCTATGTCTTTTTATTATTTATCTATGAAATATCTGTTTTGATGTTACTTTTTTTAAGATATTTTATTTTAATTCTTCACTATTTCTCACATCATTTATTTATTTCCTAGTTTCCTTTCCAAATTGGTCTATTTTTCGCCGTTGGAGCCCTTGGGCTTATAGCCTCTTGCTTTTCCAACAAGAGTTGTAGCTTAGCTAGTTATAATAATAATAATAATAATAATAATAACAATAATAATAATAATAATAATAATAATAATTAAAGTTTCTTTAGAAAACAAAACCAGACATGTATACAAAATAGTAATTTACCGAACCATTTTAAAAATAACCAACAAAGAGAAATTGAGTCACAAAATAATGAAACATGAAAAAATGGACATCCCAAACAGAAATGAAACAACACTTTCAACCAATTAAAAAAGCAACTAAAAGAGAAATAAAATACTCTATAAACTATTTTAATTTAAACAAAATTAAATAAATATAAAGAAATCAAAACCCTCATTAACTCCATCAAAGTGAAAAAAATAAACAGAAAAAAGAAGTAATAAAAGAAACGAAATTCCAGCGCCAACAGTTGGGTCCGTATAATTGCATTTTGTAAGTTGTCGATTGTCTCGCCTGGAAATAAGTATACACTCGGGTGCCAAAAATACTTGCACCTCGTTCTGCAATTTATCAAATAATTGGACTGTCTGTCTTCGCTAATGTAATTTGGGCAACATTTTTCCAATATGAGATCTCTGCTCTGTGATGAATGCCCCGAAATTAAAGTCCAAGAGATGTAAGAAAAATAGTTTCCTGGAAAAGATTCTGTTCAACGAAACGAACTGTGTTAAAGTGGTTTTTATGCTAAAAGAAAAAGGCAAGTACAGGTACGCATGCGCGTACACACGTAGGCACATACATTTTATCCTCAGAAACCTTTTTCCCTTGGAGTTTCCCCAGATGCTTTTCAGCCTTCTGGTGTTTCAGAGTTTGTAATTCCCACTACAGCAAATTCTGAAACTAATTCTAAACTGGGGAAACTTATGAGCGATTACCAGATATCAAAACATGTAACCAAATATTTTCGATCCTTGCTGGAGACACTCCAAACGATATTACGCCTCATCTCAAGTGTTTTTGGGTTGGGATTGTTGGTTCCATTAAACTAAGCATGTAATTCACTGCAATGGTCAATGGCACTTGCCTCAATAGATCACCTTCAATAGACATATATATATATATATATATATACTGTATATATACATATATATATATATACATATATATATATATATATATATATATATATATATATATATATATATATATATATATATATATATATATATATATATATATATATATATATATATATATATATATATATATATATATATATATATATATATATATCACCAATGGCCTCCCTCATATAGCGGATATGGCAAATAAATAAACACTGATCACTGCAACTATTTTTCATCCATATTTAGTGGTTAAAGGCTGAATCCTACTCTGCAGCAACCTTTCACAATACAATAAACTCGGAAGTCGAGGCTTTTCAATCCGTTAAAAATTTAAAATCATATTTTTATTATCACTTCAAGTTAATTTCTTATAAACTTTTAGCTAATACAAGCCAAAAGGGCTTTTATACAGCTGGCCTCTTAGTACTCTCTGTGGCTCAAGAAAGTCTTTTAAAATTCATTTTCTTTTATTATTGCAAATGTAATTATAATAATATCGTATTAATTCAATTGTTTTAATATATATACAGTATATATATATATATAATATATATATATATATATATATATATATATATATATATATATATATATATATATACACACACACACACACACACACATATATATATATATATATATATATATATATATATATATATATATATATATATATATACTGTATATATATATAGCCAGACACTTGCTCATTATCATATATGGGAGAATTGAGATCAAAGTCAACACTTATTTCACAAAAGACAGATTTATTTATATATTTTTTTACGTTCAAATAGACAAAAAATAAAAAAAATAAATAAAAAAAAAATTGATCGAAAATGAAAGTGGTCATCGGCCCCATACTCCCATATTTTCCAACTGGGCAAATCAACGTCGGTGACAAATTAATAACCGTAATATCGAAATCCAATACTTTCTTTTTCCAGAGTAAATTGCTAGTTTTATCTCGGTCGCCAGGGCAGAAAATAAATAAATAAATAAATAACAAGAATGAATAAACCATATAAAAATAAAGAGAATTTTACTTAAAAGTGGAAACATACTGAAGTAGGATAACGTATATTTTAATTAAGAATTTCTCTCTTTCTAAAGACAAACCACTTCACTTATCTATCTTTATAAAGATGTATCATGATAACAATCACTTAACACTTGGCATAGAGAAGATTTATTATGTGATACGTATTACTTGTAAGTTTTTTTTTTTTCTTCAAAAATCTTTTGCAAACTTGATCGTTTAAAGCAGTGGTACTTGGTGGTTTTTATTTTGGAAATATATCTGTATGTATATTCATATATGTAAATACATACATACATACATACCAACATATACTGTATATATATATATATATATATATATGTATACATATACATACATACATACATACATGCATTCATATATATATATATATATATATATATATATATCAATAATTCTAACCGTCTCTAATTTTACTTATTTGGCACTGCTATAATAATAATAATAATAATAATAATAATAATAATAATAATAATAATAATAATAATAATAATAATGATGATTAAGATAAACCATCGCTAGCTTCGTTTGCCTTATCGATATGTTGCTAATAATTAAGATAACGATAAAAGCTTTGTACTGATATTATTTACACTCACTTTAAAACAACACAAACAAAAAATATCTACTGTGATGATGATTTTCCTCCGAGATGATTCATAGTAAATAAAAATTCTATTAAGTATAATGTTAAGTACTGGTGTACGTAACCCGTCAAAAAGACGATGGAATATTTAGATAAAAATACACGCACACCCCTGTCACCAGGGTATGACTACTCTCTCCCCCCCTACCAGAAAAACAGGGAGAGCTCAGCGTGATCGGATAAATGAATTAATAAATAAATATACATAGATATATATACACACACACGCGCAAACATTTACTCCTCAATCATATAGGGAAGATTACGAATGACCTAAAGGACCTTACAGATATTCGACATCCTCCACTCGAGCGTTTGTCAACAGAGTAGTCATGAGTCTGGAATATCCCAGAGCAAGAATTCATCAACGTCCAAAAACTTTATTCGAGAGAGAGAGAGAGAGAGAGAGAGGAGAGAGAGAGAGAGAGAGAGAGACTAATGGGATTCCATGGTTCGCTGGATAGCTTGTAACACAATGAACTGTGAAAATATATTGATTTGTTTCTTTATATTGGCGCACTGACGTATCAAAGGTGTGTTTTTCTATAAGTGATTTAAATTCGAACAAAAACACAACTACCAGATGACAATAGATCGAAATCTCATCGATGTATAAAAAAATACTCAATTCTCCATTCCAAAAACCAACAGAGTAAAGTAAAACACTCCTTTGAAAATGAATACGTTAATGAATTTTGCACAATACCTTAGATATCTGGTGCAAACAGCAATAACTCATTTAATCTCAGATATTCTTAGATATATTAAAACTATATACGTATAAAAACAAAACCAAAATGTAAGATTTCAGATGATTAGGAAGACCAATGCATTAATATGAAGTGAAAAGAAAATAATATAAAACAAACATATAGGACATTTCAATGTTAAAGACTAAAAAAAGCGATATCAATAATTTGTTAGGAAAAAGGTCGTTCTCTCCCATTTTCTCCACAATTCCCATTAATTTTTCCTCTCTGAATTTATAACTACTGTATATCCAAGCAACAAAGGATCAGACCTACATCCTATAAAGCGCTGTTGCCACATATTGCTAGCCTTGTTCATCGCTATACACAGAAAAGGATTATCAAATGGAAAAATGTGGCATTTTCACTTCAGCGGCATTACTATATCTTCCAATATATTGATTGACCGTGGATTTAAAACAGGCCAGCAGGATATGACAAGTGGTCCCACTGCTAATTACAGGCTGTATCAACTCTCAGAGTTATCCAGGCAGTGACTGAAAGACGGAAAAGTTACTTTCCGTACTACAACGCATTTATATATCTTTTTATTTACAGATTACGTTGAAAATTGCATAAAAATTCTAAATGTGACCATGAATTCCTCCTTCTCCCATATATATATATATATATATGTGTATACATACATATATATATATATATATATAAATTATACACACACACACACACACACACACATATATATATATATATATATTGCATACATGCATGTACATTTATACTGCATATACAGTATACATGTATATATTCTTCATATAAACATACACACACAAACACACACATATGCATACATACATACATATACATATATATTTGTATGTATATCACATACATACATATGTAAAAAATAAGCTCAATTCATGTTCCACTTTCCTAATGAGAATATCTCATGATGAATACTGTACTATTTCTAATCTTTTTCAATTTAAGCAGGAAACTTCTCTAATCAACGAAATCCATTATTTTTATTGGCAGATGAGAACGGTGCCACAGGTGGGTTTTGGTTTGTATGGAATCAAACTATTTCAGTAGAATTAACGTAGTAGTATTCAGGATAGACGAATATACATATAGGGCACTTCATGTTAATATATTGATATAATGCTATCTCGTGAAAATATTAGGGAAAACATTATATATTAATGATAACATTGGCAAATACTAAAATAATCAACGTCAAGATTTGCAAAAAGTAATAATGAAAATATTAATAACAACAATAAATTATGTATTTCAGCCAGAGTAATATTGTTAAATGATCATACCGTGACATATTTTCTTAAGGGGAAATTAAAAGTTTTTTCAACATCAGTCTTTTGACTTTGTTAGCAGAGGTAATAAGATTTCATGAAAAGACAACAACTAATTTATTAATTCCATTACGAGGGGCATTTTCCCTTTCAACTCATTGAAATTCAATTACACATGTACACGCCATACTCGGACACATATGTCAATAAGCAGACAAAGCTCTTATTAAATCACGCAAGTGTAAGACGTATAAACACACATACAAACACACAACTCCGTTCCTTTACAGGTATCTAGTCTTGAGTTCTCACCAAATGTTTTCGGGGTGGAGTTGAAAGCCTCATTTCCTTTTTATTCTGGCTGTGACCCGCCAAAGTCGACTGACTCTCTGATTCTTAATTTATGCATTATCATTCAACATAAGTACAATGTCTATACTGTATATGTATGTGCATATGCAGTGTGTGTATATATATATATATATATATATGGGGTGTGTGTGTATGTGTATATAACATAGGTGTGTAGTTTTCTAAATCAAACTGGAGTTTTTATAAAACGTTGCTTTTGATTAATCTACCCTTTCGAATTTGGGTCATATGGCCGTGGAAGCCGTTCTGCGCCGATGTGTAACAGAAAAAACAAGCAGTTGCACTACGAAAAAAAAAATGGGGACGGATGTAAAGTACGAGAAAAAATGCCTTAACAGAAGAGCAACTCGAAAAAAAAGGCAAGGAAACATTTCCAGTTTCGACGGTGACTTTTATGATCTGGAAATAAAAGTTTCTTCAGTTAAAAGTGTGAAATATCAACATGGCTACTCATTACTTGTTTAAACATAATATATTTCAAATGAAACCTACAGTACTTTTATTTCCACATTATACCTGCTTTCCCATCTATTGCTTCTTTATCATTCTTTATCTCTACCCTGATCCTTCAACTAATCTATGACCTTCCAATTCATATTCAGATTCTCAGAGAAGTCATAGTTATTCATTTGACTCTGGTGATAAACCAACCACAATGACTGTCACCATCAACAAGCAATGGCAGTGACCTCAATTTTTTATCTGAATGTTGTGATACCTTCTGAAAGTAGTCCCTTCTCAACAAATGGTACGATATTTGGTGTTAACATTTGGAAAACAATTCAAGGAAAATTCCTTTTCACTGAACAGCATGACATAAACTATGCATCTCTCTCTCTCTCTCTCTCTCTCTCTCTCTCTCTCTCTCTCTCTCTTTTCCCATTAGTTAATTCTAAAAATATTCCAGATCAATTGTATGTGCTATCGACGACCATAACTAAACTGAGACAAGATAGCAAAATTTTTAATCGTCACCTCGCAGACAGGGGTACAGAGGTGCGCGCATGAATGAATTCCTTTGTTTCTACCTTTCTCATATATCGTCTCTTCTACAACCGCCCTCCTACACCTCCTTCTCCTGGTATTCCTTCGTCGTCTTTGATAATCAAATATTACCCTTCCCTCTCCTCAATCCTCAGGTGCGACAAAGCGAGAAATTGCATAATTCTGATATTACTCTCAGCTGTCCAAAGCATCTCGACGAATTTCTCAGTCATTGTTATTTATGATTTAATCAGCATTTTTTTTTTTCCTCTCGCCTTACCCAGTGTTCGTCTCGCAGGAGCAAATGGTACAATCACGATTTCTGTTCATATTTGCTTTTTTATTCAATACTTCTACAATATATTTTTTGGTTTCTTTGCTTTCAGTGACTTGGATTGCCTTTCAATCTTTTCATTCCTTTCTCACCGATGCTTCCGAAATATTTCTTTATCTTACTTTCATCTGTATAATGATCAGCAAGTCAACAACAGCGCCGATAGCCTAAAGATTACTAAATTCTGCTTCCCTAATAAGCTTTGATACTTAACAAAAATTAGGGTTAACACCAGGTATATCCAAAAAAGGAATGTAGCAGGTATCTTTGATTGTACCTAAAAAACCTTTTTGTTTCTCAGACCATTTAGATAAATTTGGCCAATACTTTGCTACTATTACCATCATACCATTAATTTTGTATGATTTTCCATTACGTACATTCAGTAAACGTACATATAATAGAAGATCATATTTGTAAATCGAGCATTGGATAATATATATATATATACATATATATATATATATATATATATTCATTCATATATATATATACATATATATATATATATATATATGTGTGTGTGTGTGTGTGTGTGTGTATACTACTCTATTGGTCTTTGGGCCACTCGTTGACTCATGACCACTCTCGAAAGCCGTCTCCACCATCTTGGGCTGAATCCATCCATGTATCTATTCCAATTCCCTCCCCTGTTGAGATTTTCCTTAAGGCTCCTACTCCAATTATTTATAGGTCTTCCCAAAGGTCTCCGTCCCAGTTAGCATTTGTTTGGTGTACGTGTGTCCTGTATTCCTCCAATATGACCAGCTAATTGAATCATCCTTGACTTTCCAACTTGGCTGATATGGGGGTTGCTGGGTCTTATATCTTATTTCACGATTGTGGCGAATTCTACATTCGAGAGTTTCTTGGTCAAAAACGGGTCTCGAGAGTTTCCTCACAATTTTATTTTCAAATACCTCTAAGTGTTTGTTCAAGAACTTTAGTAAGAGCCCAGGTCTTACAGCCATGGAGTAGTATTGGACGTATTATTGTGTTGTATACCCTTAGTTTTGTCTTTCAGAGATAGATCTCTTTTTAAACAGGTCAAGTAAAATGAAATAACATTGCTAGCTTCGTTTATTCGAGCATTAATTTATTCTTTCATATTACCAACTGTGGTTATCATCATTCCCATATATTTGAATTTATCAACTACTTCAAGGTCCACATTACTAATATTTATATGATTTTGTACTTGTAATTGTGATATAATATTTCCCGTATCTACAATATCTTCAGTGATAACATCTATGTCGTCTGCATATGAAAGACGGTTAATCGATAGGTTTTCGAACTGTGCTCCAACTTGTCTTTCATTTAATGTTCTGGCAACTTTCTCCATTACAATGTTGAAAAACATAGGTGATAGTATGCAACCATGTTTAAGACCATTTCTGATGGTGAAGGAAGAAGTTGCTTTCCCTCAATATGTTACTAAACATTTGGTGTTTGTGCAGCAGGCTTTCGTTAGACGTATTCATTTACTTGGGATTCCCATTTCTTTCAGGATGTTCCGCATTAATGGTCTATGTATACTATCATATGCCTGTTTGTAATGAATGAAGCGGTGTAAGGTATGTTTGTTAAATTCCCAATATTTATCAGTAATCTGTCTAATTGTAGATAGCTGCTCTGTTGTTGATTTTCTATTTGAAAAACCTGCCTGATATTCTCTAACAGCAGCCTTACCATAAGCAACTAATCTGTTATATATTATTATTGTGAAAATGTTGTAAGCTGTTGACCCAAAGAATTATTCCACGATCATTTCTACAATTTAGTCGACCTCCATGTATGTGTAATAGTACAACGAGTCCTTCCTAATCGGTTGGCGCTTTCTCCTCTCTCCACGTTATTCCTTTCAACTTTTATAGATGAATTTCCAAGAATTCTCCACCGAGTTACCAAATTTCACTTGGTATATTATCTTTGCCAGAGCTACTGTTATTTCTTTTTGTTTTTCTTATTGCTGTTTTAAAGTCTTCATAGTTGGTTCTTCTATTCAAATTTTTTCACAACAAAATATTGTGTCAAGAAATGGGTAATTTGGTTCTGGTCTGTTCAATAATTCTTCAAAAAAGTTTTTCCACTCATTATTTTTTCTTCTATTATATTTCCTTGATCGTCTCTTATCCGTATGGATCTTACTTCATACCTCCTTTCTTAGCTTCCCAATCCCTTGATAGTGTTGTCATGATAACGAATGGGAAGAAATGTATTGCATACATGCATTCTTGGATAAAACATGTATTTATAGGAAAATCTAAAAGTAAATGTTTTAAAGAATGTGGAGGCCCAATTGGAAAATCAACTACCGCCCTTATCTAGACCAGACCGGAATGCAGAATATAGAGAAGGAAAGTTATTGAAACCAATAGAATCTTATGGAATTCGGGACGTCAAAGGACATTTTATATCACACACCAGACTCATCTGGTCTGCTGCAAGTTTCTCTGCATTTTTAGGGGTTGTTAGCTCTCAGCTGAAGCCCTAAAAACGACACCAGATCCATGATGATACGAGTGAATTTAATGTAATTACTGCCGCATTTGGTATGTCTGGATCCAAGATGGCAAAACGCATGACTTAAAATACGAACGTAATACGAAGGTGGTAATATTTTACTTTGTAACTGGCAAAGTAATTCGTTCGGAATCAAATGGAAGAAAGTTTTATGCATATATCAGCATATAAGTGCAATAAATACTATAATTGACATCTTATCTCTTTCTTTAGTAGTTAAGAATTATCGGTGTACTTTTGTTTGCTCTTGTTCTCAAAATATTTGCCATCTGAAGAAACTAGTTAATTTTAGTTTACCATTGTAATTCGCTTTTTTTAATTTCGTTTATGAAAGGGAAACCCAATTGCATGAAAGTGCTCCTAGAATCAGGGAAAACTAAAGAAACAGAATTAGTGACAAAACCTCGGAGCAGCCTCCATGTCACTAAGTAATAGCCATCAATCACAAGGACCTGGGTGATGCAATCGAGTTTTTCATTTGTGTCGGCCCAGTAGGAGCAATGAGTGAGGGCCCTGTGTAGTCTAATCACTGAAAACTACGTGTTGAAAGCCTACCAATGAGAGAGAGAGAGAGAGAGAGAGAGAGAGAGAGAGAGAGATCCTTCACATACCGATATTCCCCTTAAACAAAAGCCTCACCGATGCGCAAACCTCAACCTAGGGAAAACCCACAATGCAAGGAGGAGATTCCAACGGGAGTGAACCTTAAGTTGGCTAATCCTGATTAAAGGCTTCGATTTACAGACACTGGAGATTCATGCTAATGAGAGAACCCAAAATTACGACCGCTCATCGTTCGGGGTAAGTGGATTACACGACGAAACGAACCAGCATTAGTTGCGTTGTGGTATGATTTCATAAATAGTCAGTTTAAATTTTCGTCCTCAAAAATAGCAGTGATATTTGGTTTTGATATGAATAAGGTGAAAGGGAAACTGTCTAATCGACAATCGACTAACGCAAAAAGGAAGAGAGAGAGAGAGAGAGAGAGAGAGGAGAGAGAGAGAGAGAGAGAGAGGAGAGAGAGAGAGAGATAGTTGAATATATGTGAAGAATGCACCCCTTTACACTCACTTGTTGTATACATCTACGTCTGTATGTAAAATTAATATCTTGAACGAAAACTACTAAAAGTGCATTCTATATAAACCAATTACAATTACACAAGCTCAACCTAACATGTCTTTCATATAGAACCCAATTTCGAATATATTTTAATAATGATAACTCTAACTCGAATGGGAAGGAACAAGCGAAAAAAGTCTAACAAACAATGCATAAAAAACAAGCAAAAGTGGTCCATAAACATAAAAAGATGCGAAAAAAATAAAAAAAATACATCAAAACAAATTCGGCCCCGACGCCCACGTCTGCAATAACAAGAGAAAAATCATCCACTCTGTGAGAAGACATCAGCGCCGAACAGCATTCCCAGAACAGAAAAAAGGTAAATTAAAAGAAGTAGTCACTCTCTCCAAATGATGGCAATTAAACCATTCAATTTGGCTTTAGTTGCTCAACTACGAGGAACAGTCTCACTAACTTTCGCCAGTGTCGTGTTCGAAGTGTTCTCATTTACCTCTTTTATTTTAATTCTTTATTTTTGTTTTCCCACTTACACTATTCCGCATTTATTTGAAAACGAATAATGGGTTATTTGACTTTATTCCTCAGCCCTTTATCACCGAGATACCAGCTATTAATGCAAATACAAAGGCTGTTACTTCTGCTACTGCTCCTGCTGGCGGAGCTACTAGTGTCTAGTCTCTGAGTCTACTTACGAGTGTTTGCTGTGCTGGTATAGCATGGGTACGTCTCGTACAGCTGTCGAAATGATTAAACTTTATATCTTTTCATTTTCATTATTCTGATTTCAAACAATAATATAAGTGAGTTTATTTAATATAACTTTATATCATCTATTCTCTAATGTGACTCGTCAATATCTGACCTACATTCACATGTTATAGAGAGCTAGTATATGCGACCAGTCAAAAATGAAGGCTAAATATTTAGATAGATATGGGCATACACAAACACATTAGTGATGTTTGATTTTGAAATTAATAAGGTGAAAGGAAAACCGTCTAATCGTTGACGAAAGAGAGAGAGAGAGAGAGAGAGAGAGAGAGAGAGAGAGAGAGAGGGGGGGGGGAAGTAGATGCAATTATGTGAAGAATGCACTGTTTACACTCACTTGTTGTATACAATTAATATACATGTATATTTGTGTTAAACATCTACGTCTGTATGTAAAATTAATATTTTGAATGAAAACTACTAAAAATGCATTTTATATAAATCAATTACTATTACACATGCTTAACCTAACCTGTCTTTTATATAAAACTTAATATAAGAATATAATTCTAATCAATGAAAACCACAACTCGAATGGGAGACAAAAAAAAGCAAAAAAAAAGTCTAACATACAAAAGCATAAAAACAAGCAAAAGTAGTTCATAAAAAACAAAAAACAAAATGAAAAATATCAAAACAAATTCGATCTAGAGGCCCCACAACTGCAATAACAAGAGAAAAATCCTCCAGTCTATGAGAAGACATCAGCGCCGAACACCATTTCACTGAATAAAAAAAAAGGTAAATTAAAAGGGCTAATCACTCTCTTCAAATGATGGCAATTAAACCATTCAATTGGACTGAAGATGTTGAACTTCCAGAACAGTCCAAATAGCTTTTGCCAGTGTCGTGTTCGAAGTGTTCTCATTTACATCTTTTATTTTTTATTTTTGTTTTTCCCCTTAAACTCTTCCGCATTTATTTTGAAAACGAATGGTGGGTCATTGGACATTATTCCTGAGCCCTTTATCACTGAGAGACCAGCTATTAATGCAAATACAACGGCTGTTACTTCTGCTACTGCTTCTGCTGGTGGAGCTACTAGTGTCTAGTCTCTGGGGCTGCTTTCGAGTGCTTGCTGGTGCGTGTACAGCATGGGCACGTCTTATTCAGCTGTCAAAATGATCAGTCTTGAAATCTATTCTTTATCATTGTTCGGATTTCAAACAACAATATAAGTGAGTTTATAAACTATAACTTTATATCAACTATTCTCTAATGTGACTCGCCAATATCTTACCTACATTCACAAGTTATAGAGAACTAGTATATGCGACCGGTCAAAAATGACGGCTGAATATTTAGATTGATATGGGCACACACAAACGCACCAGTGATGTTTAGTTTTTATATGAACAAGGTGAAGGGGAAACAGTCTAATTGATAACGAGAGAGAGAGAGAGAGAGAGAGAGAGAGAGAGAGAGAGATAGTTGAATTTATGTGAAGAATGCACCCTTTACACTCTCTTGTTGTATACAATTAACATACATGTATATTTGTGTCTAACATCTCTGTATGTGAAGTTGATATTTTGAACGAAAACACTAAAATTACTCTTTACTTAATCAATAACAATTACACAAGCTTAACCTAACCTGTCTTTTATAGAAAACCCAATTTAAATATATAATTTTAATCAATGAAAACCACAACTCGAATGGGAAAGGGACACGCGAAAAAAAGTCTAACAAACAAACGCATAAAAACAAGCATAAGTGGTCCATAAAATACAAATATGCAAAAAAAAAAAAAAAAAAAAAAAAAATTAAATAAATAAATAAATAGATTAATACATATAAAAACAAATTCGACCCTGAGGCCCCACGACTGCAATAACAAGAGAAAAAGCATTCACTCTATGAGAAGACATCACCGCCGAACAGCATTCCACAGAACAGAAAAAAAGGTGAATTAAAAGAGCTAATCACTCTCTTCAAATGATGGCAATTAAACCATTAAACCCAGAACAGTCCCACTAACTTTTGCCAGTGTCGTATTCGAAGTGTTCTCCTTTACGTCTTTTATCTTTAATTATTTATTTTGGTTTTTCCCCTTAAACTCTTAATCATTTATTTTGAGAACAAATGATGGGTCATTGGACTTTATTCCTGAGCAGTTTATCACTGAAATACCAGCTATTAATGCAAATACAAAGGCTGTTACTTCTGCTGGTGGAGCTACTAGTCTCTGGGGCTGCTTACGAGTGCTTGCTGGTGCTGGTACAGCATGGGTATGTCTCATTCAACTGTCAAAATTATCAGACTTGAAATCTGTTTTCATTATTAATTTTTTCAAAGAGAACAAAATTAATTTTCTGTAAATTGATATATATTTACTGCACCGTACGTGTTTCATACACGTTCTTACACTGTAACGTTATTGCTTTTTTTTTTTTAAATGCAAGTGAAGTTTATTCAATAAAAAAACAAGCTTATATACATATAGTTGAGAGCAAGAATGACACAAAATTCAAACAGTATAAAACACGTGATAGGAAACTTGAACAGGTGCGGGGGTGAGTGAGAAAGCAAAAAGCAATAACATTACATTCACAAGTTATAAAGAACTATAGTCAATTCTTTTCAGTGAGGCAGACTTGCACCGACTCGAAGCGGTGCCCCTTTAGCTCGGAAAAGTTTCCTGATCGCTAATTGGTTGAACAAGATAATTCTGACCAATCAGCGATCAGGAAACTTTTCCGAGCTAAAAGAGCACCGCTGTGAGTCGGTGCAAATGCGTCTCATTAAAAAAAGTTGAGTATAGTGTACTCGAGCCGTCATATATGACGGATAATATTTAGATGTTTACACAAGCACACAACTACCTCTTACCAGGGTATGACTATTCTTCTCCCCTGTTGCTGAGGCACGGGGAGCGGTCAGCGTGGCCGGAGTATACTGTATATGTATATGTACGTGTATAGATATATATATATATATATATATATAAATATACATGCATATATATAAGGAACGGGGAGAGGTCAGCGTGACCGGAGTTATATATGTTTGTTTCTGTGTGTATATATATATATATATATATATGTGTGTGTGTGTATATATATATATATATATATAAATTCAATTTCTTTTTTATTGTTTGTCCGTAGAAAACGATACTAAAAGTAGCCCCATATAAATTACTCAGGTTTGTATAGCTTGGAAAATTACAAATTATATAATTTTTTTTTGTATTTTGGAAGATATTGGATCAACTTTTGAATAGAGGGGACCATTACACGAATTACCTTCCTCCGAAAGCTCAATTTTTAATGTTATCTGGTGACCAACAAGTTACCTACATCTATCTTTTTACCAAGTTGTAAACTTAGTAGAGACTGTCTGAGGAAAGAACTGCCAGTGATTTGAGCCTTCTGGAAGCGTTGTAAACATTAGAGGCTTTGCTATAAGTGCATGTGGTGTTTTAGACAGTGACTAAAGCCTTCTAGAAGTATTATACTTGTATTATGTTTCCAGTCACTTGCTATTTACTAGAAGGGGGAGATTATGGAACATGAAAATATTGAAAGTACAGCAATGTAATAAAACCCTAACTAAGAAAATATATTTGCAGCAATATTCAGCAATAAACTGCCACTAGTCATAACATCGTTAAAATACGGAGGCAGAAATAGCAAAATAGAGCATCTTCACACGAGTCTTTCTCTCAAAGACAAAGAACAGCATACAGGTGATTTGGCACTAATCTATTCTGACAAGACCTACTTTATTAATAAAAGTTTAGATGGATGATATATTTAAACATTAGTAGCTAAATTGAACTTGAAAGTTCATGATATGAATTATGACGACAGTGCGGACTTAATTTAATGGAGAAATACCAAATAAAACAAAATTGTGTAATTCTAAGATATATATATATATATATATATACATATATATATATATATCCACATACATACACACATACACACACACACACATATATATATATATATATATATTGCTGATGACATCAAACCTAAGGAAATGATAGTTAGCATAATGAAACAATCTACACCAATGTGATTTTATTATTAATGAAAATAGTTATCAAGCAGACTGAAATAGAAAAAAAAACTCTCCTTACTCCAATGTGATATATAGCGACAAGAATAGAGTAAACAGTAAGAAACACTCAGATGAGTAATCCCATGTAAGTTGAAGAAAACCGAGATAAATGAAGAACTAGTTGAAGAAGACGAAGAAAAGGAAGAAGAAAACACACTAAAACGTATCCAGTTTTCGTCATGTTCGTTATGAGTAATCTGAACTGATGTGGAAAGTTAGATGACCCGAGGAATTCCCTTGACACCGAGTCATTCATTTATATTTAACTGCTTCAACATATTTTGGGAGGTAAGATTTGGCCCGGTCAAGTCTCCTCTTATATTTCCGAATTATAAATATCATGAGGGACGGGGAAGAGGGGTTCGTCGTATGTCGAAAATCTTACGATACGTTTTGATGGCGATTACATATAAAGTTTTTAGTTCTCCATATATTATCCCCTATAAAATAAAGAGCAAATGTCTTTGTGTATATATATATATATATATGCATATATATACACATACACACATATAAATATATACGCATATATATAGACATATACATATATATATTTCATATATATATATATATATATATATTATATATATATATACATATATATATGTATATATATATATATATATATATCCTGGTCACGCTCAGGGGCATTTTCAGACATAACTACTCGGCCTCTCCCCATCCTTGGGTAGGGGGAGATAGAGTAATCATACCCTGGTGAGAGGGGGGTGCGTGTGTGTGAACATCTAAATATTTAGCCGTCGTTTTTGACGGGTCACTTACACCGTTAAAGACTATTCAAAGTTGTCACAATGCGTTCTTTAAAGGGAAGAGGATCGTAGTTTTGAGCTTATAAATTTAAAAAAACGAATTAAACTTAACTAAACCTGAATGAAATATCTAGAGAGGAATTTATTTGGATGAAGTTAAATTAGCTGCCATGAATTTTTCAGAAAATTCTGTTATAGCCAACCTACTGCAAAAATATATACTAAAATATCAATTGAATATATACAAATGCAATTCTGCATTTGGCATTCGTGCTTTCAAGCAATTTCACTCAACATAAAGGGCCAATATTGCCAACCCCTTTTTAATCTTTCAAACAATCTTTTTGCGTTCATTGTATTTTAGTTAATATACATTCATGGCTCTGAAAATGAAATACTACAACTTGTAATATTAATATCACCATTATTATCTTCACCATTATTATCATTATCATTATTGGTATCGTTCGTTGACTAATAACAAAATCTATACAGACTGATTTCCAAATCTTGCACTGACCAAATGATGACTAATGCTGTGATAATTGAAAACAGCACAGTAAATACTTACTGAATGGCAAACTTGTTGAACTAAATAAAATTTGTCTATTTCGTATTCTTGTCGGAGTTACATTTACTTCCAAATATTCTGAACTTATGAATGCAGTCGCGAGTGACAGGTAACAAACCCGACGAACCTATCATTCTTGTTGTAAAGTACACACAACAAGAGCAGACCAATCCAGGCAAATGGCATAATTATATCCCCGCTCATCTAATCGTGTAGAGTTACACTCACTGATCCTAAGTTATCTTCTTTTCTTGTGACATTACTATAATTTTTCTCTTACTGGATTCGAATTATGTCTCGTCTTGTGAATAACACATACACACAAGAGAGAGAGAGAGAGAGAGAGAGAGAGAGAGAGAGAGAGAGAGAGAGAGAGAGCTAATATTTCCTGATATAAACAATCAATTCGAAAGGAATCTTTATTACTTTTCCTTTTTGCTGCTCTTAGATCTGGTGGTTTTGAAATACCGGTCCGTTCACATCTTCCTCCGGATAAAACCGATGAAAAAACTAATATCAAATACTATTTGCTCAATGACTGATATTTCCTATCTATTGCTTATAGATTCGGATATCTCTTCCTGCACCTGTGTTTCCTGCACTGTTTTTATTCTTCTGGGGTCAAATTCAATCTATCATATACTAAACCACTAACGCAAATAACGTTTGCCCGTACCGTCGGTCTCTGTATAAGGCATTTTGTTGTAAATTGTTCGTGGAATGTAGGGAATGAGGAGCTCTATTATTATTATTATCATTATCATCATCATTATTAATATTATTATTATTATTATTATTATTATTATTAGCTAAGCTACAACCCTGGTTGGGAAAGCAAGATGCTAATAGCCCAAGGACTCCAACATGGAAAAATAGCCCAGTGAGGAAAGGAAATAAGGAAATAAATAAACGATATTAGAAGTGATGAAAAAATAAAATAAAATATTCCAAAAACATTAACAGCATTAAAATACAAAAGAAACTCCAACCTCTATATCGACTACTATAAAGAAAATCCTGGGAAAACAATGTGCAGGGCCACAGAGTAAAGATCACCATACTCTAAAATCAATTATCTGATTACTAATTTACAAGACTAGAAATTCATCAAGATTAAAGATGTACAAGGCCTATCTTGGACCCTAACTATTATTTCCTATAACTAGACGTTCATGGTAGTGATAGTAAATTGCCTGCTCTAATGTCCAGCAAATTCTGAGTGAAGGATTTTAATGTGTCGTTTTTTTAAGGGGTCTGGTGTGGACCCTGAGAAGAAACGTCGCTACCTCATTGGATCCTCTAAAAACTCATAATTTATTTTTCAAACGCTCGAAGGCTTCTAAGAAAAGTCTTCCTGGATATTAAATGTATCCAGATGTAAATTAAACATCTCAAGACCTCTTTATATCCCAAGACTTATAAAATATGTTGACTCACGTATAAAATCATTTAACAGCCTATTCTAACCAGTATTTCAAAGCAAGGCTTACGATAAGTAGCAACGCAAGGCTAATAACAAATATATAAATACAATACTTTAAGTATATACACATTTCAAGGCTAACTTAATGGTACCTCAAGGAATACTTTACACATTACCACGACTCTCTGTCAAGGTTCCCTTTATACATGTCCAGAGGTTTAAACTGAATTCATTACACACTACATAGAAAAGAACTATCATTGTTTACATTCCAGCAGGTTTTGTAGATACCAGTATTTAAAGAAAAGCAAGTTTGAAGGATAATATTTTCTTATTTGTGGCAAAGATGAAGAATATGTAACAAAACATTGCACTTTTGAAAACTCAAATTGCTCTAGGTGACGATCACAATAAGCAGAAATTCAGACAGCTGAACAGCTGAAATAGTTTAAAACCATATATTTGTTCTTTATCTCTAATTACTTCAACTCTATTTTTCGCGAAAAAAAAAATTACGGTGTTTTCCTCTTCACGGTGCTGCTTCAATATAGAACTGGAGCGAACCTTTTTTTTTTTCCACACAAAAAAAGGGAGAAGATTTAACCCTTACGTGATCCTATCATCCCTGTTGGAAGAGCCTAATATGCATCAGTGGCCTTACCCATTCAAAATTAACGAGCGCATAGTCTGTAGTTTGCATATCATCTGTAAACATTCACGGCCATAAAAAACTTAGTTACCTTTTATTTTTGGTTCAATACTTAATCTATATACAGAACATAGTATGTGTATGCATTGATATATGAATATTACTCATACCCTATACTTTCTGTATATGTTTATATACTACACATATATTATACTGCGTATATGTTCATATACTGAATATACCTTATACTATGTCCATGCGTTGGTATACAAAACATACCTTATATGTACCCTATATCCTTATATACTGAACATGAATTAATTTCAATTGACGAGTTATTAAAGTTTTCAGCTTACCGACCTTTCTTTTGACCCATTTATATACTGTGTATATATATATATATATATATATATATATATATATATATATATATATATATATATATATATACACACACATATATATATATATATATATATCTATATATATATATATATATATATATATATATTCATATATATATGTACATATATAGATAGATAGATAGATAGATAGATATAATTCAATTATCATCACATAGATCTCACAGTTGACATGTAGTATATAATTTCTCTTAAAAATAAAAGAACTGCTTCTACATATGATAAGCCATCTTAATTTATATAAAAAAAATGATACAGAATTAGAATTGGAACCCTTTAAAAGGTTCTAGACAAAGGAACAAAAGCCAATATCTACATCTTTCCACAGATAGGCAAAGTCAAGACAGACCTAAGAGAAAAACAAGATTAACTAGAATGGATACTCGGTGGAGCGCATACCTTCGCCTATACCACGTTGTACATCATAAGATATTCAATTGAATTATGCACAATTTGGCACTAAGTTCATGCAAATTGGAAAAAAAAAATGACCACGATATGGCAAAAAGACGTTTTTGATCTTTTCGTGACCTTGACCTTTGACCCAATAACTCCCAAAATCTAATCTAATCGTCCTTGGATCATGGCCCACCATCCCACCAAATTTCATGAGATTCGCTCATATAGTTTTTGTATTATGCGATCACAAACACACAGGCAGACTTATACGTCTATTAAAAAAAAAAAGAAAAAAAAAGAAGAAAAAAAAAAAGGTAACAAAAGCAGCGCATCAGCAGGTGATATGAATATATGCTCAACATAAAGATTTCATTCTTATAACATACTTAACGGGATTTTCATTGTAAACATTGGTTATTTTTTATAAAGATCTATATGGAAATCACGCAATACTTTGAAGGCAAATAGGTAATTTGAAAGTAAAAACAAATAAATAACGGAAAACTGAAGCAGTTATACATTTTAGTAATGAGCTTACAAACATACTAAAACTTTGTTCCTCTTAAAGTAATAATAATAATAATAATAATAATAATAATAATAATAATAATAATAATAATAATTATAATAATAATAATTATAAACAATAATAATAATAATAGTAATAATAACAATAATAATAATAATCATCATCATCATCTAGAAAAAAGATTACTACAGGATATGTAATTAGGGGTCAATGCGTGAAAATTTAAGTCCAACAATCTACAAGTAAAAACAATAGTTTTTGGTATCGACCTTGAGCTAAACACTAAACTAAATTACTCCAGTCTTCGCATTATTAAAAAATTCCATCATTCTTGGTATCAAAAAAGTAATACAAAAAGCAAGAATGAGGAATTCTTCATATCCCAAGGTCTTCCCTGAAGGAATATTTCCCAGATAAGTTCTCACAAAGAAATCAGCTTTCAAGATATGTTATTTACTTGGTTGTTGCGAAAAAGGAATTTGTTGGGTAGGTCAAGTCTCAATGGGGATTCTTTACACACATCAATGGGGATGCTCAAAATACATTGAAAGCCCACGATATTGTTCTAAGTCCATTGGAGCCTAATGTTTGTCTTCATTATTCGTATTTTGCGGAAATTTTTTTCAGAAAAAAAACCCAACAACAACAACAACAACAACTTCACTTTTCACGGTATGCTTTATAAGCAGAATTGGAATACAATTACCCAGATAGAGAGAGAGAGAGAGAGAGAGAGAGAGAAGAGAGAGAGAGAGAGAGAGAGAGAGAGAGAGAGAGAGAGAGAGAGAGAGAGAGATGGAATGATTGATCAATAATTTCTTGTAACAAAATTAATTTGTGCAAGATTTGCAGTTTGCATTTGGCCTGCTATTACCAGAAAACATTCACTACTGAAAGTCTCCCTTTCAGCTTATTATTTTAGAGATTATACAAGCATTTACATAAACAAATCAATACGTATATGCCTATATATCTATGTTATTACTATTTGAGTGTTAGTGAAATTATATAAAAAAAGGTACCAGGACAAACGAGGCTTCTTTAGAAATTCACACGAATAAAGAAAATGTGAATAAAAACTAAAACTACAATTTGCAGAAACAACAATCTGTATGAAGGCCATGGTTAGCGAAATATTTGAATATTACAAAAAGGACCAAGTTTTAAGACCAGAATGCAACTCTAGTATATTCAAACTTCTGATTCCAATAAATAAATAAATAAACAAATAAATAAATAACGTAAAAAATAACATAAAAAATAACAAAAACCAAAGAACCCATCCAAAAAATCTCAGCTTCTAATATTTCAGAAAATCTAATAAGGTATTACCTGTCATGAGGCCTCTTGTGTGATTATGGTAACAAATAAATAAACAAACGAAAGCAGAGCAAATAGGAAACCGTTATCAATGTAGCCTACTATAATTTTGACTATATAAGAGCTTTCATAAACATATCAGATATAACTCATGTCGATACATAGTTAACAACAATTACTGTTAGTTTTAAGTATTTATATAGCTTTCAATATGATTATTCACAAAGATCAATGAGAAGGTTCAACATTAAGTGTATTTGTGTAAAGTACATTCCCCAAAATATATCTTAACTTTGATACATCAAATTAGAAAATCATCCACCAAAAAGCGTGGAATGCTATCAGAGATTCACCCCATAAAACATAAACTGGAATGAAGAAACTTAAAAAGAAGCAACTCATTTTTTGAAACGTAGTCAATTCGCTCGAAAATAACATTTAGTACTTGTTACCACACATACACATACACATACACACACACACACACACACACACACACACATATATATATATATATATATATGTGTGTGTGTGTGTATATATATATATATATATATATATATAAGATTTCCATTAAAAAATTACCTACTGCATGGATCATTACGATTACTATTTATAAAGTACACAACTTGAATATACTTCCCATTTGATAAATTTCGAGCGTAAGAAATTGTTTTATCCTATGACTAAAAATTATGACGATTGTTAGGAATTTTATGTCTTTCAAACTGGATATAAAACTTAGACAGCCTTAAAAGGGAAAATCTGACATTCATCTAAACTCAATAAACATTGGCAACAACATTTTTTAACCTATATAATTACTGAAAAGTTTAACAGGATCAGCAATAGTTGACGTGCAAGTACTTTAGCCATTGAAACATAAAAAAAAAAACTGTGTATTGGAATGTTCCAACAAAACAGTCAGTGTTTCCCAATAATTGCAAAATCAAACATAAAATTCTGACAGTAATAATCACTACACTCAAAGAATAAATAATTAGTTACATACGACGTTACTCTCTATACCCACTTCTGAATACAACTCATGAAATAACGCAATTTATTAATTAATTATAACCATCTAGTGCTATATGAACGCATATTTTAAGTTGTTCGCTGGGAAATCTTATCACTGAACGCTGGACTTATCAATCATGTTCAGTGATTGACGAATTACAATTAAGTGAGTTAAGAAAACAGATGTTCGATTGGTAAATATGAGAGAGAGAGAGAGAGAGAGAGAGAGAGAGAGAGAGAGAGAGACCAGCTATTTGAGCTGGAGTTTCCACCATTTACATAAATTATGAACATTAAAAACAGTTTCTTTTCATTTTCTCTACTAGCAATAATCTGAAAGCTTTTCAACCCATACAATCCATATTTAAATCAAACTTTAGAACCAATACATGCCTACAGGTAAATCTGGCAGATCATATTTAAACAAGTATAACCGTACTGTTATAACGAACGCAATAACGTACCAATTTGAGACTTATTTTCCATTCACATGTTCAGAACTTCAGATATAATTCAGTCACGTAGGTTCATTTGTAGATGTAGATGTAGAAGATGTACCTGCCTTACATTCTTCCATGATTTATCTCCTTCATCTAATGTCCACAGTTCGTGGAATAAATTAAGGAGTTAGCGTTGTTCGTCCATTAAACTTTATATTAACAAAGAACTGTAACTTCTACAGACCTTAGAGTGCGAATATTTTGTGCCAAAAGAATGTAGGGGATCAAAGAATCCATTTATCATCTTTATGAAAAATTCTAACATGATGCTTTCTCTATCATCTACACAAGGGATCTTAGCAAAAAAAAAAAAAAAAAAAAAAAAAAAAAAAAAAAAAAAAAAAAAAAAGACGTGGTCAGGCATTAAAAGGTTACAAACCTTAGAGTGAAAATAAATGCATGGCACCATACAATGCATTTGATATCTTTATTAATTATTTTGACATGAAGCTTTTTCTATCATCTATACAAGCGATCTTAGCAAACCACCCTATGATTGTTTTTTTCTTTCTTTTTTTAAAGATTACTTTAGTTGTATATGCCTGTAGGGGAATTTGTTTTTAAGGTGGACAAGTATTAAAAGGGATATTTGTCTTTAAGGAGATCAAGTATTAAAAGGATATTTGTCTTTAAGGAGATCAAGTATTGAAAAAGGATATTCATTTTTAAGGACGTAAAATATAAAAAGTGCAGCTAACAAAAATCTGAAGTCCATTCAAACTACACATTCACGCTCATTTCTCATAAAGCAGAACGTTCATAGAGAAATGGGCATTTTTGCCATCTTTCATAGGAAGAGCAAGACTTGAATACAGCAAACTTATGGTTCACTTTCTTCATCAAGGGAAGGAAAAAAAGGGAAAGGAAAAAATGACGAAGACGAAAAAAATAAAATCTGCAAAGCACTCGAGTTTCGTGAAATACTATCCATCCCCGTTCGAAGCCTCTATGATGCATCAGTAATTTTTTCCCATCAAAATTGACTTACACAGTTTTCTGTTTATATTGGGTCTGATGTTAATTGCAAATATTCACTGCTGAATGAGTATCAGCTCAATATTTACTTTTCTACACAGCGCAAAGCATGTGTGCTAGTATATACGAGTATATTCCTATGTATGTATATTTACATGATTAAACAATTATTTAACATGGAACTAATACCGTCAAATAAAAATATTGATTCGCGTCAGTAAATGAATAGGAAACATAAAATAAATTATTCGTTGATTTTGTAGAAACAAATGTTACGGTGTTGTTTATGATGTATTTACTCCTGAATAGAGACTGTGTAATATTGAAATTTGAATAGCAGCTAAAACGTAAGTTAATAAGGACCACGAAAAAAATCGTATAATATATATATATATATATATATATATATATATATACGGCTAAATATTTATATAGAAATGCATACACACGCAACCCCTTCTCATCAGGGTATGATTCCTATCTCTCCCCCCTACCCGAGGGACAGGGAGAACTGAGCCACTGCCGTCTCATATTGAGACGGCAGTGACTGAGCGCGCCCGGAAAAAATTGTATATACACACACATATATGCATACATATATATGTATATAAAACCAGACACTTGACCTTCATTATATAAGGGAGATATATATTATATATATATATATATTATATATATATATATATTAACACGTGAAAACAGTGGGGTATCATCTCTCAAAGATACCTGAATAAATAAATGAATAAACAAAGATAGAGGGTAATACCAAGTTTTTTTTCACGTATTTATTCAGGTATCTTTGAGAGATGATACCCCTCTGTTTTCACGTGTTTATACAATGATCTTCGGCGTTACACATGACAGGTCTTAGTAGGCTACTTAGTTGTGTGTGTGTGTGTGTGTGTGTGTGTGTGTGTGGAGACCCGCTTACGTCGTAAAAGGGTTGGCGTATCGCCCTGATCAGCAAAGCTGTATTAGTTTGGGCCACCATACTAGGTTGGTTTGTCGTGAGCGATCTGGCTAAAGGCTCCCACCATCAACAATCCACAGTGGCCATGGTGATGAAAACTGGTCGAACACCAGACATGAAAAAGGACATGTCAAAGGCCTTTGTCCTGCATTGGACTAGAAACGGGTGTATTTGTTGTTGTTGTTATTGTTGTATGTGTGTGCGATCATAAGTTCGTGAAACCTCCCTAAATTAGTCAAGTCTTCAATAATTCTTTTATGTACGAATATCAAGAACGAATAATATCCATAAAGTACTGTACAAATCAATTGACAATTTGAACATCTATTAAACACGATCCTCCATGACCTGTTTTCCGTTTATCATAAGGTCAACGCGAAATACAAGTTAGGCTCCGTGTGACACATGAAAATAAAGCATTGACGACAATAAATCTACACGTTAGGATAATGCATTACACAAAGTGTTCTAAGCGAAGCTCATATCAGTAAAAACCATCCAGAGTATTTTCAGATATGAATATCCAATTTCAAAGTCATCAAAGAGCAGCAACGATTGTTATTAAACATCAGAAAGCTTAAATTGAAAAAGACATTTGCTAAAGTAGATGCAGCGTTAAATCAGTGTTGGCGCTATTCTTTTCATTTTGTTGATATGTATCAATAGGTTTCTATATAAAAAGGATCATCAGTTATCCTAGGTAAACTACTTTAAAGGTAAACAGTTGATAATGGAAAACAGATTTTGTTTGGAGTAACAACGGTGACTAAGAAATAGTAATACATCGCTTTGATAGCAATTATTTTTATTATCAAATTTGAATAGAAACAAAATAATTTTACGATCTATATAAAAATTAAAATGGCAATTGCAATACCTCTAGATATTACCTTTTCTGTGGCTTTATCTCATAAATTCATGGTCTGCAATCTTGGACAAGAAAGGCTCTGAAAATAACGTACTTGATGTAGTACACCTTTTCCCAAACGAAACAATACAATCTTGTCATAAATGAAACAAACGTCAAAACACTTCAGCCAAAGGCCACAACATCACAACAATACTCATGTCATAGCGACAGTTTCATGAACTGTTGAAACATTTTCACTAAACAAAGTCAGATGCTCAAAACTAGTGTACACCTTAGCAAACTAAATAATAACCAAAATCTCGATACAATCTGTTATACTCTAAGTCACTTATGCGTAATTAGATACATTATTCAAAACATTGAAACGTACTTTCAGCATTGACAAACACCTAACAAAACTTTAGACAAGGGAACTTATTTCCTTTGGAGTAGACAACACAACTATGAATTCATAATTTCATGTCTGTTGTACTCCAGGTAGATAATACTTTTGATACGGATTTCGGTAATCAATAGGTATAAAGCCCCTTTCTACTTGTACAGTTGTTTGTGAGAGATGGCTGTTAGGTACAAACAGAAAGGCGAGGTGAATGTAACTAACTTTATTCAACAAGATAACGAGCTTTGTATACAAAAGGTTAATGGGCAACATCACAAAAATTCAAACAATGTGAATCATGCGATGGCAAGCTTGTAGAAGATTTTTAATTACACGTCCAGGAGAGAACGAGAAAAAAAAAAAAAAAAAAAAAAAAAAAAAAAAAAATAGCACTACAGTGTATGAGCGTGTATGAAACACCTACGGTACATTTTCATATACTGATCCTAATCTCTAAGTACCAAGCAAACGTCACCCTGCAAGTCCATTCGCCCTGTATGAACTTAGAGACAGTGAACTACGATAATTGATAAGAAAATATTACTTTATGAAGCAATTATACTTTGAGAAGAATGTAAAAGATGTGACTCATCGAGATTAATAAAGTAAATGCCCCTGGAATTAAAAAAAAAATCCATGTTTTTTAAAACTAAAAATTGACTTAGAAATATGAATTTGTTTTAACGCTTTGATAAAAGGTTTCACCTTCAAGGGATATTCGCCTTACAGTAATGCAGTTTAAGGTTTGTTACTACTGTTTTTGCATTTATCAGGTTGTTTGGTTTCTAATACAACGATGTTGCATTAAACAGGATACTGTTTCTAATTTATGAGCAATGTCTTAGATGTTATGGATTGTGACTCTGAGGCTTAGTGATTGACTAAATAAATGAATACAGATACTATATATATATATATATATATATATATATATATATATATATATATGTGTGTGTGTGTGTGTGTGTATATATACACACGTGTATATATATATATATATATATATATACACTGTATGTGTATACTCTGGTTTACCTGACAGTTTTTGTATTAAAACACTTGGTCATTGATTGATCTTGTTTCTGTTATCATTAATATTTCTATTATCATTACTGTTGCTATTACTATTAGACTTATTCTCAATCTTTTTTAAAATTATTATCATCATCTCCCCTATGTAATAAAGAGCAAGTGTTTGGCTATAGCATTCTCTCTCTAATATATATATATATATATATATATATATATATATATATATATATATATCTTGATAAGGTTCCACAATGATGTAAGACGTGTATGAATACTAGGTGTATATTTGTAGATATTACAAAGAACTTTTAGAGCTTTCGTCCATCATCTGTGGACTTGGTCACCATGTCCACAGTGGATTGTAGTTAGGCGAACAATAGCAGAGGAACGGATCTATATTTCATGGCATCATCATTATCATATTTGAAATTATAGGACACCCAGGAACTAATTCATAACTTCAGGTATCATTGGATGTCAATCATGCTATGTACTGTACATTACACCCCGGAAAGAGAACCATTCAGCTTGGGTGGCAAGGGTTGAATTTATGTATTTGCGCTTGTGTGCATATCTATCTAAATATTTAGACGTCATTTTTGAAGGTTCGGGTACAATACTTATAATAATAATAATAAACCACCATATCATTTATGGACATAGGAATCACCCAGTGAATTTTATAATAACCGAGAAGCAAAAACTAGAACAAGGCAAAGTTAAAGAAGTTGAACAGCTAGATATGGAGAGACAGACGGGAACAAATAAAAAGTAAAAGAAAGGACTCAAGGAAGATGGATTTGAAGCTATGTGGTTTCGTTTTAAGGAAGAAGAAGAAGAAAAAGAAGACGACGACGACGACTATGAAACATGTCACTTACATTGCAAGGGGGAACATTTATTTTATTTTGTTCTATAGATAAAAATCCACTTTCTAACAGCAACTACATGAAATAGGTGCTTCCTATTATTGCCATAGATCAAAATTTATTTCATGTATTTTCTATATACTGTATTTTAACATCCTGAAAATAGAGAACAACAATCATTTGTTTACATCGTTAGAGGATACATAGATCTCTTTGTTCTTGATTAATTGATAATTACTTTTGTTATTTCTAACTCAAATGGATTTTTTTATATAAAAAGCAATCATATAATTGGCTGCAACTATTTTTTCGATATATTTTTAAAAGTAATTTTCGCACAGAATGACCAATAAACTATTTTTATTTATACGCTTATTATTCTTATAATGTAATAAACACAATAAACAAATCAAAGAGACTATACAATATTAGAATAAGCTTTAGAAATGAATCTATGAATAAAAAATAAATGAATACTAAAAAACTCGAATACAAATCTGACAAAATGTGGGAAAGAAGAAGTATGGTCTCCTTTAATGCATATATCAATCAACATTTATCAGGAGTTGGCCTGGGTGACGCATTGACAACTCATGGAAAATGGGTTTGATAGTTCTTGGAAACTACTATGGGTTTGATAGTTCTTGGAAACTACTATGGGTTTGATAGTTCTTGGAAACTACTATGGGTTTGATAGTTCTTGGAAACTACTATGGGTTTGATAGTTCTTGGAAACTACTATGGGTTTGATAGTTCTTGGAAACTACTATGGTGGAAACTACTATGGGTTTGATAGTTCTTGGAAACTACTATGGGTTTGATAGTTCTTGGAAACTACTATGGGTTTGATAGTTCTTGGAAACTACTATGGTGGAAACTACTATGGTGGAAACTACTATGGGTTTGATAGTTCTTGGAAACTACTATGGTGGAAACTACTATGGGTTTGATAGTTCTTGGAAACTACTATGGGTTTGATAGTTCTTGGAAACTACTATGGGTTTGATAGTTCTTGGAAACTACTATGGGTTTGATAGTTCTTGGAAACTACTATGGTGGAAACTACTATGGGTTTGATAGTTCTTGGAAACTACTATGGTGGAAACTACTATGGGTTTGATAGTTCTTGGAAACTACTATGGTGGAAACTACTATGGGTTAGATAGTTCTTGGAAACTACTATGGGTTTGATAGTTCTTGGAAACTACTATGGGTTTGATAGTTCTTGGAAACTACTATGCCTTTCCGGCAAAAAATATGAGTGATTCTTTTTAATATCTTCAATACTAATTACTTGATCAGAATGGTACTTTAACACAGCACTCAAATCTCGTTAATGAAAGGTGTTTACTCTTGTACTAAAGAAGCTTAAGCCAGGTGAATCAGGTAAGTAGGTAAAGCAATTCGAATAACTACACTCCCCCGTTCCTCCCCTCCCTCTGTCTAGAGTCTACTCTAGACCTTCCTCCGATACCTCCAGTAACTCCCTTTCCTAGTGTCTCCGGCATCGCTTACTCTACCTTTTCTGTAACCTGTTAAATTTGTTAATAACTAATAGAATTGATATGTTGGATTCTTGTTACAATTCTTAATAACATTTCATGATATAGTTGTATTTCGCTATCACGAAAGCCAATAGCAAAAACTTTTAATTGACTGATGGATTGTGGAAAGTGATCAAACAGAAAAAAAACTCTGAGAGTCTATATTTAATTACTAGGAAATAGAAACCTATCAGTTTGTACAATCATACGTAGAATATGAAGATTTGTGGATGCTGCAGACGTCCACAAAACTAAAAAATAGGCGAACAATAGCTGATGAGCAAATCTATATTTCAGGGCATTATCATCATCATATTGGAAGTTATATGACACTCTGGAACCAATTCATACCTTCAGGTATCATTGGATGTCAATCATGCCATGTACTGTACATTGCACCACGAAAAGAGAACCATTCAGCCTAGAGTTGAGATTATTGAATCAATAAATGTTGGCGATTTCTTCATCGTCCTTAAAAATTAGGTCCGTTATATGCTGGAAGGGGCCCTATATATATATATATATATATATATATATATATATATATATATATATACATATATATATATACATACATACATTATATACACCCAGTTAGTGTTATTTTCACTAAAGCTTCTTACTACACTTATCTGTTAAAAACTAATACCATTTTTAACAGAGATAAGCAATAGCTGATTCAAAATTACATGCTGGGCTAACTGCAAAGGGCAGTAATCATGACACATGTAAAGACTGGGGTCTACGGCTGATGGGTACTGTCTTGTGGTATTTAGACAGTTTCTACACTAATCATTCAAAAGAATTAAAAATAAAGTGCAAACCGCCAAACTTGATTTCTGTGGATTCTTGAAAGCCAAACTATTTACGTCAAGTTAGAGCAATATTTCAGCGTGTACTAAGAGAAATTAGAATAGGTCTGGACTCACGTCTTCGTCATGGTTGCTTTAGAGTTAACTAGTTAGATCTACGAGGACATAAAAGCCATAAAAGCGTCTTTAATCAAAATAACAATAATAGCTTGAACCACTACCTTGGCAAGATTTAAGAGGATGGCAAGGTTTGCAATTATTGCGACCTAAACAAACATTGCGCTTTGAAAGCGGTACCTCATATGCTGTATCTTGGACCATAATATTTTAATTTATTTTTAAAACAAATAAAAAATAATACCTTCTAAAGTTTTACATTGCGTGTGTACAGGATTTTACACTTAATATTAGACAGTCAGGAAAATTACTTTAAACCAAGTAAATGGAGTTTATAAGGAGTTTTCATCTAAGGCACAATGATACTATTGTTTTATATATCAAGAATGAAAACTGGTAATTTCAAATTTCGTCCACTACTCTCTCTCTCTCTCTCTCTCTCTCTCTCTCTCTCTCTCTCTCTCTCTCTCTCTCTCTCGAGGATTTATGAGACACTAGAGAGGTGGAGAAACAGAATGAATAAAAAATAATCTCTTAGAGAGAGAGAGAGAGAGAGAGAGAGAGAGAGAGAGAGAGAGAGAGAGAGAGAGAGAGAGTAGGCATAATCCCCTCAGCAACAATCAAGGTAATGGCTCCCTGTAATTCTCGCTAAGAAATTCATGATGTAAACGTCATTAGCTAAGCCACCAAAGGTACCTTTAAAGAAATGAAAAATGAAAAAAAGAAAGTTATGATACAAAATATAGGAGAAACTTACAAAGAACCCATTCTCCCCTATATAAGAGTGTCTGCCTAGGTATATATATATATATATATATATATATATATATATCATATATATACACAGATATGTATATATACATATATATATATATATATATATATATATAGTTTCTTTTCTATCACGTTCACAAAAGGAAGGGCGTAGCCATTCACTGCTAAGACGGGGTACCCCATTCTAAATATGTCTTTTTTTGACGGTTCGGGTACACTAGTGAAATTTTAAGGGCCTGTTATTACTATTTGTACTATTAGTATAAAAAGTTCCATATATAAAAGCAGCCCAGAATTCCAATAAGTTAATTTCGATGAAGTGTCACAGAAAAGTAGATTTATTGGAATGTTATTTTTTTTTTTAACAATTACACTATGTAGGAAGGTGTACTTTATTACGTGCTTTCCTTACACAACACTTTATTGAATATATTAAAGGCAATTTGATACTTCCCTTCTTAGGAACCCAGAAACATTACTTTCTTCATTTGCTTTTTCATCACTTCCCTTTGATTTCTTCAGCCTTAATTAATTAATTTCTTTAACTTTTACTTGCTCCAATTTTCCGATCATTTTAGAAAAATATTTTCCAGATGAATCCTATGAATGATCATCTCGTTTCATAGCAACAACAATAATGATAATAATAAACATATAAAACTTCTCATATTAAAAGAGAAAAAATGTATTTAAGCTTTGGCAGACATATATATGGCAACTTGTATTTCAAATAAAAAATAAACACTTTTGCATGAGGTGATTGACAATCGTGCATAACCAGTCTATATGTACACAGACAGCAGGACAGATTCGGAAGAGGTATTACAAATAATGGATACATAATGAAAAATAATTCCTATCAGTTAAAAAAGTGAGAGCAATTTTTTACGAGGGATATCAATGCAAAACCATCTCGTTTCTACAGTGAAATTAAAGCATAAAAAAACACCAAATATTTATCATTCAGTTTCCAACTATAATAATTCTTATATATAGTTACTCCTTGCTGCATACATTCTCTCTCTCTCTCTCTCTCTCTCTCTCTCTCTCTCTCTCTCACTGCATACCATTTTTGTTGCCTTTCACAATTCTTAAATCGCTTCATAAATCTTATATAAAAATGCAGGGATGAGGAAACACTTGACAAAAATAAGTCTTGAAATTAAATAAAAATAAAATCCGAGCCAGGAAAATAGCTGCAACTCTAACTTTTTCAAATTAGATCAATTTATAAGTACAATCACCATACAATACTTATAGGAGTACATAAAAATATACCATTAAGTTATGTATTAAAACATTCAATTCTGGTTAATATGGGATAAATTTCTAATGAAAAAAAGATCGCAAGATGACTCTTTACTAAAGAAGGACCTAGAAACTAGCAAAGGCTTCTCAACTAGTCAGAATCGATAATAATTATGACCGGAAAAGATAAATGGACTTTTCAGAAAATAATCAAATTATTCGATATGAACCCATAGTATTTTGAAGTAAAGGATCACAAACAAACAAGAAGCAAAACAACATAAAAACCACTTTTAAATAAAACAAATAAAAACACTCTATTCTTCAAATATGGAACACAACATAGCATAGCTTTAATGAAGTAATTTGATGTTTATGATTTATTACCTGTTTTCAATAAACTTCAAACGATTCTAGGCAAATGATGTAACTATAAACCCTTTAATTATTCGCAATTCTTCGACATCAATTGGTGCAGAATGAATGAATGTTTTAATCCAAAAAATGAAAATTCTAAAGGGATTTTTATTTTTTCATCCCTTACACAAATTCACATTGTAGCAAATACTAGTGTGTGGGCATTATATATACAGTGTATGTATATCTCTCTCTCTCTCTCTCTCTCTCTCTCTCTCTCTCTCTCTCTCTCTCTCTATATATATATATATATATAATGTGTGTGTGTGTGAGACAAAGAAATGGATAGAGACTGAACATAAATGGGAATTTTAGATAATAGATAGACATTAAAAATCACAGAATGGGTCCCTAGAGATTGCAAAAGCAGGGGAAGGAAAAGAAGATGATGGATTGAAGAACTAAGAAAGTTTGTGGGTATGGAATGGCACAGAAAGATCATAAACAGACGCAAGTGGAAGGACATGTCTGAAGCCGTTGTTCTGCAGTGGACTAGTACCGGCTGATATTATATATATATATATATATATATATATATATATATGTATATATATATACACATATATACATATATATATATATATATATATATATATATATATATTCTTATGAAGCTGGTCTACTGTAGAGTAAATATTTTATTCATGCATTTCATTTGTGTATTTACGAGGTGTATAGCAGCTCGTAAGGTGAGCTCCTCTCAGGTAGGAATAAATAATTGTATGTAAATTGCGTAAGACTTTCGTCGTTCATTTCATTGTATTTTTCATTCAAGTCAGTATATGTAATTTTACGTTATTTTCAAGAATCAGCTTTTCATTTCACGTATTTTGTCATGAAGTCTTATGCAATCATAATCAAGTATGCTGTACGAACCATATGAAGTATAAACGAGGCCTTATTTAATTTTTCTATGTTTTCATGAGGTATTGTGTCATGTTTGTGAGAAATTACGCAATTATTATATTTTTCAAGTTTTTGGAATATTCTCAAAAACCCCAGAGTTAATTATTTCTTTTTTTTTTTTAAATGTTTCGAGGAGGAAGGTGAGCGGAGTTAGCTGAGAGAGGGTTGCCTTGTAAGCGAGGTTAGATCTCCTTTTCGATAGATACAGTTGGCAACTGTGGCGCTGCTAGAGCCTGCCCCTAAGCCACAAGAACAATCTAGAAGTTACTAAGTCAATATATATATATATATATATGCCCCCATGGATGCATAGCAGCAGTAAAGATCCAGCCTATCCCTTTGTAACAGCCAAGTTTCCATCTCCCTCTCAAGTACCTTGAGTATGTCTTCTTCAAAGTGAATAAGTTTATATCCAACATATATTGTGTGTCGAGTGTTAAAATGTTACTGAAACTTTGAAGGTGATTTCAAATTTATCATGTTATTGTACGTGCTGGCAATATATAAATCTTTGTAACTTGGCCTGTGAGATTTATGTGAAAACATGAAGTGCGTTTGTATTGCTATCTGGTCGGAAACTTCGTGAGCTAAAAACTTGTTAGTTTATCAGTTACTTTTATGTAATTTGAATAAGAATTTAATCATTAGATTGTTAAAGGTTATCTATTTTCATTAATTATCAAGATTAAATATTTGAGTAAAATTTAACTTCCAGTGAAACAAGTTATCATATAATTTTCAGAGTGAAATATTCTCTTTTCTTAGTCTAAGGTTTTGTTCATATCTAAGATTTCGAGTCTAGTGATCATATAATTTTCATAAGTATCTTTTCTTGTCTTAGTCTAAGTTTGGTTCAGATTTAATATTTCAATTGATTTATTTTTTTTGTAAATTCTTTCAGTGTTGTAATTTTTTTACAGAATATATTTACTTTTGTAGTGTGTATTATTTCGGTCACCAGTATTCCTTACAGAACTTCTCGTTGTTTTGAATAGTTCTTAACAATAATTACCCAGTTTGTTTTGAGTGTACTTAAGAGACCTGTGGATATTCAGTGATTTTGTATATTGCCGCCTGGGAGTTATATAATTTCTTAGAGCTCGGGTATTATTCAAATGTAACAGATTCATGTAAAAACACACAGGTGAGTTAGAACTCAGGATGTTGTGTAACTTGTCAGCCATGATATATATATATATATATATATATATGTGTGTGTGTGTGTAATACATATATATACATATATATATATATATATATATATATATACACATATATAATTGTTTATAGCTACACACAATTCTTAAGAAGCCTACATTAGAACTTGTAGTCGAGGCAATGATTGGTTTGGTCAAAATGAAGTTGAGATAGGATCATTATATATCTCAATGTCTGTTCAATATTCAGTTCAATTGTGAGAGATGTCAAAGGAAAAATATTTGTAAGGACAATGTTGTGAGATAAGAAAATGGGTTGTGAAGAGAGTAAAGTGTCTGATATTTGTAAATAACTTATAGATTGGAATTTGTGAAGAAAAACGGCAGATACTAGTGAAGAGTTTGAGAACGGAAAATTAGAGTAAATGTAAGCAAAAGAGAGGTTATTAGAGTAAATCTCTACGGGGATTGTGGAAAAATGAAAGATGTTGCTTCATTTGGTTGTGTACATAAAGAAAGAGGCTAAGATGCATGAAGAAGTGAATCACAGATTAGGTAAAGCAAGAAATATAGTGGGATTTAAGCAAAATATTGGAAAGCTGCCCAAAGTTAGAACCATTAAAGGGATTGTTGAGTCGACTTTTCTTTACGGAAGTGAAGAGTATATATCAGTAAGGAAAACTAAAATGCGGAAAAAAGTGGTACATCTGTAGAAGTGGTATAAAGGCTAGCATAGTTGAAAGGATGGATCACTGTTATGAGATGGATAAGGATGATGGGATAGGATAGGGTAATATAAAGAAAAAATTATTTATAAGAGGAACTATTAATTCCAGGATTGATGGGGGTGGAAGATATACTGGATAATTAGAGCATCAACTTCCGGGATTAGATTTAGGATTTCGGGCAACTTGGCCCTGTAATGGGACCTGGGAAGCTTTTAGTACCAAGGTACAAATGAGGGATAAACTCTTGAGTTGCAATAGGAAATAAGTGTTAAAAATACTTAGACAGGGAGAGAGAAGAAAGGAATAGCTTTATTAAGATTAAGAAGGCTAAAAATTGGGTTTAGGGTCGAACAGACTCTGCAAAAGTACAATGAACCAAGTGAGATGCAATGAAGGCACTAGTCCCATAGGTTAAGAAGTTAAAACATCCAAGAAGCAGTGTATTTAATGGGTGTTCGACGTGCTGCTGTGAGGGTGTAGGAAACCGTTAATAAACTTCTTCCCTGTTAGGAAGATTCCATTCACGATTCAGCTTGTGAAAGTGCAAACGGTGAAGTGATCACTCTATCATCCTTTCTTACGAGCCTCTGACAATAAAAGGAAACAGACTAATATTTCCTGGTATTAAATTCAGGCGCAAGATTGTCATTTATTATGTCATGGATAGTATGATTTCATCTGTCATTTTTATACTTACAGACGAGTAGCTGCTAAAACAAACGTTCTCTATATCTATGCAGAAAAAAAAACTGGCGGAATTTTCTATTTTTTTTTTCATTAGATACCTAACTATGGATACCATACCAATTCTCTTAAGCATATGCAAATAAAGGTCGCATAGCTGTCATATAAGAGAGAGAGAGAGAGAGAGAGAGAGAGAGAGAGAGAGAGAGAGAGAGAGAGAGAAAAATAATTTGGATTAATAATCTTTAGCTAAGTAAACCTTCAAATATAACAACCCTTTAGCCCCCCTGACACTTGCGCGCATTTTTGCCACGCACTGGCACGCATTGATGCGCGCCAGTGCGTGCCACTTTTTGGCACGCACTGGTGTTTTTCGCGCACTGTTCACGACCAGTTCACTCCAGTTCGCGCATCGTTCACGCGACGTTCACGCGATGGCACGAATTGGCACGCGTAGTTCGCGCATCGTTCACGACACGTTCACGCGAGTTCACTCATCATTCCGCATCGTTTCCGCATTGGTCACGCCAGTTCACGAATTGGCCACTCCATATAAAAACGGGGCTTCTCCAACCCGAGGACATTCTTGGATTGGGTTCGGAAGAGACAACAATGCTTTCTGTCAGAGACACCATTGCATTGAGGAGAAGAAACGTATCTTTTTCGTTTGTATTTTTTGTTGCCCTTTATTTTAGTTTCAATAAAAAAGCATTTGATTTACATATAAATAGCAGACATGAAATATGTACAAGTATTAAGAAAGCATTTTATTTTAACATTAAAAGCAGCAAACATGAAAAGTTTTTAGGCTGTTGATTTTAAGGTAATAGAGAAAAAAGTGTGTTGAAATAAGAAATCATTTTATTTTTACATTAAAACTGCAAACAGAAAAAATTTGTTTTGCCCTTCATTTTAAGGTAATAAAGAAGAATAAGTATGTTGATGAAATAAAACATCATTTTATTTTTACATTCAAACAGCAAACTTAAAAATTTCTTGGGTTTATTTTTCAGTTCATTTTTATTCAAAACAAAAGTTTTGG
Source organism: Palaemon carinicauda (assembly GCF_036898095.1). Classification (NCBI taxonomy): domain Eukaryota; kingdom Metazoa; phylum Arthropoda; class Malacostraca; order Decapoda; family Palaemonidae; genus Palaemon; species Palaemon carinicauda. Next base: position 62,357,886 of record NC_090759.1, read on the forward strand.
GTCTTGATTGGTAATAGAGGAAAATAAGTGTGTGCATGAAATAAGACATCATTTTATATTTACATTCAAACGGCAAATATAAACAATTATTAGGTTTATTTTTCTTTCCTTTTCATTAATTTTTTCGTTTCCTTTTTGTTTCTCTTCATTATAAAGTTATAGAAATAGTTTGAAATAAGACATCATTTTATTTTTACATTCAAACAGCAAATATAAAAATTTATTAGGTTTATTTTTCTTTCCTTTTCATTAATTTTTTCGTTTCCCTTTTGTTTCTCTTCATTATAAAGTTATAAAAATAGTTTGAAATAAGATATAATTTTTTTTTCACATTAAAACAGCAAATATAAAAATTTATTAGGTTTATTTTTCTTTCCTTTTCATTAATTTTTTCGTTTCCTTTTTGTTTCTCTTCATTATAAAGTTATAAAAATAGTTTGAAATAAGATATAATTTTTTTCACATTAAAACAGCAAATATGAAAATTTATTAGGCTTATTTTTCTTTCCTTTTCATTAATTTTTTCGTTTCCTTTTTGTTTCTCTTCATTATAAAGTTATAGAAATAGTTTGAATTTTAAGATATAATTTTGTTTCACATTAAAACAGCAAATATAAAAATTTATTAGGTTTATTTTTCTTTCCTTTTCATTAATTTTTTCGTTTCCTTTTTGTTTCTCTTCATTATAAAGTTATAGAAATAGTTTGAAATAAGATATCATTTTTTTTTCACATTAAAACAGCAAATATAAAAATTTACTAGGTTTATTTTTCTTTCCTTTTCATTAATATTTTCGTTTCCTTTTTGTTTCTCTTCATTATAAAGTTCACGCCACTTCCCGCATCGTTCACTCCAGTTCACTCCAGTTCACGCCAGTTCCCTCACTGTTCACTCCAGTTCACTCCAGTTGGCGCATCGTTCACGGCCATTTAGTGCGTGCCAATGCGTGCCACAAACTTTAAACATTTCAAAGTTTTGGGCCCGCATGGCACGCATTGGTACGCTCTGGCACGCGAGTTTCCGCACTGTTCACGACATTTTCACGGCTCGTTCACGCGAGTTCGCGCATCAATGCGTGCCAGTGCGTGCCACGAATGCGTGCAAGTGTCAGGGGGGGCTTTTCCAATAACTCATTGTTAATCTCTTCTGAGTAATTCATCTATATCCAGCCTCTCTCTCTCTCTCTCTCTCTCTCCTCTCTCTCTCTCTCTCTCTCTCTCTCTCTCTCTCTCCTTTCACTTCCTTGTAGATGTGAGGTACTATTCTCCCTTCTCTGTCCTCAGCTCAACTTTATTAAAAAGTTTGCTCAATCCTGTTGGTGTCTAACATGTAATTTTCATAGCTTCATTTGGAGCCAAGATTCATCGTATGGCTCCCGGGAAAGCTTATCTCTCTCTCTCTCTCTCTCTCTCTCTCTCTCTCTCTCTCTCTCTCTCTCTCTCTCTCTCTCTCTCTCTGCAGCTGCGTTATTTATCTGGACCATTTCTTGTGCACTCTCCTTTATCAATGGTTGAGGTCGAGAATCTGGTCCTTTCTTATAGTCACTTTTCATCATTTCTAATTTAGTTAGCAGTCTAGCTTATGTATTAATTTGTTATGAATAAAAACTGTGAGAACATTTGAATAAATAATTGACACACACAATATATATATATATATATATATATATATATATATATATATGTATATATATATATATATATATATATATATATATATATATATATATATATATATATATATATATATATATATATATATATATACGGGAATTAATAAATAGATGAATGCATATGCAGATATGTACGTAAATAAATAAATAAATAAATAAATAAATATATATATATATATATATATATATATATATATATATATATATATATATATAATGTATATATATACGCTCGCACACAAACACACACACAAACATACGGACACACAGACACACACACACATAGAGAGAGAGAGGCTTAGTATTAGTAGAAGTAATCATTAAAGAGAAATACATTCCTGTGCCAACGGCCACCCGACATGATTAATGAGGCGACACCTTCAAACTATAATATATATCTGCTATAATTCGGGTGAAATATCCGACACCATTTTTCATGTTTTCCCACGACCAATAACCAGTTACCTATGCTTCATAAATCTCAAGCAGCGTTTTGTATCATGGTATCTCTCTCTCTCTCTCTCTCTCTCTCTCTCTCTCTCTCTCTCTCTCTCATCTACGACTATTTGTCTATATATGTCAATGTACATTCTTGAGCGAAAATGAATACATTATGTAAAATCATGTGCGTATAGATATACATATG
>NC_090759.1:62372703-62374307 GCF_036898095.1 Palaemon carinicauda
TTTATTTACTTATTATTTACTCTATATTTCAAGGTTATCAAACAGGGTTAGGAAATACAAAAGTAAGACCGATAAAGCTGGATGTGACACAACACTTTTGGAGTTGGGAGTTGAGCTTGCCCAGAACATGTTGCAAGCAGAAGCAAGGATGGTTTAGATAGACATTACATATATCAATCCCCTCCTTCTATAAAGAAAGAACAAAAACCTGCAGGAGAGATAAAAACCCCAGAAGACGAAACTTCAGTAGCACAATGATGATTCACAAAGAAAAAGGCTCGGGAATAAAACCTTTGAAAGAAATCTGAACAACAAAGGGTTCCTGAAATCTGGTGGAAATAAGAACATTGAAGATTACTGGTGTCTTACACGTGGTAGCGAATGGTCAAATTCTACCTCAGGGAAGCAATGCGTGCAATGCATCAAATGCTAACTGAAAAGGCACATTAGAGGTGCACAAATTAAAGTGCTCTTTATGTAAGTGACCTTTGTAAAAGAAAATGACAACCGGTTTCCTTTGGATTTCAAAGGATGTACTTTTTTTATATTTTGCAACACTGTACCCCATGATTTGTAACAACTTACCCAGCATATGGGGCAAGTTGTATACAAAATGTTTTTCTGTTATTTTCTCTTGTGTGCCATAAATTAAAATGTATTTCGCCGTTTTGTTACATATAATGAGCCTTTCCCATCATAAATTTGTTCAAGTTTCCTTCATCAGATATTGGATTAGAGGTAAAATTAGTCAAATTATGACAACCTGCCCCGATCTCCCCTAAGGAAGGAACCGTTGCATTTACTTTCTTCAACGTCTTGTGACCTTGATATTATACAGCTGCCCATGGTTTAGTCTTAAAGAATTTCTGATCAGAAGCAATTTTCGAGTTACGTCGGATCTGGTAGGTTACGTACATATCTAGACCTTAGTTACAGGCTGGAATATGTGACAAAAGATTAATTATTTATTAAGCATACTCCAATCGGCACCAATACCTGTTGACGTTATGATGCCAGATAATTACCAATCATTTATTCATTCCTCATAAAGAATGAATTTCCATAAGAATAAAAAAATAAAAATAAAACTTAGTATCTTTTTTTCCTGAGGAAGTACTGTCCGTATGTAGTGTGGATCCTTGCACCTACTGCAAAAGAGGGGATACCACAACAGCCGTTGCCCTTGTCCCTAACACTGCCTGCATTTCCCCTCACTTAAATGGATGACTTTACCTCTCTTTAGCGTTGAGGGTGAAGAAATTGTATTTGTGTTGCATTGGAAATATCTGAATAAATACAAAACTGGAGAATGGGTGATGCAGATAGAGGAGTTCATAAATCATGTACTGGTACAGCAAGTCTCTCTCTCTCTCTCTCTCTCTCTCTCTCTCTCTCTCTCTCTCTCTTATATATATATATATATATATATATATAAAATTCATATATATATATGGAGAGAGAGAGAGAGAGAGAGAGAGAGAGAGAGAGAGAGAGAGAGAGAATTACCTTACCCTGTGTTAACAAGTAAAGTATTCAGGGTTTTCAGAATCTTGCTTTGAAATGAAACTGAAGACTTCACATTAAAGGACAGAATAGAGGGATCT
>NC_090759.1:62374807-62384807 GCF_036898095.1 Palaemon carinicauda
AAATATACTGTTTTCAGCCGTATTTCAGTAAAATACAGGCGATCGTAGTTTTACCCTACTTTTATATTATCTTTTACGGGGTGGTGTCCGTAATATCACTGCCCGGCAACACTTATACCAGGATTTGTACAGTTTTTACGGCAATTTTTTAATTGTGTGTAGGAGATATAAACTCAGGACTGACTATTGTTGCCAATGATGACTTCCAAACGACTTTTTTTCGGGAAGGTAACCTTATTTAAGTATTTAAATATATGGAATATTTTTATACTATATCCCTAGCTCGTCTTTAAAATAAGCATTCGGTCATGAAAAAAATAAACTTTTCCATCCAAAGTTGTAAAGAATAATTTTCATTAAAGATTGATTAACTTTATGATCAAGCCCCCTTTCCTTTCAAAATATCCCTGAATGCTTTGCTTACCTTATTCATCAGTAAAACGGTGTCACGATTACAATGATAATCCCTATTTAAAAATGTCATCCTGCAGACTACGGAAATCGTTTGTAAATTCTTTCGAAATCGAGACAAATCCGAATGACTGGAAATCTACACAACGATACTGAACTTGACTTTGTAATACCAAAATGTTGTTCTGTTTCTCTTTCTCTGTTCCAGATAGCCAGGAAAAAAGGCACAAAAATCCCACTTTTCCTGACGTAAAGGAGGCAGGAAATTCGACCTTCTGTAAAAATAGAAGTCGATAAAACGTAACGCTGCTGGGCAAGAGAATTGGACCAGAAAAAGCATAAAACGTCCGTCAAAGAGAGAGAGAGAAAAAAAAGAGTGAAGGGAAATTCACCAATACAGACAACAACTGGTAGATAGGAAAGCTTACGCTCGCGCACACACACAGAGAGAGAGAGAGAGAGAGAGAGAGAGAGAGAGAGAGAGAGAGAGAGAGAGAGAGATGACCTTACCTTTTAAAATGAAAGCATCAACAGAGTGATATCCCTTATAACTGCACTTGACAACTCGTCATTTAGAAATTGAATGACGCCAAAGTCGGACGATAATTTTGAAACAAAGTGTAAATAGATCACTATTATTTGTTGACCTCTTATGGGGTCATATCGTTTTGCATGCTGGATTGTATATGGCGACTACTGTATCTTTGTTTTCAAGTATTTTCCCCAGGTAGGGACATATAATGTATTTTTACGCTGTTTATTACTTGTAAATTTTCACGCTGGTTTAGTAATACGAATTAATCTAAATTGTATGTTGTCGTACTTCATGTTCTAATGTCAAGTTATAACTTCCAGTAACTTTCAGGAAAAAATAATGCTGAAGAACACTTCCAATAAACAACCAACCACAAGAATGTGTCAGGTAGAGTTGAATTTCTCTTTGACGGGACAATCAGGCAGCTAAGATAAGTGAGGGATATTTGTTGCAAACGAACAGCATAAAAAAAATCTAAACCCTTACGAATGATGTCAAGAACATCCCGAAAGAGAATGATTTCAGTGGGGTCTCGGAGCATCAAATCAAAAGCAAACTTCACCGACGGATTTTCATTTGATGCAGTTAATTGGCTCGATAAAAGGGCTGTGGATGTGACGTATTTTTCTCTGAAAGCTCTGCTTTACTCACTGTAGAAAGGAAAGAAATTTAAAACACTGGGCTTTTGGGGACATTAGTGGTTGAAGGAATGTTTTTTTTTTTTTTATTACCTACCTAAAATAGCCTACATTTATTTAACTGTGTTATACAATTGTGAGTGAAATCAAATTGTTAGTTCACCTGTCAGTAGATGCATTTAAACGATTATTTTTTCCTTATGTAAATTTGAATACGAGACAAATTCCAAAGTCTTTGGTACATATTTTATCTGATACCTTGGAGTAAGGAAAAAATGCCTTTTTTGCAGGCTGGGTTGTATTTCAGGAAGTCAACAAACCCCGATTTTATGTCACTCGAAAGAGATTCGTTTTAAGGTATTTGGAAGAAAATAAATTTGCAGCAAGTCAAGTTATACGTCATATGATACAGCCCCATGTACATATTTTGATAGCGAAATTAAATTCTATTTTATTTCGGCGGATTCAAAATCTTTTAGTATTTTATTATTCCACGAAGGAATTCCTGCTTTTATTTCATCATGTTCATCTTATAACGAATTCTTCACTATATCTCCACGTAAATTGTTCACTAAAGTGAATTGGAAAAGAGTTTTGAGTTTTGTAGGAAAACTTAAAGTCGATTAGGTGAAAAAACCCTTCATTGAATAAGAAAAAATGAATAAATAACTGCAATCACTCATTCAGTTGTTTCTGCGAAAAAAAAAATCCTTCCCAGAGTAAATATTAATCACCCAAAAATATATTCAAGAAAGGAACTTATGATCTGTGTATAAAGTCGATAATAATTATAAAATAATTAGGAATACTCTTAACTTTACGGTCTTTCAGAATTTGGAAGAGGAAGGTAGTCCATTGTGGAGTTGACTAACATTATTGATATTTATAACGAATCGTTTGGTCATGATCCACAAACTGAGTTTTGATGGATAAATTTTCCAACTGGGAAATTTGAGAATGTGTTGAATATGGTCTAGAAAATGTCCAGTTTTCAGCGACAGTTATTTCCATAGTATACACTTATGTCAATCAGGTTTGCTTAGTTAATAAAGCTGGTCATCTCAAGGCCCATTGTTAGTTTACCTAGCAGTCATAGCATCAATATTAACCATAATGGTAACATTCCTTAGTATATACTGATTTTAATCAGGTTTGCTTTATTTACTTGAGCGACTATACCTCTATTGCTAGCAGCTGGTCATCGCAGGAGCCATAGATAGTTACCTAGGACTATCATAGCATCAATAATAACAATAATGAAAATTTTTCAAGAAATTATTGATAATTCAGAACACTGAAAACTAAATTTTTTTAGGTATATCATGTTGAAATTCCCTGACATATTTCAATGGCGTATTGCCCTGTCATTCATTTTGTTATGATAAAGTTTTCTATTCCAATCCGGACGTAGATTCCATTTTTCCTGAAAGATTATTCTGGATTATTTTTATGGTATTGCTATTTTACAATAAATAGATCACCTTATTTCAAAAGGCACATACCAATTTGAATTTAAAATTATGCAATAAAACATTATTTAAGAAAAAAATTAAGTTACCTTCAGCTACCCATATAATGCCATGTGATCATTCTATGCTTATCGGGGAATAATTTGTACATTTTCATTTATTTAGTAATACGTATTTACGAATTTCTAATATTGCTATATTTTTCTTTCAATAGAAATAAACTAGTCGAGTGATTCAAGTTACCATGCCATAGAAACGCTAGAACTGATTACTTCGTGAATTTAAACAAGCTCTAGAAAAATTACTTTATGGCGCCCGCTTTTTTCCTTGTCTCGTTGAAATTATTTGCAGTCAGGACCGGAGGAAACGAGACGGGGATATTTTGCCCTCTAAGAAAAAAACCTGAACTCCCCCCCCCCCCCCAATACTACCACCCCTCCATATCTTCTTTCTCTTTATTCACATTTTTCACCTTTTTTGGCATCGCAGGTGCGACGTTGTAACTGAATTCCTCAGCTTTTATGGCGTCGTTATTGGCTCGGCTGGCTTTGTTGTCCTATGCAGCAGAGGTCCGGTTTCTGGGACATTCTGGGCTATTGGGGCGAGCTTTCCCAGCCCCCCCCCCCCCCTTTTCCCTTGTCTGTAAGCCTGTATCCCCTCCTATTTGAAAATCCTAGGGTTAGATGTGTTTAACATATCCTTTACAAGTTTAGAGGCTTACTCTCTCTTGATTTAGTGGTTCCAAGAAGTTTGTGGTACTGGTACTTAAAATATACGTTATATATATATATATATATATATATATATATATATATATATATATATATATATATATATATATATATATATACATGTGTTTGTATTATTTTTCAACATCAAGTGGTTTCGTTAATAGCTGGTGTTTCTGGCATAAAAAAAATGGTCGCGACTAAATTCCCACTTGTAAGTAATATATTGTTGCTGAAGTCACGGACGCAAAACTACCATAGCACCAATACTTCGTACTTCTACTCAAAGGTCCATCAGGAGCGCATTGAATCCCCTTATGTGTACTGTGCCATTCTTGTCTGGCTTGCATACACTCTTCTCTTGAACTTAATCGGTATTAATACATGTTTGTTCCCATACGTCTTTTACAATACCTGTCCAACTAAGTTGAGCAAACTTATCTCCCCATGTGTTTACTCATTACCTCCTCCAACGGAGTTGGGAGGAGGTTATGTTTTCGCCCCTGTTTGTCTGTGAACACCTTCTTTATCAAAATTTTACTGATAGAGTAGTGAGACTTTCAGGGATTAATTGTTTTGTTGAGTCGTGGAAGTCATTCAATTTTGAAAGTCTTAGGTCATAGGTCGAGGTCGCACATAGTTATCGCACAGACTTCAAATACGCCCACGGTCTAAATTGATTCCGGGAAAGGCAAAAGCTGGTTTCGAAATAAGCTGCCTTGGCTGAGGTCTGCACTCAAGTGTTTTTTAGTTTCTTACTATTTCAATAATTTTTTCACATTAAATAGGTAAGCATTAAATCCCAACAGCTTCAACATTTTTCCTTCCATGTGCATTTAACATATTCGTATTGGAGAGTTGACTACAATCCCTCCATACCTTCCCCTGACCTCCAAGCCTCCGCCCCTCACCTTGTGCCTCCCTGCTACCCGGATTACTTCACCTCATCCGCCATGTTTACAACTAAGTACCTGTATGACTTAACTCTTTCCATTTTAACACAATTCAAGTTAGCATTCTATTTTGTCTTATCATGTGTAAACTTATCTTTGTAACCTTACCAAAATTTTAATGGATAACCTAAATTTTCCTGTATCAGATCTCAGATCTTCATAATCTTATCTTAGCTCACATTATTATCGACTTTCCTTCGAAAAAGTTTAAAATTATTATATTACTTTCTACAGTTTTTTCATACCAATCGAATTAGTACTTTATAATGACCAATCAGCAACTATTCCATTTACGTTAACTATCTTTCAACCTTGTATTTGTCCTTTGTATTCAGACGTCTAGACACACAACACACCTTTGTCTCAGAGGTTCTCCTATTAAAGGGGCAAATGGTTTTGGAAGGAAATACCTTGTATCTGATGGGTGAGCTTTTCCCTAGAGGTCAGTGCCAATCAATTCTTTTACTCCTGCAGGAGACCGGAAGAGAAAATAATACCAACTTCGCGGTTGCGTGAATTGGAAGTCATCCGTTGGCTGGTGGCATGGGATTTGAGCCCATACCTGTATTGGTGTTGGCGAAAAAAGCAGTGAAGGAATTTAAGTGATTTCTCTCTCTCTCTCTCTCTCTCTCTCTCTCTCTCTCTCTCTCTCTCTCTCTCTCTCTCTCTCTCTCTCTCTCTCTCTCTCTCTCTCTTCTTATATATATATATATATATATATATATATATATATATATATATATATATATATATATATATATATATATATATATATATATATATATATATATATATATACACACATATATATATATGAAATGTTTTAATACTGAGAAGGAACGTCTTAGAAATGAAGTCTCGCTGTGGCAGATGACAAAGTAGTTACTAAATCGTAATGATTATTGATTTTATGAAGAATATCGTTTTCGATGCCGAATCATGCAGCCCGATTTCATAAATGCAAATCCATAACAGCTGTCAGGAATAAGAATATTTGATTATGAAGCTGTGTTCTTTTGTAATCCTAGTATAAAAGCGTTCTTTGAAATCTTTTATTAAAGAAATAAAAAGTAAAAGCATTTCCTCTTGATTTCATTAACCTGACAAAACTTTAAAAGGTTGAAGCCCACTATTTTTTTTTCTTATTTTCAACATATTTCAAATAATCTCGTATTGAATATATAACTTTCACTTTCTGTAGAAATTAAATTTAGTTAAGTAACTAATGCTTAATTTTCATCAGAAATAAAAGATGGTTTTAGCATCGTCAAGTTTAAAGGCCCCGTAAAAATGACGCTTCATAGATCGTTTTTTTCCCTTCCCTAATTGTGATAATTTTTTTTTTTTTTCAAAATAGAGGGAATGGGTCAACCTCCCCCCCCTCCCCCCTCCCTTACTCTCCATTCTCTTTCTATTTGTGTTCCCCTTTTGGCGTTAGGCGCATATTGTGCATCGCAGCTATGGTATGGTCACGGTCCAGATATGGGTATAGTAAACTGAATAGGGAACCGAAGTCTGACGTCAAATTACCACAGCCTGGTTCACAACTGGTTCAGGCGCTCGCAGACCTAGGAACTGGTCAGTGTTCTAATACAGCCACCCTTTAACTTGACTTTTCCTGTCATTATCCCATTTGAATTGCAAAATTGCAAGGACAGATGTAATCAGAAAAATAGTAAATTAACTATATTATCTTGAAAGCAACCATCCTGCACTAAGATCCTTCCGAACAATGTTTATGCTTGAACCAGTTAAGTCGGTGCCATGGTAAGTGACGTCATAAGGTCATCTCGCTATTCCTCAGATTTTATGGCGGCGTTATTGGTTCAGCTGGCTTTGTTGTCCTGCATCTGAAGAGGCCTGATTTCTGGGACATTCTGGACTTCAAGAGGGGTAACTTAATTCCCCACTTCCCCCTTTTTCTCTGTTCCTCTCCCTTCTCCGTTCAAATGCGAAAATTTCTTACAGGCTATGGAAGGTGTTCAATGTTTACCTGTGCTCAGTATAGGCTTGTATTGTTTTCTGTTTCTGGGTAGTTTTTATTTAGTAGATAGAGGCAGATATTTTTTTCAGTATTAAGTTTTGTTCTTTCTAACAATGAGTAACTTCCAAAATTACAGCCTACACTATAAGCTCATCAGTACTTCGTTTGATATATTATTATTATTATTATTATTATTATTATTATTATTATTATTATTATTATTACTACTACTACTACTACTAGCTGAGCTACAACCTTAGTTGGAAAAGCAGGATATAAGCCCAAGGGGCTTCAACGGGGAAAATAGGCCAGTGTGGAAAGGAAGTAAGGAAGCAATGAACTATAAGAGAAGCAACGGATAATTAATTTAAACCATATTAAGATTGGTATCAACGTTGAAATAGATCTCCCATATATAAACAATGAAGAGAGACTTATGTCAGCCTGTTCAACGTAAAAGTATTCGTTGTAAGTTTGAACTTTTGATCTTCCACAGATTCAAAAACCTGAGTAGGAAGATCATTCCCTAATCTGGTCACAGCTGGAATAAAACTTCTAGAATATTTTGTAGTAGTGAGCCTAATGATGGCTGGGGCATATACATATATACATGTTTATATTTAAATAAAAGGGATTGCGTAAATGGGTTTGATTATGTTCATTAATAATTCATAAAGATAAATTGGTTTTGGTTTTAATAACGCATTACTGGTCCCAATTTCCAGCATATTATAATGATTGAAGAGCTCAGTAACTTCGCACCAGATAACAGCCTTTAACATTTTATAATTTATATAATTCATATTAAGGAAGACTTTTAAATAGTTCTACAAATGAATAACCAAGAACACTATCAACTTCAAATTTCATTTATGTGACATATTCTTAAAAGGTAAAGGCCAATTAATATTCCTTATAAAGGTGATATATGTCTCATTTTCTTATGATATAATATGCTTTGATTAATACTTAATACTGAACACTTAAGTAGAAATTGTCTACCTGATTATTTGGGATCTACAGATTTAGCCTTATAGAAGTGAAATCTTGTGGAATGGCGATTATGGCTCAGAGTTTATTTATCATAAACTCCAATTGAATAATTAGCATTTTCTTTTATTATAATTACAAACCGGAAGACGTGGAAATGGAGCAGGAATATTAGTCGTCATTATTGGCTTTGCTGTCCTGTTCCAGGAGAGATCTCAATTCTAGGATTGAAAGGGATACGGTAATCCCGTGTCCCTTTTCTTTCTTGGCCATTGCCACTTTTCCTTTTTCCCTTGAGCATTGGCATTTTCTCTCTTTCCCCTTCACTATTGAGACTTTTCCCTTTTCCCCTTCACCATTGAGACTTGTCCCTTTTCCCCTTCACCATTGAGACTTGTCCCTTTTCCCCTTCACCATTGAGACGTCCCTTTACCCCTTCATCATTGAGACGTCCCTTTACCCCTTCATCATTGAGACTTTGTCCATTTTCCCCTTCACCATTGCGACTTCTCTTTTCCCCTTCACCATTGCAACTTTCTCTTTTTCCTCCTTTGCCGCTTCTTATGTCCTGAAAATTTCCGGCATGCTACACAGGGTGTTCAAGAATTAGCTGTCTTCAGTACTGGCTTGCATTATTTTGTCTTTTATCTAGTGCTCCAAAGATTCCGGTGGTTTTTGTATATAATGGATAGAAAGGCTGATGTTGTTTCAACATTAGGCTGTATCTGCTAACATTGGTGGTCCACACAAACTTCCAAAACGATAGCTTCTTCTTAAAACAAGCACATGGCCTCATGCACGTACACACACACACACACACACACACATATATATATTGTGTGTATATATATATATATATATATATATATATATATATATATATATATATATATATATATATATATATATATATATATATATATATATATATATATATATATATATATATATATATATATATGGAATGAGACAAGAATATTGGCACCGAAACCGAGCCTGGTCTCCCTTCCTTCCCTTACTCTTTTTTCCCCTTTTTATTTATATTTTCCACTTTTTTTATGGCGTTAGCCGCGCACTGTGCATCGCAGGTGGGGTATTGTAACTGAATTCCTCAGCTTTTATGGCATCGTTATTGCTTTGGCAGGCTTTGTTGTCTTGTTTCAGCAGAGGTCCCAATTCTGGGACATCCTGGGACTTAGGGAGTAACTAATCCAACACTTTTTCTCCTCCACTGTTCCCACAGTCCTCTTTCTTTTTATATCCTAGATCCGCTGGGATGCAAAAAAATCCTGATGCTATCATGTGTTCAATGTTAGCCGTATTCAAGATATTATTCTCACATTGGTTTGTGTCTCTGTACTTGAATCAATCTCTGGAGATTCTATTTTAGATAGTTTTAATATATAGTAGATAAGTAAGTAGATATTATTTCACTATTAATTTATTTTTATTGACAAGGGGTGGTTCAAAGGTGAAAGAAACACGTTAGTCACTATAACATTCTAACTTCAATTGCTTGATCAGGGTTGAACCTTTCAAGTACTTCATACGCTGGAACAGGTGCCCCATCGGTAACTTGTCTAGTTAACAAACACAACCACACATACGCGTATATATATATATATATATATATATATATATATATATATATATATATATATATATATATATATATATATATATATATATATATATATATATATATATATATATAACAGAGGGAATATTGTTAGTTGGTAGGTATGTATGAATATTTGATTTCATATATAATTACTCTTTATTGGTTTCGATCCACACACAAATTATAATGATTGGACGACCTGGTATCTTTCTACTATTTGCCAGTCTTGAACCTGAATGTGCATTGAAAATTATTGTTCTTAAATTTCGATTATGTGTCATATTTTTCGAATAAAAGCCATAGGAGATTAATATCTCTTCATTTTGTGTGGTATGATCCGCTTTGCCAAATATCTAGAATAAAACCATGCTGGAAAGACTGTATTTTAGTATTTTGTTTACAGTAAACACAAGTTGAATAAATAACACATTCCCTAATAAGAAATAAACGATACTTCTCAACTGGTCAAGTTAAACAAGTCCGTAAAACAATGCTTCATAGATCTTTTTCCCCTTCTTGGTTGAAATCTGTTTCAAGGGAATGAGGGGGAATATCGGCCTCTAAAACAAACCAGGTCCCCATTCCTTCCCCTCACTCTTTCCTTTTTTTTATTTGTATCATCCACCTTTTGGCGGTAATCATTTTCTGTGCAATGTAGGTGTGGTATTGTA
>NC_090759.1:62389807-62404807 GCF_036898095.1 Palaemon carinicauda
CCTATGTACATATTTTGATAGCGGAAATTAAATTATATTTCATTTTTAGGGATTTAAAATCTTTTTGTATTTTATTATTCCACGAAGTTATTCCTGCATGTTTATAGAACGTACTTTTATTTCATCATGTTCATTTTATAACGAAGTCTTCACTATATCTCCACGTAAATTGTTCAGTAAAGTGAATTGAAAAAAGGTTTTGAGCTTTGTAGGTAAACTCAATGTCGATGAAGAGAAAAAACCTTTCATTGAATAAGAAAAAATATATATGTAAATCACTGCAATCACTCGTTCAATTGTTTCTGCAAGAAAAAAATCCTTCTCTAATTCCATACCATTTCCCAGAGTAAATATTAATTACCTAAAAATATATTCAAGAAAGGAACTTATGATCTTTGTATTAAGTCAGTAACAAGTATAGAAAAATTGAGAATACTCTTAACTTTATGGTATTTCAGAATTTGGAAGAGGAAGGTAGTCCATTGTGCCGTTGACTAACATTATTAATGTTTGCAAAGATTCATTTGTTCCGACACAGGTACAAACCTTCGCTATTTATTGGGTGTATACTTTCGGCCTAACCCAGCTAACGTAATACGTTAAGGTTTAGAATACAAAAGCCCTTAAATTTTATTGCTAACCAAAATATAAAAGCCCTTAAATTTGATGAACGCAGGTGCTCAAACTTTTCCATCACAATTTACACAGCTTTGAAGTCTTCCTTTAACGCTTCGACAATTTCTTGCACAAGACTCTCCGGGTATTAATTTCTTGAGTTACATCTATTATGTAATTTTTCAAATGACCGACACTTCTTAGTTTTCGACTATAACCTTTGACCTTGAGTACCTCCCAAAAGGAGAAATCCATTTGGGGTCAAGTGTGGTGAACGTGCAGGCCAATCAATTGAGCCTCTTCGCCCAATCCATTTCTCAGGAAATGTTTGATCAAGATATTCACGGACTGCTCTTGAACAATGTGAACAATGTGTTGGAGTCCCATCTTGTTGGAAATAAAGGTCATGTGAATTAGGTTGTTGCTGTAACTGGGGAACAACTTCATTTATTAGGATTTCACATTCTGTCCAACTACTTTAGGACCACCCTGTATCCTTCTCTCTCTCTCTCTCTCTCTCTCTCTCTCTCTCTCTCTCTCTCTCTCTCTCTCTCTCTCTCTCTCTCTCTCTCTCTATATATATATATATATATATATATATGTGTGTGTGTGTATGTGTATGTATATATATAAGTATATATATGTATATGTATATATATATATAAATATATATATGTATATATATACATACATACATACATACATACAAGTGTACAATAAGCGTTTGATATGAATGACTGTAGATGACAGTAGAGAACGTAATAGGCACCGAATACCCTCCCTGAACCCCAGTGCCAGGCCGTATGAAACCAAATCATCAATCTGATTCCAGCGTTATCTATAGAAAAAGTGGTATTGATCGGCAGACAGACAGTACGAACAAAGAACGTTCGAAAAAGAACGTTGCTTCTGTTTTGCTTATTTACGCTAAAGACCGTTTTCTTGTTGTTTTTCTGCAACCTAATTTATATTGGTCTTAGTTGTCCCCTACCGACAGCGTGTGGTTAGGGTGGTCTTTTGTACCTCTGTTTATCGATGTGATGTGTTTTATTTCTGATATTCTTACCTTATTAATCTAGCAGTGAAATTAACTTTTCTAGTTCTTTCTTTACATTTGCATTTTTATATGGGATTAACACTGGTGATTATTTTGAACACCCCATCATTGCAGAAAAGAGAGAGAGAGAGAGAGAGAGAGAGAGAGAGAGAGAGAGAGAGAGAGAGAGAGAGAGAGAGAGAGAGAGAGCTTTACTTCGTCGTAGCGGTCAGGTGCAATCGGTAGATGGTCAGGATTAGTCTTCGAGACCAACGTGAAGGGAATATTAACATGAGATCGATACGACGTCAATTGCATATTTTTTTTTCTTTATTTCCTTAACCCATAACCTAGTTTGTACTTTGGCGTTCGTGCATAAACTTTTAGATATAAACATGTTACCTTCCCTGCATTTTCCTTTCTTTCCTAATTTGCAAAATATGATTTAGTTCATTTTCTAGTATAATTTCTAAAGTAGATTTAGTACGCGGTATATTTTTTTTAAAATATTTTTTATGAATAGGTTCAATTCAACATTCGAAGTATTCGCAGCATATTTTATGATGTCAATTGCAGTGCAGTTACCAATGCCATATCTGTAGTGAAACTCCAACAAAATAAAGGCTCCTATTGTAACAATACCGTCAAAATTAATGGCTCTATAAAAGAGGACCTATCTTCCTTCAATGTGCATGTGTATACAGGGGTCAGTTCTCAGAGAGGGTGGACCTGGGATGAACACTATCGAGTTAAATCGAGGAATTCGTTATCTATAGATCATGGGTATTGCAATAGAATAAACAGATACATACACTGTTTTATAAATAAATATATATACATATATATATATATATATATATATATATATATATATATATATATATATATATATATATATATATATATACACACACACAAATTTACATCAAAGGCGTTGCCTTAGTGACGTCAATGTGTTTATTACACTGGATTCGGCGTATTTACTCAGCTTCTTTAAACTTTCAGGTCTAAGCCTTTGGTTAAAGAAACGATGATCATTACTTTCTTCATTTGTTAACGACAGAACTGTTTCAACCAAACTATGTCCTTATCAAATGATTATTAGTGATTATAAATTTACAGTTTCTTTTTATATGTGTGGCTATACAAAGATTATGATTAATTATTTTGAAATTATAGTCAACAGAAATTTTTTAAATATAGAAATAAAAAAGGAAAATGTGAGATGTTTAAAAATTGAGAGGCCCTCCAATTATAAATATAGAATTATAAATGATTGCTGTTTATATAATTATATGCATATATATATACATAGACATGCGTGCGGCGCGCACACACGCCTGCTTGGACCTGCACTTCTGCAGAGATTATCCGTATAGCTTTCTCCTTGAAGGATTGTATAATTAGAATCCCTGTGGATGTTCAGTGTTGGCCCTCAGAGGGCGATGCTTACAGCTTCAGCTATCATAAGTTTACCGTAGTTGTTCTCCTTGTGAACAATCTAGGTTTCATCTTTCAATTCTTTCAAGGAGGATTTCTGGTCGTGGACATCAATATAGTGTAGGCTTATTGTCCCCTGAGTTCTGTCGGTCAGCATACGTATTTTCATACCTTTTCAGGGCCAATTGACTGAAGAGGTATGGCAATACCAAAGCCCTAAGTCAAAATTTTGTTTTTCTGATCCATCCTTCAGCTTAGTTACAAATACATACATTGCATGTTTCAGCGATAGATCATCAATATATATATATATATATATATATATATATATATATATATATATATATATATAGATATATATGTGTATATATATGATATATATAAAAGATATTGCACATTTAAACGTGTTTTTCATATTTCAACGTGCAAATTTTATCATTAATCGAATGCCTAGTCCAAAACCTACCAATTAGCTGCGATGGTGAAGATGGGTTGATTTCAATTCTAAGTAAAAAAAACTTGAATTCGACAGGTATATGTATAGAGGAATTGTCATCGACTTTTATCTTTCTTCGTGGCTAAGTGGTATGGTCAATGTAATACAGGTATCCTAACCCAGGGTTCGAAACCCGGCTGGTCAAATACTATAGTTTTTGAGTAATTTCGGCTGGGGCTGTGGTCCCGAGGTCGTTAAGAGAATCCAGACTCTAATGTATTCATATATATGGCTTATTTGAAATTATATATATATATGTGTGTGTGTGGGTGTGAGAATGTGTGGGTGTGGGTGTAATAGCCACAGTGGTTGCTTATCTTTTCAGTTTTATTACACGATTTTAAGTATGTTTATTACTAAAAGTCATGTATTAAAATCTGCGCACATTACGTTACGCTGGTTTTAATTAAAAGCTATATTATATATAATCAACGATATTTCTCATGTATTGATGGAGTTACCCCTTGACTTGCATGTGATTTTCGTTGCTGTAGTTGCGACATTTAGCAAGAAACACACACACATATACTATATATATATATATATATATATATATATATATATATATATATATATATATATATATATATATATATATATATATATATATACTAACTCTGCTAAAATTCTCTCCTGTTTTCTTAACATGATTGCGAAGGTATCTGAGCAAATTCTACCCATTTGTACAATTAAGATATATAAAAGTTAAAATATTTCGAGTAAATTTATGAATTGCTGTAATTATGCTAATTTGTATACAATATTCATAGAATTAATTTATTTTATATAAACTGTTCATACATATTTTCATTCAGATTTGCTAATGTTAGCAGTATAATTAAGCAAGCGGTAAGAAGAACGTGAGGAAAAATAACAGAACTGATGTTATATAGCCTTCTTAAGGTCATTAACACGTAGAGGAATTTGACCAATTGGAATATGCGCTAAGTGTGGTCAAATTTTGTCTATCCGTGTCTTAGAAAGATTGACATTTATATTCATAAAACATTCTCAAGGTTATTAACTGACTATTGTTGCCATTGATGACTTCCTAACGACTTCTTTTCCGGAAAGGTAAACTTATTTAGATATTTAAATATATGCGAAGATTTTTTTTCCAATATTCGTAGCTTGTCTTCAAAATAAGTATTCGGGCATGAAAAAAAAAATCTATTCATAGCTGTATAGAATCATTTCATTAAAGATTGTTCAACTTCAAGTTGAAGCCATTTTCCTTTCAAATTATCCTTGAATGCTTTGTTTACCTTATTCATCAGTAAAACGGTGTCACGATAATAATGATAATCACCGTTTAAAATGTCACCCTGCAGTCAAGTCCCTGGACAGACTACGGAAATCGTTTGTAAATTCTTTTGAATTCGAGACAAATCCGAATGACTGGAAATCTACACAACGATACTGAACTTGACTTTGTAATACCAAAATGTTGTTCTGTTTCTCTTTCTCTGTTCCAGATAGCCAGGAAAAAAGGCACAAAAATCCCACTTTTCCTGACGTAAAGGAGGCAGGAAATTCGACCTTCTTTAAAAATAGAAGTCGATAAAACGTAACGCTGCTGGGCAAGAGAATTGGACCAGAAAAAGCATAAAACGTCCGTCAAAGAGAGAGAGAAAGAAAAAAGAATGAAGGGAAATTCACCAATACAGACAACAACTGGTAGATAGGAAAGCTTACGCTCGCGCCCATAGAGAGAGAGAGAGAGAGAGAGAGAGAGAGAGAGAGAGAGAGAGAGAGAGAGAGAGAGAGAGAGATGACCTTACCTACTAAAATGAAGGCATCAACAGAGTGATATCCCTTATAACTGCACTTGACAACTCGTCATATAGAAATTGAATGGCTCCAGTAGACAGACGACATTTTTGAGACAAAGTGTAAATAGATCACTATTATTTGTTGACCTCTTTTGGAGTCATATATTTTTGCATGCTTGATTGTATATGGCGACAACTGTATCTTTGTTTTAGTATTTTCCCTGGTTAGGGACATATAATCTATTTTTATGCTGTTTATTGCTTGCCAATTTCCTCGCGGGTTTAGTAATACGAATTAATCTAAATTTTATGTTGTCGTACTTCATGTTCTAATGTCAAGTTATAACTTCCAGAAAAAAATAATGCTAAAAGCGCTTACAATAAACAACCAATCACAAGAATGTGCCAGGTAGAGTTGAATTTCTCTTTGACGGGTTAATCAGGCAGCTGAGATAAGTGAGGGATATTTGTTGCAAACGAACAGCATCAAGAATTGAAAAAAGAAAAAAACCTAAACCCTTACGAATGATGTCAAGAACATCCCGAAAGAGAATGGTTTCAGTGGGGTCTCGGAGCATCAAATCAAAAGCAAACTTCACCGACGGTTTTTCATTTGATGCTGTTAATTGGCTCGATAAAAGGGCTATGGATGTGACGTATTTTCATCTCAAAGCTCCGCTTTACTCACAGTAGAGAGGAAAGAAGTTTAAAACACCGGTCTTTGAGGGTATTAGTGGTTGAAGGATTTTTTTTCTTGTTATATTAAAATAGCCGACATTTATTTAATTATTTTACAATTTTTGTGAGTGAAATCAAATCGTTAGTTCACCTGTCAGTAGATGCATTTAAACGATTATTTTTTCCTGATGTAAATTTGAATACGAGACAAATTTCAAAGTCTTTGGCACATATTTTATCTGATACCTGGGAGTAAAAAAAAAGGCCTTTTTGCAGGCTGGGTTGTATTTCAGGAAGTCAAAAAACCCCCATCTCATGTCACTCGGAAGAGATTCGTTTTATGTTTAGAAGAAAATAAATGTGTAGCAAGTCAAGTTATGCGTCATAATCAACAGCCCCATGTACATATTTTGATAGCGGAAATTGAATTATATTTTTTTTTTGGGGGGGGGGGAATTTAAAATAGTTTTGTATTTTATTATTCCACAAAGGAATTCCTGCATGTTTCTGGAACGTTTAGAACACATTTTTATTTCATCATGTGCATGTTATAACGAAGTCTTCACTATATCTCTCCGTAAATTGTTCACTAAAGTGAATTGGAAAACCGTTTTGAGCTTTGTAGGAAAACTTAAGGTCGATTAGGTGAAAAAACCCTTCATTAAATAAGAAAAAATGAAAATGTAAATAACTGCAATCACTCATTCAGTTGTTTTTGCGAAAAAAAAATCCTTCCCAGAGTAAATATTAATCACCCAAAAATATATTCAAGAAAGGAACTTATGATCTGTGTATAAAGTCGATAATAATTATAAAAAAATTTGGAATACTCTCAACTTTACGGTCTTTCAGAATTTGGAAGAGGAAGGTAGTCCATTGTGGAGTTGACTAACATTAATATATATAATGAATCGTTTGGTCATGATCCACAAACTGAGTTTTGATGGATAATTTTTCCAACTGGGAAATTTGAGAATGTGTTGAATATGGTCTACAAAATGTACAGTTTCCATTGACAGTTATTTCCATAGTATACACTTATGTCAATCAGGTTTGCTTAGTTAATAAAGCTGGTCATCTCAAGGCCCATTGTTAGTTTACCTAGCAGTCATAGCATCAATATTAACCATAATGGTAACATTCCTTAGTATATACTGATTTTAATCAGGTTTGCTTAATTTACTTGAGCGACTATACCTCTATTGCTAGCAGCTGGTCATCGCAGGAGCCATAGATAGTTACCTAGGACTATCATAGCATCAATAATAACAATAATGAAAATTTTACAAGAAATTGTTGATAATTCAGAAGACTGAAAACTAAATTTTTTTCAGGTATATCATGTTGAAATTCCCTGACATATTTCAATGGCGTATTGCCCTGTCATTCATTTTGTTATGATAAAGTTTTCCATTCCAATCCCGAAGTAGATTCCATCTTTCCTGAAAGATTATTTTGGATTATTTATATGGTATTGCTATTTTACAATAAATAGATTACCTTATTTCAAAAGGCACGTACCAATTTGAATTTAAAATTATGCAATAAAACATTATTTAAGAAAAAAATTAAGTTACCTTCAGCTACCCATATAATGCCATGTGATCATTCTATGCTTATCGGGGAATAATTTGTACATTTTCATTTATTTAGTAATACGTATTTACGAATTTCTAATATTGCTATATTTTTCTTTCAATAGAAATAAACTAGACGAGTAATTCAAGTTACCATGTCATAGAAACGCTAGAACTGATTACTTCGTGAATTTAAACAAGCTCTAGAAAAATTACTTTATGGCTCCTGCTTTTTTCCTTGTCTCGTTGAAATTATTTGCAGTGAGGAACGGAGGAAACGAGACGGGGATATTTTGCCTTCTAAAAATCAAAACTGTACTCCCCCCCCCTATACTACTACCCCTCCCTATCTTCTTTCTCTTTATTCATATTTTTCACTTTTTTGGCATCGCTGGTGCGGCGTTGTAACTAAATTCCTCAGTTTTTATGGCGTCGTTATTGGCTCGGCTGGCTTTGTTGTCCTATCCAGCAGAGGTCCGGTTTCTGGGACATTCTGGGCCCTCGGGGTGAGCGTTAATCCCCACCCCCTGGTGCCCTTGTCTGTATGCCTGTATCCCCTCTTATTTGAAAAACCCAGGTTTAGATGTGTTCAACATATCCTTTACAAGTTTAACAGGCTTTCTCTCTCTTGACTAATGACTAATGATTCCAAGGAGTTTGTGGTATTGGTACTTAATATATATATATATATATATATATATATATATATATATATATATATATATATATATATATATATATATATATAAATATATATATTGGTGCTACTATAGCATGAGGTCTACCGCCATATGTCGTCTACTGCGTGGCCAGCGTCCCAGAGCCCCTCACCTAACCATCGAACATGTGAACTGCCCAAATCCATCAAAAACCCATCTAACCCAAGACAGTGGAAGACCATGGTACAGAAGCTATGGCACTACCCAAGACTAGAGAACAATGGTTTGATTTTGGAGTGTCCTTCTCCTAGAAAAGAAGCTTACCATTGATTAAGAGTCTCTTCTACCCTTACCAAGAGAGTTTGAAAGTTGACTTTACGATCCCTCCATACCATCCCTTGACCTCAAAGCCTCCTCCCCATAACTTGTAGACTCCCTGCGACCCGGTTTACTTCACCTGATCTTACCTTCGTCCGCCATGTTTACAACTAAGAACCTGTACGACTTAACTCTTTCCATTTTAACACAGTTCAAGCTAGCATTCTATTTTCAGTCGTCATGTGTAAACCTATCTTCGCTACTTTACCATAATAGTAATGAATAACCCAAACTTTCCAATGGCAGATCTTAAGCCCAGATCCTCATACCTTATCTTAGCTCACATTATTATCGACTTTCCTTCGAAAAACTTTCAAATTATATTACTTTTTGCAGTTTTTTCATCCCAATCCAATTAGTACTTTATAATGGCCAAACAGCAACTATTCCATTTACGACTCTCTTAACTATCCTTCAACCTTGTAATTGTCCTTGGTATTCAGACGTCTAGACACACAACACACCTTTGTCTCAGAGGATCTCCTATTAAAGGGGCAAATGGTTTTGGAAAGAAATGCCTTGTATCTGATGGGTGAGCTTTTACCCCAGAGGTCAGTGCCAATCAATTCTTTTACTGCACGAGACTGGAAGAGAAAATAATACTAAATTCGCGGCTGCAAGAAGTGAAAGTCATCAGTTGGCTGGTGGCATGGGATTTGCAGCCCATGCCTGTATTGATGTTGGCGAAAAAAAGAAGTGAAGGAATTAAAGTGATTTTTTCTCTCTCTCTCCCTCTCTCTCTCTCATATATATATATATATATATATATATATATATATATACATATATATATATTATATATATATATATATATATATATATATATATATATATATATATATATATATATATATATATGATAAATTTTGCACATTTAGACGTGTTTTTCATATTCAAATAAGCCATAAATATTTTTGATACATTAATGTCTGGATTCTCTTAAAGACCTCGGGATCAGAGCCCCAGGCGAAATCACACAAAGACAAGAGCTTGGGTCCGGCCGGGAATCGAACCCTGGTCGGCAAGCTTGTATAGACAGTGACTAAGCCACTTGGCCACGAAGAAAGATAAAAGTCAATGACAATTCTTCTGTATTTATACCTGTCGAATTCAGGTATTTTGTACTTAGAATTGAAATCAACCCATCTTCACCATCGTAGCTAATTGGTAGTTTGTTACTTGGCATTCAATTAATGATAAATTTTGCACATTTAGACGTGTTTTTCATATTCAAATAAGCCATATATATTTTTGATACATTAATGTCTGGATTCTCTTAACGACCTCGGGATCAGAGCCCCAGGCGAAATCACACAAAGACAAGAGCTTGGGTCCGGCCGGGAATCGAACCCTGGTCGGCCAGCTTGTATAGACAGTGACTAAGCCACTTGGCCACGAAGAAAGATAAAAGTCAATGACAATTCTTCTGTATTTATACCTGTCGAATTCAGGTATTTTGTACTTAGAATTGAAATCAACCCATCTTCACCATCGTAGCTAATTGGTAGTTTGTTACTTGGCATTCAATTAATGATAAATTTTGCTCATTTAGACGTGTTTTTCATATTCAAATAAGCCATATATATTTTTGATACATTAATGTCTGGATTCTCTTAACGACCTCGGGATCAGAGCCCCAGGCGAAATCACACAAAGACAAGAGCTTGGGTCCGGCCGGGAATCGAACCCTTGTCGGCAAGCTTGTATAGACAGTGACTAAGCCACTTGGCCACGAAGAAAGATAAAAGTCAATGACAATTCTTCTGTATTTATACCTATCGAATTCAGGTATTTTGTACTTAGAATTGAAATCAACCCATCTTCACCATCGTAGCTAATTGGTAGTTTGTTACTTGGCATTCAATTAATGATAAATTTTGCACATTTAGACGTGTTTTTCATATTCAAATAAGCCATATATATTTTTGATACATTAATGTCTGGATTCTCTTAACGACCTCAGGATCAGAGCCCCAGGCGAAATCACACACAGACAAGAGCTTGGGTCCGGCCGGGAATCGAACCCTTGTCGGCCAGCTTGTATAGACAGTGACTAAGCCACTTGGCCACGAAGAAAGATAAAAGTCAATGACAATTCTTCTGTATTTATACCTGTCGAATTCAGGTATTTTGTACTTAGAATTGAAATCAACCCATCTTCACCATCGTAGCTAATTGGTAGTTTGTTACTTGGCATTCAATTAATGATAAATTTTGCACATTTAGACGTGTTTTTCATATTCAAATAAGCCATATATATTTTTGATACATTAATGTCTGGATTCTCTTAACGACCTCGGGATCAGAGCCCCAGGCGAAATCACACAAAGACAAGAGCTTGGGTCCGGCTGGGAATCGAACCCTGGTCGGCAAGCTTGTATAGACAGTGACTAAGCCACTTGGCCACGAAGAAAGATAAAAGTCAATGACAATTCTTCTGTATTTATACCTGTCGAATTCAGGTATTTTGTACTTAGAATTGAAATCAACCCATCTTCACCATCGTAGCTAATTGGTAGTGTGTTCCCCTTTTTGGTGTTAGGCGCACAATGTGCAACTCAGTTGTGGTATAGTAATCTTAATTCCTCAGCTTTTATGGCGGCATTATTGGTTCGGCTGGATTTGTTCTCCTGCTCCAGAAGAGTTCTGATTTCTAGGACATTCTGGGCATCAAGAGAGGTAACTAATCCCCACTCTCCTCTCTCCGCTCCAATGCGAAAATTTCTTACAGTCTTTGCCAGGAGTTGAGTGTTTAGGTGTGTTCATTATAGGCTTGTATTGTTTTCTGTTATGGGTAGTTTTTATTTAGTAGATAGAGAGGCTGATATCTTTTCAGTATCAAGTTTATTTTTGCTAACAGTGGGTGGCTCCATGGTAAATAGAACAATAACTTCCAGAATTGCAACTCATCAGTACTTCGTTTGATATTATTATTATTATTATTAGTAGTAGTAGTAGCTAAGCTACAGCCATAGTTGGAAAAGCAGGATGTTATAAACCCAAGGACTCCAACGAAGAAAATAGGTCAGTGTGGAAGGGAAATAAGGAAACAGGAACTACATGAGAAGGAACGAATAATGAATTCAAAACATCTTAAGATTGATATCAACGTTGAAATAGATCTTTTATATATAAACAATGAAGATAGACTTATGTCAGCCTGTTCAACGTAAAAGTATTCATTGCAAGTTTGAACTTCTGATCTTCCACTGATTCAATAGCCTGATTAGAAAAATCATTCCATGATGTAGTCACAGCTGGACTAAAACTTCTAGAATACTGCGAAGTAGTGAGCCTAATAATGGCGAGGGCATATATATATATACATGTTTATATTTGAAGAAAAGGGATAGCGTAAGTGGGTTTGATTATGTTCATTAATAATTCATAAAGATAAATTGGTTTTGGTTTTAATTACGCATTACTGGTCCCAATTTCTAGCAAATTATAATGATTGAAAAGTTCAGTAACTTCGCACCAGATAGCAGTCTTAACATTTTATAATTTATATAATTTGTGACATTCTTAAAAGGTAAAGGCCAATTCATATTCCTTATAAAGGTGATATATGTCTCCTTTTCTTATGATATATGCTTTGATTAATAATGAATAACTAAAGTAGAAATTGTCTACCTGATTATTTGTGATCTACAGATTTGGCCTTATAGAAGTGAAATCTTGTGGAATAGCGATTATGGCTCAGAGTGTATTTACCATAAACTCCAATTGAATAATTAGGATTTTCTTTTGTTATAATTGCAAACTGGAAGTCGTGGAAATGGAGCGGGAATATTAGTCGTCATTATTGGCTTTGCTGTCCTGTTCCAGGAGAGATCTCATTTCTAGGATTGAAACGGATACGGTAATCCCGTGTCCCTTCTTCTTCTTGGCCTTTGCCACTTGTACTTTTACCCTTTAGCATTGGCCTTTTCTCTCTTTCCCCTTCACCATTGAGACCTGTTCCTTTTCCCCTTCACATTTGACACTTGTCCCTTTTCCCCTTCACCAAGAGACTTTTACATTTTTCCCTTTCCCCTTCTCCATAAGGCTTGTCCCTTTTCCCCTTAACTATTGCGACCTTTCCCTGTTCACCATTGTGACTTTTCCCTTTTCCCCTTCACCATTGAGACTTGTCCCATTTCCTCTTCACCATTGGGACTTCTCTTTTCCCCTTGACCATTGCCGCTTTCTCTTTTTCCCCTTAGGCGCTTCTTATGCCATGTGAAAATTTCTGGCATGATATACAAGGTGTTCAAGAATTAGCTGTGTTCAGTACTGTCTTGCATTGTTTTGTGTTTTTCTTCTTGTGCTCCAGAGATTACTGGTAGTTTATGTATAGTAGATAGAAAGGCCAATATTGTTTCAACATTAGGCTGTTTTTGCTAACAAGGGCTGGCTCATTGGTGAAGTCAACAAAAAGTTCCGAAACGATTGACTCTTCTTACACAGGCACAAGAGCCCCATAAGTAGCCTATTTCGTCTGATATATATATATATATATATATATATATATATATATATATATATATATATATATATATATATATCAGACGAGATAACTATGAGGTTATTACTTGCAAAGTTACAACCCTAGTTGGAAAAGCACGATGCTATTATAAGCCCAAGGGCTCTAACAGGGAAAATAGTCCGGTGAGGAAGGGAAATCAGGAAATATAGCTTATTTCGTCTGATATATATATATATATATATATATATATATATATATATATATATATATATATATATATATATATGTGTGTGTGTGTGTGTGTGTGTGTGTATTTATATACATATGCTATTACTTGAAAAGCTACAACCCTTCATGGAAAAGCACGATTCTATAAGCCCAAGGGCTCCAACAGGGAAAATAGCCCAGTGAGGAAGGGAAATCAGGAAATGAACTACAAGAGAAGCTTAAGAACAATAACAACATTAGAATAAATCTTTCATATATAACTAACAAAATAACAGGGGGTAGAGAAATAAGAGAGAATAGTGTACCTGAGTTTACCCTCAAGAAAGGCAGCTCTACCTCAACAGAGTAGAAGACCATGGTACAAATGCTATGGCAATACCCAAGACTAGAGAACAACGTTTTGATTTTGGAGTGTCCTTTTTCTACAAGAGCTGCTTACCACAACTAAAGAGGCTCTTTCACCCTTACCATGAGGAAATTAGCCACTGAACAATTACAGTGTAGTACTTAACCCCTTGAGCGAAGAAGAATTGTTTGGTAATCTCATCGTTGTCAGGAGTATGAGGACAAAGGAGAATATGTAAAGAATAGGCCAGACTATTCGGCGTATGTGTAGGCAAAGGAAAAATAAGCCATAACCGGAGAGAGTGATCCAATGTAGTACTGCCTTGCATGTCAAATGACCACATAACTCTCTCTAGCAGTAGCATCTCAACGGCTGACTAGTGCCCTGTCCAACCTACTACTACTACTACTACTACTACTACTACTACTACTACTACACACACACACACACACACATATATATATATATATATATATATATATATATATATATATATATATATATATATATATATATATATGTGTGTGTGTGTGTGTGTGTGTGTATGTATGTATTGCACTGGGGGAGTATCATAAGTTGGTTTGGGTATGTTGTTTACTAATTTCTAAAGAATATTTTATTTCCATTGTAATATCTCATTGGTTTCGAACCACAACAAATTATATCAATTAAACACCTCTGCATCTTCACACCATATAACGTTTTAACTTTGCATTTATGTTTTTCGCTTACTCTACATATAAGGATGGTCTATAAAGTAGCTAAGTAAATGAATAATCAGGGAATTGATTATCTGAATGTTGTTAACATGGACAGATTCTTTCACAGTAAGAGGTAGGTCATATCTTTAAAAAAAAAAAAAAAATCTGGAGGATTTTCATTTTCATTTTGTCCATGTCTGTCCATTTCGTATGGTATAATCTGCTTTGACTGATAATGAATATTTTCTACCTCATAGGTAGATTTGTTGTAGCATTATGTGAATAAAACCATAATGAAAAAGGAATAACAAATCCTTTTATTTACAGTAAATACCAGTGGAATAAATGTAATTTTTCATATTATTATAAATAATTTATATTTCACACCTTGAAAAGTTAAAAGGGTCATGGTATTTTTTTTCTTTCTCGGTTGAAATAATTTTTTCAGTCGGGAGGCAAGCGAATAAGACAAGAATATTGGCCCCTAAACCGAGCCTGGTCACCCTTCCTTCCCCTCACTCTCTTTTCCCCTTTTATTTATATTTTCCACTTTTTATGGCGTTGACCGCGCACTGTGCATCGCAGGTGTGGTATTGTAACTGAATT
>NC_090759.1:62409807-62432307 GCF_036898095.1 Palaemon carinicauda
GATCTAACAGTTCTTGGATTCTATTGATTTGCAACTTGAGGACTTTTCCTTTTTTTCCTTGCGTCTCGCTTGGCACACAGAACATCTGCGTCTTGATCTAACAGTTCTTGGATTCTATTGATTTGCAACTTGAGCACTTTTCCTTTTTTTCCTTGCGTCTCGCTTGGCACACAGAACATCTGCGTCTTGATCTAACAGTTCTTGGATTCTATTGATTTGCAACTTGAGCACTTTTCCTTTTTTTCCTTGCGTCTCGCTTGGCACACAGAACATCTGCGTCTTGATCTAACAGTTCTTGGATTCTATTGATTTGCAACTTGAGCACTTTTCCTTTTTTTCCTTGCGTCTCGCTTGGCACAACAGAACATCTGCGTCTTGATCTAACAGTTCTTGGATTCTATTGATTTGCAACTTGAGCACTTTTCCTTTTTTTCCTTGCGTCTCGCTTGGCACACACAACATCTGCGTCTTGATCTAACAGTTCTTGGATTCTATTGATTTGCAACTTGAGCACTTTTCCTTTTTTTTCCTTGCGTCTCGCTTGGCACACACAACATCTGCGTCTTGATCTAACAGTTCTTGGATTCTATTGATTTGCAACTTGAGCACTTTTACTTTTTTTCCTTGCGTCTCGCTTGGCACACACAACATCTGCGTCTTGATCTAACAGTTCTTGGATTCTATTGATTTGCAACTTGAGCACTTTTACTTTTTTTCCTTGCGTCTCGCTTGGCACACACAACATCTGCGTCTTGATCTAACAGTTCTTGGATTCTATTGATTTGCAACTTGAGCACTTTTACTTTTTTTCCTTGCGTCTCGCTTGGCACACACAACATCTGCGTCTTGATCTAACAGTTCTTGGATTCTATTAATTTGCAACTTGAGGACTTTAACTTTTTTCCTTGCGTCTCGCTTGGCACACACAACATCTGCGTCTTGATCTAACAGTTCTTGGATTCTATTGATTTGCAACTTGAGCACTTTTACTTTTTTTCCTTGCGTCTCGCTTGGCACACACAACATCTGCGTCTTGATCTAACAGTTCTTGGATTCTATTAATTTGCAACTTGAGGACTTTAACTTTTTTCCTTGCGTCTCGCTTGGCACACACAACATCTGCGTCTTGATCTAACAGTTCTTGGATTCTATTAATTTGCAACTTGAGGACTTTTACTTTTTTTCCTTGCGTCTCGCTCCGCACACACAACATCTGCGTCTTGATCTAACAGTTCTTGGATTCTATTAATTTGCAACTTGAGGACTTTTACTTTTTTTCCTTGCGTCTCGCTCCGCACACACAACATCTGCGTCTTGATCTAACAGTTCTTGGATTCTATTAATTTGCAACTTGAGGACTTTTACTTTTTTTCCTTGCGTCTCGCTCCGCACACACAACATCTGCGTCTTGATCTAACAGTTCTTGGATTCTATTAATTTGCAACTTGAGCACTTTTACTTTTTTTCCTTGCGTCTCGCTCCGCACACACAACATCTGCTCTCGCTCCGCACACACACCATCTGCGTCTTGATCTAACAGTTCTTGGATTCTATTAATTTGCAACTTGAGGACTTTTACTTTTTTTCCTTGCGTCTCGCTTCGCACACAAAACATCTGCATCTTGATGTAGCAATGTTATTTAAGGTGTCCTGGATAATCTGGATTCTCTGCTAATCTATAGATCATTGATATTGCAATAGAATGGACGGGTACGTATCGTTATATATATATATATATATATATATATATATATATATATATATATATATATATATATATATACATTAAAGATGATTGCCATAGTGGCGTCAATGTGTTTCCTACACGGGAATCCGCGTATTTACAAAGATTATGATTAATTATTTTGAATATTATATTCAATAGATATTTTAAAAATTTTCAAATATAAAATGAAAAGTTGAAATGTTTCAAAATCCGGTGGCCCTTCGGTTATAAATATAGATAATAGTTGTTTATATAAATATATGCATATATGTATATATATATATATATATATATATATATATATATATATATATATATATATATATATATATTTAAATATATGTATATATATCTATATGTATATATATATTTAAATATATGTATATATATCTATATGTATATATATATATATATATATATATATATATATATATATATATATATATATATATATATATACATAATATATATATATATATATATATTATATACATATATATATGTATATATATACATATACATATACATATACATATACATACATACAAACATACATAGACACGCATGCGCGCACACACACTCATACTCGGAACTGCACCTCTACCGAGATTATCCGTATCGTTTTCTGGTTGAAGTGACCGTAAAATTAGAATCCCCTTGGATGTTCAGTGTTGGCCCCTTGGAGAGCAATGCTTACAGCTTCAGCTATTATTAGCCTGTCGTAGTTGTTCACTTAATGAACAATCTGTGTTCCAGCAGTTAATTCTTTCAGGGAGGATTCCTATTCGTGGACATCAATATGGTGTTGGCTTATTGCCCCCTGAGTTCTGTGGACCACTATGCGTATTTTCATACCCCTTCAGGACCAATTGTTACATGACAGTACGAAAGCCTTAAGTCAAAATTTCGTTTTTCTGATCTTTCCTCCAGCTTAGTGACAAATACGTACATTGCATGCTTCAGCGATAGATCGTAAAATATATATACATACATACGTACATACACACACACACACACACACACACATATATATATATATATATATATATATATATATATATATATATACATATATACGTATATATATATATATATATATATATATATATATATATATATATATATATATATATATATATATATATATATATATATATATATATATATATATATATATATATATATACAGTATGTTTGTGTCTAATAATCACAGTGGTTGCTTATCTTTTCAGTTTCATTACGTTTTTAGGTATAAGTATTACTAAAAGCCATATAATTCGAACCTGCGTACGTTACGTTATGGTGATTTTAACCTAAAAGCTATATTATATATAATCAATAGTATTTCTTATGTATTGAAGGAGTTACCTCATGACTTGCATGTGATTTTCGTTGCCGTAGTTGAGACATTTAGCAAGAAACACTTGTTAATCTTACGTTCCCTTTTTTTCAAGTATATAAAAGTTAGAAAACTTTGAGTAATTTTATGAATTGTTTTAATTGTGCTAATTTGTATACAGTATGCGATTGTTAGTAGGATAATCTAATAAGCGGTAAGCAGAACGTGAGGAAAATTAACAGAATTGATTATTACATAATCTTCTTAAGGTCATTAACACGTAGGAGAATTTGACAAATTAAAATATGTGCTAAGTGTTGTCAAATTTTGTCTACCCGTGTTCTATAAAGTTGACAATTATATTCATAAAACTTTCTCAAGGTTATTAACGTACACTGTTAAAAAACCGTAATTTTAATTGAAAATTCTCCGTAAAAATAAACTGTTCTCAGATGTATTTCAGTAAAATAAATTCGACCGTAATTTTCAACTTACTTTGTTTTTATCTTTTACGTGTTGGTGTCCGTAATATCACTCCTTTACTTCAATGTATCAATTTTTAAAACGCTAAATGCCCGACAACATTTATTCCAGGATTTTGACGGTTTTTTTTTTTTACGGCAATTTTTTTAAGAGTTTAGGAGATTAAGCTCAGGACTGATTATTGTTGCCATTGATGACTTCCAAACGCCTTTTTATTGGGGGGGAAGGTAACCTTATTTAAACATTTGAATATATGTAGAGAATTGTTATCCAATGTTTGTACCTCGTCTTAAAGAATAAGTATTCGGCCATAAAAAATCAACTTTTCTATACATAGCTTTATATAGTAGTTTTTATAAAAGATTATTCAACTTCATGTTGAAGCCATTTTCCTTTCAAATTATCCTTGAATGCTTTGCTCACCTTATTCATCAGTAGAACAGTGTCACGATAACAATGATAATCCCTGTTTAAAATGTCATCCTGCAGCCAAGTCCCTGGACAGACTACGGAAATCGTTTGTAAATTCTTTTGAATTCGAGACAAATCCGAATGACTGGAAATCTACACAACGATACTGAACTTGACTTTGTAATACCAAAATGTTGTTCTGTTTCTCTTTCTCTGTTCCAGATAGCCAGGAAAAAAAGGCACAAAAATCCCACTTTTCCTGACGTAAAGGAGGCAGGAAATTCGACCTTCTGTAAAAATAGAAGTCGATAAAACGTAACGCTGCTGGGCAAGAGAATTGGACCAGAAAAAGCATAAAACGTCCGTCAAAGAGAGAAAGAAAAAAAGAATGAAGGGAAATTCACCAATACAACCAACAACTGGTAGATAGGAAAGCTTACGCGCACGCACAAAGAGAGAGAGAGAGAGAGAGAGAGAGAGAGAGAGAGAGAGAGAGAGAGAGAGAGAGAGAGAGAGACTGATGACCTTACCTACTAAAATAATAGCATCAACAGAGTGATATCCCTTACAATTGCACTTGACAAGTCATCATTTAGAAATTGAATGGCTCCAGTAGCCAGACGATATTGTTGACCTCTTGTGGGGTCATATATTTTTGCATGCATGATTGTATATGGCGACAACTATATCTTTGTTTTCAAGTATTTTCCCCGGATAGGGACATATAATCTATTTTTACGCTGTTTATTGCTTGCAAATTTCCTCGCGGGCTTAGTAATGCGAATTAATTTAAATTTTTTGTTGTCGTACTTCATGTTCTAATGTCAAGTTATAACTTCCAGTAACTTCCAGAAAAAATAATGCTGATGAACCCTCCCAATAAACAACCAATCACAAGAATGTGTCAGGTAGAGTTGAATTTCTCTTTGACGGGACAATCAGGCAGCTGAGATAAGTGAGGGATATTTGTTGCAAACGAACAGCATCAAGAATAAAAAAAGAAAAATCTAAACCCTTACGAATGATGTAAAGAGCATCCCGAGAGAGAATGATTTCAGTGGGGTCTCGGAGCATCAAATCAAAAGCAAACTTCACCGACGGTTTTTCATTTGATGCTGTTAATTGGCTCGATAAAAGAGCTGCGGATGTGACGTATTTTTCTCTCAAAGCTCCGCTTTACTCACAGGGGAAAGGAAAGAAATTTAAAACACTGGGCTTTTGGGGACATTAGTGGTTGAAGGAATGTTTTTTTTTATTACCTACCTAAAATAGCCTACATTTATTTAACTGTGTTATACAATTGTGAGTGAAATCAAATCGTTAGTTCACCTGTCAGTAGATGCAGTTGAATGATTATTTTTTTCCCCTGTAAATTTGAATACGAGACAAATTCCAAAGTCTTTGGTACATATTTCATCTGATACTTGGGAGCAAGAAAATAAAAGTCGTTTTTTTTTTTTTTTTTTTTTTTTTTTGCAGGCTGTGTTGTATTTCAGGAAGTCAACAAACCTTGATTTTATGTCACTTGGAAGAGATTCGTTTTAAGGTATTTGAAAGAAAATAAATTTGCAGCAAGTCAAGTTATACGCCTTATGCTACAGCCATATGTGCATATTTTGATAGCGGAAATTAAATTCTATTTTATTTCGGCGGATTCAAAATCTTTTTGTATTTTATTAATCCACGAAGGAATTCCTGCATGTCTCTATAACCTATAGAACACACTTTTATTTCATCATGTTCATCTCATAACGAAGTCTTAACTTTATCTCCAGGTAAATTGTTCACTAAAGTGCATTAAAAAAAAAAGTGTTGAGCTTTGTAGGAAAACTTTAAAGTCGATTAAGAGAAAAAAAAACTCCATTGAATAAGAAAAAATAAATATTTAAATCACTGCAATCACTCGTTCAGTTGTTTCTGCGAAAAAAAAAATCCCTCTCTAACTCCATAACATTTCCCAGAGTAAATATTAATTACCTAGAAATATTTTAAAGAAAGGAACTTATGATCTTTGTATTAACTCGATAATAATTTAAAAAAAAGCTAAAAATAATCATAACTTTACGGTCTTTCAGAATTTGGAAGAGGGAGGTATCGTATGGTCATGATTCACAGAGTAAGTTTTGATGGATAATTTTTCAACTGGGAAATTTCAGGTGGCGAATATGGTCTGGAAAATGTCCAGTTTTCATTAACAGTTATTTCCATAGTATTCACTTACGGCAATAAGGTTTGCATAATCAATAAAGCTTGTCATCTCAAGGACCATTGTTAGTTTTCCTAGCAGTCATAGCATCAATATTAACAATAATGTTAACATTCCTTCGTATATATTTTTCAATTACCTTTCCTTAATTAATTGAGCGACTATACCTCCATTGCGAGCAGCTGGTCATCTCAGGAGCCATAGTTAGTTACCTATGACTGTCATAGCATCAATAATAACTATAATGATAATAATTTTACGTGAAATTATTGATAATTCAGAAGACGCTGAAAACTAAATTTTTTTTTATGCTGAAATTCCCTGACATATTTCAATGGAGTATTGAGGGAAAGGGCATGACCTTCATTTTGTTATGATAAAGTTCTCAATTCCCATCCCGAAGCAGATCCAGTAGATACCATCTTTCGTGAAGGTTTATTCTGGATTATTTTTATGGTTTTGTCATTTTACATTAAATAGATTACCTTATTTCAAAAGGCAGGTACCAATTTCAATTGAAAATTGTGTAATAAAAACAATATTTTTTTCTATCGAAGTTACCTTCAACTATCCATACAATGCAGTGTGATAATTCTATGCTTATTGAAGAATAATTTGTACATTTTCATTTATTTAGTATTACATATTTACGAATAACTAATATTGTTATATTTTTTCTATCAATGGAAATAAACTAGCAAAATAATTCAAGTTACCATATCACAGAAACGCTAGAACTGATTATTTCCTGAATTTAAACAAGCTCTAGAAAAATTACTTTATGGCGCCCGCTTTTTTCCTTACCCAGTTAAAATTATTTGTAGTCAGGAACTGACGAAACGAGACGGGGATATATTTTGCCCCCTAAAAAAACAAACTTGAATTCCCTCCCCCCCCCCATCCCTATTATACTACCCCTCCGTATCTTCTTTCTCTTTATTCACATTTTTCACCTTTTTGGCATCGCAGGTGCGGCGTTGTAACTGAATTCCTCAGCTTTTATGGCGTCGTTATTGGCTCGTCTGGCTTTGTTGTCCTATCCAGCAGAGGTCCGGTTTCTGGGACATGCTGGGGCCTCGGGGTGAGCGTTAATCCCCCACCCCCCTTCCCTTGTCTGTATGCTTGTATCCCCCTCCTAGGTTTAGATGTGTTTGACATATCCTTTACAAGTTTACAGGCTTACTCTTTCTTGACCTAGTGATTCCAAGATGTTTGTGGTACTGGTACTCATAATATATATGTATGTATGTATGTATGTATGTATGAATTTATATATATATATATATATATATATATATATACATGTGTGCATGTATTATTTTTCAAGATCAAGTGGTTTCATTAGCAGCTGTTGTTTCTGGCATAAAAAATGTGGTCGTAACGAAATTCCCACTTGTAATATATTGTTGCTGAAGTCACGGACGCAAAACTACCATTGCAGCAATACTTCGTATTTCTAACCAAAGGTCCATCAAGAGCGCATTGAATCCCCTTATGTGCAATGTCCCATTCTCATATGGATTGCATACACTCTTCTCTTGAACTTAATCGGTATTAATTCATGTTTGTTCCTATACGTCTTTTACATTACCTGTCCAACTAAGATGAGCAAACTTATATCCCCTTGTCTCTAGTCATTACCTCCGCTGACGAAGTTGGGAGGAGGTTATGTTTTCGCTCCTGTTTGTCTGTTTGTTTGCGAACAACTTCCTGGCCAAAATTTTACTCATAGACTAGTGAAATTTTCAGTGATTAATTGTTATGTTGAGACGTGGAAGTGATTCAATTTTGAAAGTTCTAGGTCAGAGGTCAAGGTCGAACAAAATGTCGACCAAATTAACCCTAAGCTTAACCCCAGGTTCGCACATGGTTGTCACAGACTTCAAATACGGCCACGGTCTAAATTGAGTCTGGGAAAGGCAAGCTGGTTTCGAGTAATAAGCTCCTTTGGCGGAAGTCTGCACTGAGTGTTTTTATTTTTTCATTTTTATTTATTTTTTTTTTCAAATCTCTTGTCACATTAAATAGGTAAGTATTAAATCCCAACAGATTCAGCATTTTCCTTCCCTTTGCATTTAACATCCACACATATTCGTATAGGAGAGTTGACTCTACAATCCCTCCGTACCTTCCCCTGACCTCCAAGAAGCCTCAGACCCATACCATGTGCACTTCCTGCTACCCGGGTAATTTCACCTCATCCCACCCTCATCTGCCATATTTACAACTAAGTACCTTTATGACTTAACTCTTTCCATTTAAACACAGTTCAAGTTAGCATTCTATTTTCCCCAGTCATGGGTGAACTTATCTTCTTAACCTTACCTTAATAGTAATGAATAACCCAAACCTTCCAATGCCAGATCTCAAGCCCAGATCCTCATAACCTTATCTTAGCTCACATTATTATCGACTTTCCTCCGAAAAAACTTTCAAATTATATTACTTTTTGCAGTTTTTTCATCCCAATCCAATTAGTAATTTATGATCCCCAAAAAGCAACTATTCCATTTACGACTCCCGTAACTATCCTTCAACCTTGTAATTGTCCTTTGTATTCAGACGTCTAGACACACAACACACCTTTGTCTCAGAGGATCTCCTATTAAAGGGGCAAGTGGTTTTGGAAGGAAATACATTGTATCTGATGGGTGAACTATTTCCCCAGAGGTTAGTGCCAATCAATTCTTATACTCCTGCAGGAGACCGGAAGAGAAAATAATACTAACATCGCGGCTGCGTGAATTGGAAGTCATCAGTTGGCTGGTGGCATGGGATTTGCAGCCCATACCTGTATTGATGTTGGCGAAAAAAAGCATTGAAGGAATTAAAGTGATCTCTCTCTCTCTCTCTCTCTCTCTCTCTCTCTCTCTCTCTCTCATATATATATATATATATATATATATATCGTATTAATGAAATTTTTTAATAAAGAGCGGGAATGTCTTAGAAATGAAGACTCGCGGCGGCAGATTATTAAGTAGTTACTAAATCGTAACGATTATTGATTTTATGAAGAACATCTTTTTCGATGCCGAATCATGCAGCCCAATTTCATAA
Source organism: Palaemon carinicauda (assembly GCF_036898095.1). Taxonomy (NCBI): domain Eukaryota; kingdom Metazoa; phylum Arthropoda; class Malacostraca; order Decapoda; family Palaemonidae; genus Palaemon; species Palaemon carinicauda. Next base: position 62,419,033 of record NC_090759.1, read on the forward strand.
ATGCAAATCCATAACAGCTTTCAGAAATAAGAATATTTTATTATGAAGCTCTGTTCTTTTGTAGTCCTAGTGTAGAAACGTTCTTTGAAATTATTTAATAAAGAAATAAAAAAGGAAACCTTTTTTTTTTCATTATTCAGATAAATCTCTAGTAGATTGAAGTCCACTAATTATCTTTTATGTATTTTCAACATATTTCTTACCGTTAAAATGGCAGGACAGGTAATAATAGGCTTCCCTTATATTTCAAATAATCTCGTGCTGAACTGATATAACTTTCACTTTCTGTAGACACTAAATTTAGTTAAATAACAAACACTTAACTTTCATCAGAAATAACCGATGGTTTTAGCATTGTCAAGTTGAACGCCCCCGTGAAAAGGATGCTTCATAGATCGTCTTTTTTTTCCTTCCCTAATAGTAATAATTTTTTTTTTTTATCAAAATAGAGGGAATGTGCTCCATTCCTCCTTCCCCCACCCCCCTTACTCTCCATTCTCTTTCTATCTATGTGTCGCCCATTTTTGGCGTTAGGCGCTGGCCCACAATGTGCATCGCAGTTGTGGTATAGTAATCTGAATTCCTCAGCTTTTATGGCGGTGTTATAGGTTCGGCTGGCTTTGATCTCCTGCTCCAGAAGAAGTCTGATTTCTGGGACATTCTGGGCATCAAGAGGGGTAACTAATCCCCACTCTCCTCTCTCCGTTGCAATGTGAAAATTTCTTGCAGTCTGTGCCAGGAGTTCATTGTTTAGGTGTGTTCAGTATAGGCTTGTTTTGTTTTCTGTTCCCGGGTACTTTCTATTTAGTAGATAGAGAGGCTGATATCTTTTCAGTATTAAGTTTACTTTTGCTCACAATGTGTGGCTCAATGGTAAATAGAACAGTAACTTCAAAAATTACAACTTATCAGTACTCCGTTTTATGTTGTTGTTGTTGTTGTTGTTGTTGTTGTTGTTGTTGTTGTTGTTGTTGTTGTTGTTGTTGTTACTAGCTAAGCTACATCCCTAGTTGGAAAAAGCAGGATGTTATAAGCGCAGGGGGTCCCACGGGGAAAATAGGCCAGTGTGGAAAGGAAACATGATCTACATGAGAAGCAACGAAAAATAAATATAAAGCATCTGAAGATTGATATCAACGTTGAAATAGATCTGCCATATATAAACTATGAAGAGAGACTTATGTCAGTCTGTTCAACGTAAAAGTATTCTAGAATATTGTGTAGTAGTTAGCATAATGATGGCGACGCCATATACATATATACATGTTTATATTTGAATAAAGGGGATAGCGTAAGTGGCTTTGATTATGTTCATTTATAATTTATAAAGATAAATTGGATTGGTTTTGATTACGCATTACTGGTCCCAATTTCCAGCAAATTATAATGATTGAACAGCTCAGTAACTTTGCACCAGATAACAGCCTTTAACATTTTATAATTTATATTGAGGAAGACTTTTAAATAGTTCAACAAATGAATAACCAGGAAAACTGTCTACTTCAAAGTTCATTTATGTAACATTTTTAAAAGGTAAAGGCCAAATCGTAATCCTTATAAAGTTTGTCTCATTTTCTTATGGTATAATATGCTTTCATTGATAACGAATACTTAACGTAGAAATTGCCTACCTGATTATTTGGGATCTACTGATTTTGCCTTATAGATGTGAAATCTTGTAGACTATGTCTCATAGTGTATTTACCAAAAACTCATATAGAATAATTAGGATTTTCTTTTATTATAATTGCAAGTAGTGGGAATGGAGTAGGAATATTAGCCGTCATTATTAGCATTGCTGTCCTGTTCCAGGAGAGATCTCTTTTTTTTTTTAATTGAAAGGGATACGGTAATTCCTTGTCCCTTTTTCCCTTTGGCCATTGCCGCTTTTCCTTTTTTCCCCTTGACCATTGCCACTTTTCCTTTTTCTCTTGACCGTTGCCACTTTTTCTTTTTCCTTTGACCATTGTCACTTTTTATTTTTCCCTTGACCATTGCCACTTTTTCTTTTTCTCTTGACCATTGTCACTTTTTCTTTTTCCCTTGACCATTGCCACTTTTTCTTTTTCCCTTGACCATTGCCCCTTTTTCTTTTTCCCTTGACCATTGCCACTTTTTCTTTCCCCTTCACTATTGCCACTTTTCCTTTTTTTCCCCTTAACCATTCCCACTTTTTCTTTTTCCACCTCTGTCGCTTCTTATGTCATGTGAAAATTTCTGGCATTCTATACAAGGTGATCAAGTACTGGCTTGCTTTGTTTTGTGTTTTTCTTCTGGTGCTCCTGAGATTCCAGGTAGTTTTTATGTATAGTAGATAGAAAGGCCAATATTTTTTCAGCATTAGGGTGTTTCTGCTAACAAGGGCTGGCTCATTGGTGAAGTCAACAAAAAGTTCCAAAACGATAGCCTCTTCTCACACAGTCACAAGAGCCCCACAAGTAGCCTATTTTGTCTGATATATATATATATATATATATATATATATATATATATATATATGTATATATGTATATATATATATATATATATATATATATATATGTATATATATATATATGTATATATATATATATATATATATATATGTATATATATATATATATATATATACACATATATATACACATATATATATATATATATATATATATATATATATATATATATATATATATATATTATTAAGCTACAACCCTAGTTGGAAAAGCACGATTCTATAAGCCCAAGGCTCCAATAGAGAAAATAGCCCCGAGAGGAAGAGAAATCACGAAATGAACTACGAGAAGTTTAAGAGCAATAGTAATATTAAAATAAATCTTTCATATATAACTATAAAAACTTCAAAATAATAGGGAGAAGAGAAATAAGATAGAGTAGTGTGCCTAAGTGTACCCTCAAGAAAGATACCTCAAGAGAGTAGAAGACCATGGTACAGAGGCTATGGCATTACCCATTTCATAGGTATTTTTTTTCTTTCCGTGTTGAAATAATTTTTCTGTCGGGAGTCAAAGGAATGAGAAGAATATTGGCCCCTAAACCGAGCCTGGTCCCTCATCCATCCCTCACTCTCTTTTCCCCTTTTTATTTATATTTTCCACTTTTTTATGGCGTTAGCCGCGCACTGTGCATCGCAGGTGTGGTATTGTAACTGAATTCCTCAGCTTTTATGGCGTCGTTATTGCTTTGGCTGGCTTTGTTGTCTTATCCAGGAGAGGTCACAATTTTTGGACATCCTGGGAATTACAGAAGTAACTAATCCAACACTTGTTCACTATTCCCACAATCCCCTTTCTTTCTATATCCAAATCCACTGGGATGCAAAAACATTGGTTTGTGTTTCTGTTCTTAATTTCTGGAAATTCCAGTTTAGATATTTTTCATATATATTAGATAAGTAAGTAGATATTATTTCACCATTAAGCTGTTTTTATTGACAAGGGATGGCTCAAAGGTGAAAGAAACACATTAGTCACTATAATATTTTTACGTTAATTGCTTGATCATTGTTGTAACCTTGTAAGTACTTCATACGCTGAAACAGGAGGCCCATCGGTTAATTTTCTAGTACACACATTATGTATATGTGTGTGTTTATATATATATATATATATATATATATATATATATATATATATATGTGTGTGTGTGTGTGTGTGTGTTTGTGTGTGTGTGTGTATTGAATAGAGGGAATATCATTGGTTGGTAGGTGTATATGAATATTTTAATTCGGTTATAATTACTCTCTATTGGTTTCGATCCACAACAAATTATAATGATTGGACGACCTGGTATCTTTCTATTATTTGCCAGTCTTTAACCTGAATGTGCATTGATGTTCTCGCGTAGTTTTTATTATGTGGAAGTGGCCTTTAGAATGGTAAAGTAAATAAGTAACCAGGAAAATTATTGTTTTCAAATTTCAATTATGTCTTCAAAGATATTTTCTCTCATATTTTTCGAATAAGACCCCTAGAATATTAATATCTATTTGTTTTGTGTGGTATGATCCGCTTTGCTATAAAGCTGGAATGAAACCATGCTGGAAAGACAGTATTTTTATATTGTGTTTACAGTAAACACAAGTTAAATAAATAACACTTTCCCTTACAAGAAATAAACGATACTTCTCAATTTGTCAAGTTAAATAAGTCCGGAAAACAAAGCTTCATAGATCTCTTTCCCCTTCTTGGTTGAAGACTGTTTTAAGGGAATGAGGCAGGAATATCGGCCTCTAAAAAACAAACCAGGTCTCCATTCCTTCCCCTCACTCTTCTTTCCCTTTTTTATTTGTATTATCCACCTTTTGGAGGTAATCATTTTCTGTGCAATGTAGGTGTGGTATTGTATCGGTATTCCTTAGCTTTTATGAAGTTTTTATTGGGTCGGTTGGCTTTGTTGTCCTACTCTGGGACAGATCTGATTTCTTGGACATTTTGGTTTCATTTCCCCTTCTTCATTCCCAACTCTCTCTTTTCTGTCAGTCCCCCTCCGACAGGATGCGAAAATTCTCTTCGCCCTGTGACCTTGGATGTTCCAACTAGTTGGGAATACCAGTTCAGTTTTCTATCTCATTTTGTGCCTGTTACAAATACGACCTGCTATTTCAGGCATCCCTTTGTTTAATTCTTAAACTAATCTGTATACGTTATTATTTTGCCTAACCCAGCTAACGTAATACGTTAAGGTTTAAAATACAAAAGTCCTTAAATTTCATTGCGAACCAAAATAGAAAAGCCCTTAAGATTTAAGTTGAACCAAAATACAAAAGCCCTTAAATTGATGAACGCAGGTGCTCAAACTTTTCCATCACAATTTACACAGCTTTGAAGTCTTCTTTTAACGTTTGGACAAGGTTTTGCACAAGACTCTTCGGGTATTAATTTCTTGAAATTCATCTCTTATGTAATTTTTCAAATCACCGACACTTTTTGGTTTCGACTATAAACTTTGACCGTGAGTACTCCCCTAAAGAAGAAATCCATTGGGGTCAAGTGTGGTGAACGTGCATGCCAATCAATTGAGCCTCTTCGGCCAATCTATATCTCAGGAAATGTTTGATCAAGATACTCACGGACTGCTCTTGAACAATGTGGAGGGGTCCCATCTAGTTGGAAATAAGGGTCATGGGAATTAGGCTTTTGCTGTAACTGGGGAACAGATTGATTTATAAGAACTTCACATACTGTCCACCTACTTTTGGACCACACACACACTCTCTCTCTCTCTCTCTCTCTCTCTCTCTCTCTCTCTCTCTCTCTCTCTCTCTCTCTCTCTCTCTCTCTCTCTCTCTCTATATATATATATATATATATATATATATATATATATATATATATTTATATATATCCACATTAAAGACGATTGCCCTAGCGGCGTCGACGAGTTTCTTACACTGGAAAAACGATGATTATTACTTTATCAAATGATTATTAGTGATTGTAAGTTTACACTTCTTTTTATATATGAGGTTTTACAAATATTATGAATAATTATTTTGAAATTATATTCAACAGAAAAATCAAAAATTTTGAAACAAAAAGGAAAAGGTGAATTATTTCAAAATTTAGAGGTCCTTTGATTATAAATAGGATAATGGCTGTTTATATAATTGTATACACACACACACACACACACACACACATATATATATATATATATATATATATATATATATATATATATATATATATACATATATATATGCATACATACAGAGATTATCCGCATTGCTTTCTCCTTGAAGGGACCGTATAATTAGTCCCTTTGGATGTTCAAGGTTGGCACTTGGAAGGCAATGCTTAAAGCGTCAGCTATTATAAGCCTGTCGTAGTTGTTCTCCTTGTGAACAATCTGGGTTCCATCAATCAATTTTTTCAGGGAGGATTTCTGGTCGTGGACATCAATATAGTGTTGGGTTATTGTCTCCTGAGTTCTGTGAGCCACCATATGTATTTTCATACCTCTTCAGGGACAATTCCTTGAAGAAGTATGACAATACGGAAGCCTTAAGTCAAAATTTCGTTTTTCTGATCCATCCTCCAGCATAGAGACAAATATATACATTGCATTCTTCAGAAATAGATTGTCAATATACTGTATGTATGTATGTGTGTGTGTATATATATATATATATATATATATATATATATATATATATATATATATATATATATATATATATATATATATATATATATATATATATATATATATATATATACACACGTTTCATTACACAATTTTAGGTATGTTTATGACTAAAAGCCATGTGATTCGAACCTGTGCACGTTACGTTCTGGTGATTTTAACCTAAAAGCTTTATTATATATAATCAACGATATTTCTCAAGTATTGAAGGCGTTACCTCATGACTTTCATGGGATTTTCGTTGCTGTAGTTGTAACATTAAGCAAGAAACACTTGTTAAATCTAATGTTCCCTTTTGTTGTAGTTTTTTCTTTTAAATTTAACTATTAGCTAAAATTTTCTCTTGTTTTGGTAACATGATTGCGGTTGTCATCTTAACAAATTTTACCAATTTGCACAATTAAGAATTGTAAATTTGAAAAACTTCCGAGTAATTTTATGAAATATTGTAATTATGCTAATTCGTTTATTCAGTGAATTATTTAAATTTAAATAAACTGTTCATTTATATTTTCATGCAAATTTGCGATTGTTAGCGGTATAATTAAACAAGCGGTAAGCAGAACGTGAGGAAAATTTACTCAAGGTACGAGAATTTGACCAATCAGAATATATGCTAAGTTTTGTCAAATTCTGTCTACATGTGGTTTAGAAAGTTGACAAATATGTCCATAAAATATTCTCAAGGTTATTAACATACACTGTGTATAAAAGACTGGAAAGAAATTATTTTCACAGACCAAGGCCCGCCTGAACAGACTTTATTGTCTGATGGAGGGCGAGAAATAAACCCGTAAAAGTAAAAGTAAGTAATTTTAATTGAATATTCTCGGTAAAAATATACCGTTCTCAGCCGTATTTAGGTAAAATAAAGGCGATCGTTATTTTACCCTACTCTGTTATTATCTTTTACGGCTTGGTGTCCGTAATATAACTCCATTACGTCAATATATCCGTTTTTAAACATGCAAATGCCTGGTGACACTACTCCAGGATTTTTACGGTTATTTTTTTATAATTTTTTTTTTTTTTTTTTTTTTACGGCAATTTTTTTTTAACAGTGCATAGGAGATGTAAGCTCAGGACTGACTATTGTTGCCATTGATGACTTCCAAACAACTATTTTTTGGGGAAGATAAACTTATTTAGGTATTTAAATATATGGAACCATTTTAATCCAATATTTTTAGCTCGTCTTTGAAATAAGCATTCGGTCATGAGAAAATAAGCTTTTCTAACTAAAGCTGTTTAGAATAATTTTCATTAAAGATTATTCAACTTTATGATCAAGCCCTGTTTCCTTTCAAAATATACTTGAATGCTTTGATTACCTTATTCATCAGTAAAAACGGTGTCACAATTACAATGATAATCCCTATTTAAAAATGTCATCTTACAGCCAAGTCCCTGGACAGACTACGGAAATCGTTTGTAAATTCTTTTGAATTCGAGACAAATCCGAATGACTGGAAATCTACACAACGATACTGAACTTGACTTTCTAATACCAAAATGTTGTTCTGTTTCTCTTTCTCTGTTCCAGATAGCCAGGAAAAAAAGACACAAAAATCCCACTTTTCCTGACGTAAAGGAGGCAGGAAATTCGACCTTCTGTAAAAATAGAAGTCGATAAAACGTAACGCTGCTGGGCAAGAGAATTGGACCAGAAAAAGCATAAAACGTCCGTCAAAGAGAGAAAGAAAAAAAGATTGAAGGGAAATTCACCAATACAGACAACAACTGGTAGATAGGAAAGCTTACGCTCACGCACATGAGAGAGAGAGAGAGAGAGAGAGAGAGAGAGAGAGAGAGAGAGAGAGAGAGAGAGAGAGAGAGAGAGAGAGAGCAACTGGTAGATAGGAAAGCTTACGCTCACGCACATGAGAGAGAGAGAGAGAGAGAGAGAGAGAGAGAGAGAGAGAGACTGATGACTGTACCTGCTAAAATTAAAGCATCAATACAGTGATATCCCTTATAACTGCACTTGACAACTCGTCATTTAGAAATTGAAGAGCTCCAGTAGACAGACGACATTTTTAAGACAAAATGTGAATAGATCACTATTATTTGTTGACCTCTTTTGGGGTCATAGCTTTTTGCATGCATGATTGTATATGGCGACAACTATATCTTTGTTTTCAAGTATTTTCCCCGGATAGGGACATATAATCTATTTTTACGCTGTTTATTGCTTGCAAATTTCCTCGCGGGCTTAGTAATGCGAATTAATTTAAATTGTGTGTTGTCGTACTTCATGTTCTAATGTCAAGTTGTAACTTCCAGTAACTTCCAGAAAAAATAATGCTGAAGAAAGCTCCCAATAAACAACCAATCACAAGAATGTGCCAGGTAGAGTTGAATTTCTCTTTTACGGGTTAATCAGGCAGCTGAGATAAGTGAGGGATATTTGTTGCAAACGAACAGCATCAAGAATTTAAAAAAAAAAAAAAAAAATCTAAACCCTTACGAATGATGTCAAGAACATCCCGAAAGAGAATGATTTCAGTGGGGTCTCGGAGCATCAAATCAAAAGCAAACTTCACCGACGGTTTTTCATTTGATGCTGTTAATTGGCTCGATAAAAGGGCTGCGGATGTGACGTATTTTTCTCTCAAAGCTCCGCTTTACTCACAGTAGAGAGGAAAGAAGTTTAAAACACCGGTCTTTGAGGGTATTAGTGGTTGAAGGATTTTTTTTTCTTGTTATATTAAAATAGCCGACATTTATTTAATTATTTTAAAATTTTTGTGAGTGAAATCAAATCGTTAGTTCACCTGTCAGTAGATGCATTTAAACGATTATTTTTTCCTGATGTAAATTTGAATACGAGACAAATTTCAAAGTCTTTGGCACATATTTTATCTGATACCTGAGAGTAAAATAAAAAACAAAAAGGCCTTTTTGCAGGCTGGGTTGTATTTCAGGAAGTCAAAAAACTCCCATTTTATGTCACTTGGAAGAGATTCGTTTTATATTTGGAAGAAAATAAATGTGTAGCAAGTCAAGTTATGCGTCATAATCAACAGCCCCATGTACAATTTTGATAGCGGAAATTAAATTCTATTTTTTTTCGGGGGGGGGGGGATTTAAAATAGTTTTGTATTTTATTATTCCATGAAGGAATTCCTGCATGTTTCTGGAACCTGTAGAACACGCTTTTATTTCATCATGTTCATCTTATAACGAATTCTTCACTTCATCTCCACGTAAATTGTTCACGAAAGGGAATTGAAAATTTTTTTTTGAGCTTTGTAGGAAAACTAGTCGGTTAAGAGAAAAAAAAAACCTTCCATTAAATAAGAAAAAATAAATATGTAAATCACTGTAATCACTCGTTCAATTGTTTCTGCGAAAATAAAATCCTTCTCTAATTCCATAACATTTCCCAGAGTAAATAATTTAATAATTACCCAAAAATATATACAAGAAAATAACTTATGATCTTTTTATCAAGTCCATAACAAGTATAGAAAAATTAAGAATACTCTCAACTTTACGGTCTTTCAGAATTTTGAAGAGGAAGGTAGTCCATTGTGCCGTTGGCGAATATGGTGTAGAAAATGTCCAGTTTTTAGTAACATTTCCATGGTATACACTTATGTCAATTGGGTTTGCCTAATTAACAAAGCTTGGTCGTCTCAACGGCCATTGTTAGTTACCTAGCAGTCATAGCATCAATATTAACAATAATGGTAACATGCCTTAGTATATACTTATTTCAATCAGGTTTGCTGAATTAATTGAGCGACTATACCTCCATTGCTAGCAGCTGGTCATCTCAGGAGACATAGTTAGTTACCTAGGACTGTCATAGCATCAATAATAACATTAATAATAATTTTAAAGAAATTATTGATAATTCAGTAGACTCTGAAAACTACATTTTTGTTATGCTGAAATTCCCTGACATATTTCAATTGGAGTATTGAGGGAAAGGGCATGTCCTTCATTTTGTTATTATAAAGTTCTCAATTCCCATCTCGAAGTAGATACCATCTTTACTGAAGGTTTAATCGGGATTATTTTTATGGTGTAGGCATTTTACATTAAATCGATTACCTTATTTCAAACGGCAGGTACCAATTTGAATTGAAAATTTTGTAATAAAAACATTATTTTTTTTTCCATTAGAGTTACTCTCATCTACCCATATATTGCAGTGTGATAATTCTATGCTTAGTGGGTAATAATTTGTACATTTTCATTTATTTAGTAATACGTATTTACGAATAACAACTAATATTGTTATATTTTTTTTCAATAGGAATAAACTAGCTGTATTATTCATGTTACCGTGCCATAGAAACACTAGAACTGATTATTTCATGAATTTAAACAAGCTCTAGAAAAATTACTTCATGGCCCCTGCTTTTTTCCTTGTTGAAATTATTTGCAGTGAGGAACGGATAAAACGAGACGGGGATATTTTGCCCTCTAAAAAACAAACCTGAAGTGCCCCTCCCCTCCCCCTCTATACTAGTACCCCTCCATATCTTCTTTCTCTTTATTCACATTTTTCACCTTTTTGGCATCGCAGGTGCGGCGTTGTAACTGAATTCCTCACCTTTTATGGCGTCGTTATTGGCTCGGCTGGCTTTGTTGTCCTATGCAGCAGAGGTCCGGTTTCTGGGACATTCTGGGTCCTCGGGGTGAGCCGTTAATCCCAACCCCCCAACCCCACTTTCCCTTATCTGTATGCCTGTATCCCCTCCTACTTTAAAATCCTAGATTTAGATGTGTTTTAACATATCCTTTACAAGTTTACAGTCTTTTTCTCTCTTGACCTAGTTTATTTCAAGAAGTTTGTGGTACTGGTACTTAAAATATATATGGATGTGTGTGTGTGTATATATATATATATATATATATATATATATATATATATATATATATATATATATATATGCACACACACGTGTGTGTATTATTTTTCAACATCAAGTGGTTTCATTAGCAGCTGGTGCTTCCGGCAGAGAAAATGTGGTCGTGACGAAATTCCTACTTGTAAGTAATATATTGTTGCTGAAGTCACGGACGGAAAACTACCATTGCACCAATACTTCGTACTGCTACTCAAAGGTCCATCAGGAGCGCATTGAATCCCCTTATGTACAATGTGCCATTCTCATCTGGCTTGCATACACTCTTCTCTTGAACTTAATCGGTATTAATATATGTTTGTTCCCATACGTCTTTTGCAATACCTGTCCAACCAAGTTGAGCAAACTCATCTCCCCTTGTCGCTAGTCATTACCTCTGCTAACGAAGTTGGGAGGAGGTTATGTTTTCGCCCCTGTTTGTCTGTTTGTTTGCGAACAACTTCCTGGCCAAAATTTTACTCATAGAATAGTGAAATTTTCAGGGATTATTATTATGTTGAGAGGTGGAGGTGATTCAGTTTTGAAAGTCCTAGGTCAAAGGTCAAGATCGAGCTGAATTAATCCTAAGCTTAACCCTAAGTTCTCACGTGGCTGTCAGAAAGACTTAAAGTACACCTATGGTCTAAATTGATTCTGGGAAAGGCAAGCTGGTTTCGAGAAATAAGCTGCCTTTTTTGGAAGTCTGGACTCGGGGCTTTTTCTAGTTTCTTAATATTTCTATCCTTTTGTTACATTAAACAGGTAAGCATTAAATCCAACAGCTTCAAAATTTTTCCTTCCATTTGCATTCAACATACACACATATTAGTAATGGAGAGTTGATTCTACAATCCCTCCATTCCTTCCTCTGACCAAGACTCCGCCCCTTATCTTGTGCACTCCCTGCTACTCGGGTTACTTCACCTCATCTTACCCTCATCCGCTATGTTTACAACTAAGTACCTGTATGACTTACCTCTTTCCATTTTAACACAGTTCAAGTTAGCATTCTATTTTCCCTAGTCATGCATAAAGTTATCTTCGTAACCTTACCATAATGGTGATGAATAACCTAAACTTGCCAGTGCCATATCTTTGGCTAGGATCTTCATAACCTTGTAGTAGCTCACCTTATTATCGACTTCCCTTCGAAAAACTTTCAAATTATATAATTTTCTGAAGTGTTTTCATACCAACCAAATTAGTAATTTAGAATCACCAAACTGAAACTATTCCATTTACGATCGCTTAACTATCGTTCATCGACGTAATTGTCCTTTATTTTCGGACATCTAGACACACAACACACCTTTGTCTCGGAGGATCTCCTATTAAAGGGGCAAATGGTTTGGAAGGAAATACCTTGTATCTGATGGGTGAGCTTTTTCCCCAGAGGTCAGTGCCAATCAATTCTTTTACTCCTGCAGGAGACCGGAAGAGGAAATAATACTAACTTCGCAGCTGCGTAAAGTGAAAGTCATCAGTTGGCTGGTGGCATGGGATTTGCAGTCCATACTTGTATTGATGTTGGCGAAAAAAAGCAGTGAAGGAATTAGAGTGATTTCTCTCTCTCTCTCTCTCTCTCTCTCTCTCTCTCTCTCTCTCTCTCTCTCTCTCTCTCTCTCTCTCTCTCTCTCTCTGTATGTATGTATATATATATATATATATATATATATATATATATATATATATATATACTGCATATATATATATATATGAAATATATATATATATATATATATATGAAATATATATATATATATATATATATATATATATATATATATGTGTGTGTGTGTGTGTTTGTGTGTGTGAAACGTTTTAATACATATGGAGTCTTGCGGCGTCACATTATTAAGTAGTTACTAAATCGCAACAATTATTGATTTTTTGAAGAATATCTTTTTCGATGCCGAATCCTGCAGCCCAATTTCATAAATGCAAAACCATAACAGCTTTCAGAAATAAGAATATTTTATTATGAAGCTCTGTTCTTTTGTAGTCCTAGTATAAAAGCTTTCTTTGAAACTGTTTAATAAAAAAATAAAAAAAGTAAAGCTTTTTTTCTTGTATTCATTATTCAGACAAATCTCTAGTAAATAGAAGCCCACTAATTTTCTTTTTATATATTTTCAACATATTTCTTACCGTTAAAATGGCAGGACAGGTAACAATAGGCTTTCCTTATATTTCAAATAATCTCTCGCTGAATTGATATAACTTTCACTTTCTGTAGACACTAAATTTAGTTAAGTAACTAACACATAAC